>NW_025767705.1:0-365389 GCF_003918875.1 Haliotis rubra
TTTTAATTCTTGATACTGTGATATTCTAGTTGGTTTTGCTGTCCTTTGTCGACAGGTTTTTGAAATTTATGTATTATCAAGAATAATTTATAACTATTTTAGTCATGATATGGTTGAAATACTGCCGCTGTGACTATAAACTTTGACTCCTTTCGCTCACTTTTGAATTATGAACATTATATTATAAGATAAGAATCTGTACTGAAATGTCGCATCATATGTAATAAAGAAGTTGTTATCCATAAGTATCATCATACCTGTCTAATTATGAACATAATTAACAAAACTAAATATTTTACTCAGCATGCTCAAGTCAGTGGCTGAAATATGATGTGATCGAGTTGTATAACATGTCATACAAATGCAATACAACAAATTTGTCAACATTTCATACAAAAATATCTAAATAAGATCTGTGGTTACACACCCTCTGAAGAACAAGGAATATGACAATAGGTAGACTTTTACACTAGAAAGCTATATAGAGTCATTAGAATTATTAGAACTGTGCAAAATAAGACCCCGAGTGTCTTTTCACATGCTGGAAATAATTTATGCAATTCTCCTTCATATTCTACAAGAAAGCGATCGCCTCATAAATGTATCAATTGGCCCGTCACTATCAGTATCAGTACGGTTACTTGGTGAGTTTTGTCATTAAAAACCAAGTCTCAGGTTCACAGAGTGTGTCGGTGCACTTACCTTCGTCTTAAATGTCAGCAGCAAAACATTCGCTTGGTCGGCGTCTGGACCCATAATATTGTCATCCAGTGTACGCTAATACGCTTGTTGGAAATGCATATTTCGAAACTTGTCAACATTCGGCCATAGTTTTACTTCAACAGGGGACGCAACTCTCCACTGCGTCATAGCCACATACCGCTAAAAACAACAAACACTTCTAACGAAATATTAGAGGCCTTTAGGGACCGTCCATAATTTATGGCTTGTGTATGTGGGGGTGGGGGTGGGTTGATGATTAGGGGGTCACCTATTTAGTTCTGGGGAGCTGGGGGTCAGCAAGTTTGTACACACGTACTGGGGGTCAGCAATTTTCTACATAAAAGTATGTTTAAAATTGGGGGGGGGCACTTATTTTGTACATAAATTTTAGGGGGGTCATTCACATTGTACATGCTTCTCCATAAAAATCATCTCTCTCTCACACTCACACACACACACTCTCTCACACACACACACACACACACACACACACACACACACACACACACACACACACACACACACACACACACACACACACACACACACACACACACACACACACACACACACCTCTGACCATAATCCCAAAACTTCGTCCCCTCCTAAACATCCCGACAATTATTTTATGATACCCTCCACTGAAAACACATGATAAATTAAAACACCTGCAGATCGGGATGGTGCTCTCACTGAAATCTGAAAGAAAACTGCTCGTGCATGTGCTCGACTCCACAAATGTAAGTATGAAAGTCCTCAAATTTAACGTGTGTTGTATTTGGGAACTTTATTTTAAACTTTCCAAGAAAAAGACAGATTCTAGAACGTGTTTGAGTTCTATCAGAGTGAGGCGGTGTCCTCCCATTACGCAGACAGCCAGTTCGCAGACACCTTAAAACAACAACATTTACGGTTCAGTGAACAGATTATCTACTACCTGTTACCTACACATTATAATGGAATAGTCGAAATAAAAACACGGGAACAAACTGAATTGAAGCTATATTATTTATTTTGAAAGATGGAAGAAAACACAGTAATTTGAATTTTCATTGCTGCAATATAAAAACTGTTTATTTTCATAAACAGTTCGGTTTAACCTTCTGGTCTAACGGGAGTCGGCATCATCATATTGAAAACATTAGCTTAGCTATTAGAAATTGCGACACTGTTGTATCATATAAACCAAATACAGAGAAATGTGAACCTAAATATTATTCATATGGAATAAAGAAGTTATATGTTTTTCACACAACATTAAGATATATGACGAGTGCACTTAATTACGATTTATTTAGAATAAATATTTAAAATATGACGCATCATGTCAATGTGGCCATTACTTCCTTGAATGACCGTTGTATCCTACTCAAAGACATAAACTGTTACAATCTTTAGAAAGTATTGCTAAAATTAGAACACTGATTGGTATTAATCGTATCTTACATGGCAATGTAGGTGTCTCATTTACTGCAAATCAGAATGTTTTCAAATATGTACATATCTATATCTCTCCAACAAAACGTTTTCACAGTTAACTTCTGTTGTACATATGCTATTATTGGGATGGGGCTTTTCTATCAATAAACACAATCAAACCTCTCAGTGACAAACCTATTTTGTATAATCGATAGTAATTGATAGTAAAATAAATTTTGAGAAGAGAAATCATTTATAATTTAATCACAACAAAGTTCTATTTACCCACAATCAAACTTCTCAGTAAGGAACCTGTTTCAGGCTCACCCTGCTCTACTCACAAGACAGTGGACTGTTCCATTATACCCGTAGGTATTACCCCAATTAACCTTCTAGTTCAGTGTCTGTCAATTGGGTGTCTGTCAAATGGGTGTCTGTCAATGGGTGTTAGTGCACGTAAGATTCATTTACTGCATTCTCTTTGGTGGTTCAACTGGTGTAAAACCAACGTAAAATACTCATACAAGTTCCAGCTAAAATTCACTACCGTAACACTACAGTCCAAATCCATATTTTTGTTAAAGTGAGTCGGTTTGCAGTGTGATATTGTTAATTATGTCTGAACGTGATTTGGAGTGCATATAGTGTATTTGTCTAATACGACTGAGGGATTTGGATAGTATAAGGAAGTGTGTTTGCTGTAGACAGGGTATTAAGTGGAGTTGAGTGAGGATTGCTGTCAGTTCTGCAGTGCTGATGGTAGTATGGTTACGTAGTATAGCGTACTTTATTGTTAAAGGGTGAGTTTGTTGTACATGTATGCCTATGCCTGTGATTTTGTAAGTATTACTGGATGCGTCTGTGTAGATGTGGGTGTGGGATAGGTACTTAGTGTTTATGTGGTTGTTTATGGTGTTTATTTTCGTGTGAGTGTAGATACCATTTCCATTTAAATATCAACAACAGCCAAGTTGAAATGTGACACGAAGCGCCCGTACTCTGTATTTGTGTAGCATGTACCAATATCCACAACGCTGTCTCTCTCACGCTGAGCTTGGTTGACACATGTCATCGGTTCCCAATTGCGCAGTTCAATGTTCATGCTGATAATCACTGGATTGTCTGGTCCAGACTCGATTATTTACAGACCGCGGCCATACAGCTTGAATATTGCTGAGTGTGGCGTAAACCTAAACTCACTCACTCACTCACTCACTAACACGCTGACGCAAGTGAACTTGTGATTTCACAGAAATTAAGGTACTTCAGTAGTTTGCATCAGTATCCATCACACTGTTACACTCGGACTGTTGCAACTGACAATTTGTGAATCTAGAGCATGCAAATATACTGGGAATACACATAACACCTGGAAACAAGTCACTTATAAAGATTTTAAGGTCAAAAATAAACTGCAGAAGACCCACATGTTACCCAAATTGCATTGCTCTTCAGTCATTAGAAAGTCGGCGAGTGAGTGGATCTTTAGGATTTTCAGGGCTGCCTCTAACCACGAAACGGTGATACTTTTAACATGTACCTTAGAATAAAAAATGATCAGCAAACCATACACATATACACTGACAATTTTCATAGCCCTCAGTAGAAAACCAATCAAGATTAGCAACTGTAGTGAAGAAAATAGAATATTATTTGTCCCTTCGTTGTCTTTGAAGCTATGTTGCTGCAACTGGTACAAACAACTTGCATTGGCGGCATAAATGCATATCCAAATTTTGGTCGAAATCGGATGGTTGGTTTCAGAGATACGGGTGTTTAAAGCTGGAAAACATGAGCTCTGAGGACTGGAAAACATGACCCCTGGTCGCAGGAGGTCATGTACCTTTTAAGAAGTTCTGGAGAAGAAATAGTTCCCTCTTTGACAGGCTGTAGCTCCGTTGTCCTTGGGTCTACAGTCAAAACAATTAGTGTTCTGGAATCAGATGCACACACACATGACATACGGAAAAGCGGAAATGCCTACCCGTCAAAAACGTGAAATTTCCTTGAATCCAATATGGCGGCCAAACGGTGCCTCGTAGCCCCATGGGTACAGCAGTTGAAATTGAAGGTAATCGGATTCCAGAGCTGGTCCAGACATCTGGTAGTCATTGGACTTGCAGTTTCGGAGATTATTGCTTTGGAAATTGAAATTTTTGAATTAATTTTGAATTATCTCCCCTTTGCTATTGAGCCTAGAGCCTTGAGATTTTTACAGGCACAACTTCAGCACTGTCGGCACCTTGGTGACTTTTGTCAAGCGATTCTGCACAGCGGTGCTTCTTGTACGAGTGGTACAAAATACGGCGGAATAATAAATAATAATAAAAAGATCATGAATTTCAATAGGTCTCCTGCCTAAAGGCAAGGAGCCCTAACGACAGTGACTACCGGGTCTATGAAGACGAGGACGAGGACAGTTTCGTGGAGGACCGAGAGGTTCATCCTGTGAGGAAGGCGCTGAGGAGAGTGGGTGCCTTCTTTAGGAGAATCTTCTCGTAGATTTCTCATCCAGTATGTGTGTTGTGTACGTGCTTGCGTGCGTGCGTGCGTGCGTGCGTGCGTGCGTGCGTGCGCGTGTGTGTGTGTGTGGTGCATGCAGGTTAAAGTGTATACATGTGGGAGGGTGTGTATTGTATGAACGTTTGAGTGTGTGTATATCTTAGAGGTTGTATAAGCATAACTGGATGTAGGTGTCAGGTGTGTTTTGCTTTTGTAAATTGGTGCATGTGTGTGAGAGATGTGTTTTGTATGTGGTGTGTATGTGTGTGTGTGTGTGTGTGTGTGTGTGTGTGAGAGAGAGAGAGAGAGAGAGAATTGCATTTTTGCATGCGTGTATGTGAACACGATGTGTTTTGCATGTGTGATCGGGTGTATGTGTGAGGGTGTATCCGTTAATGTGCGAGAGGTGTGTTTTGCATGTGTGGATGTGTGAGGGTGTATCTGTGAGTGTGTGAGAGGCGTTTTGCATGTAGGTGTGGGTGGATGTGTGAGAGGTGTGTTTTGCATGTGTGACGTTTTCGTGACTGAGTGTGTTTGTGTGGTAAGATGTTTTGTGGTGCCTTTTCCCTTTTGGTCTGATTTGGCTACATATTTCGGCCTATTTCTGGACACACCCTTTCGGCCTAGTAAACAATGTTTTGGCATACCCTTCTCTGGCATTTCTTTATTCCCTTCTTGACTGTGCCTCCCTTTCGGCCCCGATTTTGGTGCTTTTTGGCACGTACCATTCTATTTCTTGGTGGAACCTTAATAAATATAAATGAATGGTATACACATGAGTCTGTTGTCCTTCCTTTAGTAGATTTATTAACGACTAGGTGACAGCAACACAGCAGTAGAGGCAGCTGACCAGAGTCTGGCATCGAACTATCTTGAAAATGTAATACAGAGGAAACTAGTTTACAAATGAACATGTTCAGGGGCATTTGTCCTCAACCGCTGTGTTGCCGTCTTCTAGTCCATCCTTCACAATCTGAATGTGCAATGGAAACGAGCAAAGCGAGGATACAGCTGGGAATATGCTGTACACCTGGCGTAGATGTCTCAGTTATATCATGTACAAAATGAACATGCAGACCAGCTGATTCAACCAACAGCTAGGTTAATTAGCGTTTATCTGATATGTTAGTGTGGGTTATGAATGCACTGGCGCCTCATCCGCTGTGTTGCTGTCTTCAAGCCCAGTCTTTACAATCTAAATCTGCAATGGCAAACCCCAAGTGTATATGCACATGGGTAGTCCTAAGAGTACAAGCTGATAATCATCGGAACGCTGGGTATTTTACGATCACTTCGCTCACTTTAGGTCACAGCACACCTGACAGGCGATGGAGAGTGGTCTCCCTTCCCTCTTTTTGAGTGTTTTTTGTATCGAGGAGTCTTTGGACATTTCTAAATTGTCTAATATCGACAGCAGTACAGTGCCGTTCGTCTGGCGGTCATTTTCAGTCCAGGTCGACACGCAGTAGAAGCTGAGACTTCGGCATCTCAGCCCGTGCTTTAACCACGACGCTACCCCATTGACCCCACTTTAAATACTGGGGTGAATAAGTAATCTTTGCTTTATGTTCAGACGTATAGCATGATATACATGCACTGTTTCAATAAACAGTTGCCAAGGAAACAGACTTACCATCTTCCACCTGAAATAAAAGAAAGTTTCAAAACAAAGAGGAATGTTCAATATTCTTTGTTGCTTTGTATATATCCATTGTAAGTATATATCCATTGCGTTTACCTCATTTGTAAGTGAGGGGAATGGATGCACCGGAGCCTCATCCAGCTTCGTGTCGACCAATGATTGAAGGGAGACCACTCTTGTCGGCTTAGTAGCGAGTTATAAGCGCGGATTTAGAGGAATCTACCCGCTTGTCCTTCCGCGACAGTTATGAGTGCAGCTGTCCCGGCAAACTTAAATGTACATCAGCCACACACCGGCAGACCATTCCCGGCTGAGACGATGTGTACTGGCCAGCAATTAAATATATTCAGCAGTTAACCAGTTACATGGAATACTCGGGGTCCAAATAAATTCAACCTGCCCTTCTTTTTATCAGCGACGGGAACCATGACGACGGCCGCTACACCAGGATCTGCTTCCTTTTCTAAAGTAGTTTGCTTTATGTCTTTCTGTCCCTATTGTTCATGATGTTCGATACTTCGCTCTTTGTCACAATATATATTCTTACATTCAGAACCATGCACTTGAAGATACAAATGGTCTGTCATTTTTATGGTTGACTGCAGGAGTTTATACTGCAACTTCTGTTTCTGGGATGACTATATACGAAACAGCAAATAAAAAAAGGGAATCTGAAACACTTTGGATTGAAAATGAATGCTCAAAGTTTTCTATTTTGCACTAATATTAACTTTGGAGAGTGAGTGTTATATTTTTGTCAGCTCATGGGCCCGATTTGGTGGTTAACTACCGTATATCCGACGTTTGAATATGCTGGCAATGGCCGGAAAGCTAAAAATCGCCATGTGTTTGGCCCTATGACATGCAACTACAGCCGGCTGATTGTCCTTACCGGAAATGGACGATGACGCCTCGTTTTGACGTCGTCTCCATACTAGTTACCGTTGTCGTTGCCAACGCCCCTCTGTTTTAACAGAATCGCCATTGCTCTTACTCGCTATCGCTCTGCATTTCGTTGACTACAGCATCGTTTCAAGATCTTCTACTGACAAGATGTTTACAAGGCTGCATATTCAAGGTATTTAAGAAGACAGTTATTGTATTTGAACGTGTGAAGGGCGTAGATTTATACTGGAATTGGCCGCAGTTTGACAGCAGTATCGATAGTGATGACATTTGTACATGGCCGCCATTTGCAATTTTACTCAAATTCAGTAATGTCTTTATTTTACTTGGCCTTTTTGTGCTTGAAATGTAAACTTTCCGTGCATACATATGACGGGGATAATGCAAAATCATTTCAGATATATTTTATGTACATTAGACTTTTTAAAGTATTTCTGACCTGTAGACTACTACGGCCTACATTGACATGGTTAAAAGATGCATTTTGTAAGGAAACAATGAACGTGTGTCCCTATGTCTGTTCATAAAAATGCTAAGGGGTAAATAAGAATGTCTGCCGGGATGTATATATCTATATTTGTAGGCTAGGGGGACCATGTTGCCTTCTCCTCAAGGTGAAAACGCTCTAAATTGAGTAGCTTTGTACTATCAGAAGAGTCTCTATTGGCCGATGTCCTAACATGTGCAATCCGCCTATCTGGAAGAACGACTATCTCGCTATATTTTGAACTGAAACATGTTAAAGGTTGTGTTGTACATGTAGTTATTGTGTATATGATTGTGCTGTTTGGGTTATTTTCAGCACGGGAAGACTTGATCCGGTATCATGTCACTCCTGCTGCTAGTCTATGGCCGTCGCTGGATGAGGAATCCGACTGTGTATGTACATCCTATCTACACCTGCTTCCTATTGGGCGGAATAGCTTGCTTCTTTTGTCTATGAGCCAGTGATCTCTTACACGTGCTACTGCACCGCACACTTTCCCCTGTCTGTTATGGTGTCCTGAAAATAGCCCCCTCACACCCCTCTCTCATGTACACATTCACATTATTTTTCATGTGTAATCTGGGACTATGACTATGACTTTCTTTTTGCCTTATTCAACTCTAAATAAAAGCCTCCTATAACCTCCTTTAAATGTCCCTCCTTTCTCCCTCCCTCCCCACTGACCTTTTGTAAAGAAGCAATGAACGTGTGTCCCTATGTCTGTTCATAAAAATGCTAATGGGTAAAATAGAATGTCTGCCAGGATATTATGTATCTATGTTTGGTAGGCTAGGGGACCATGTTGCCTTCTCCTCAAGGTGAAAACCTCTCTAAATTGAGTAGCTTTATTACTATCAGAAGAGTCTCTCATTGGCCGATGTCCTAACATGTGCAATCCGCCTATCTGGAAGAACGACTTTCTCCTTTATATTTTGAACTTAAACATGTTAAAGGTTGTATTTGTACATGCCTTAGTTATTGTGTATATGATTGTGCTTTGTTTGGGTTATTTTCAGCACGGGAAGACTTGATCCGGTATCATGTCCTCCTGCTACTTCAGTCTATGGCCGTCGCTGGATGAGGAATCCGACTGTGTATGTACATCCTATCTACACCTGCTTCCCTATTGGGCGGAATAGCTTTGCTTCTTTTGTCCATGAGCCAAGTGATCTCTTACACGTGCTACTGCACTGCACACTTTCCCCCTGTCTGTTATGGTGTCCTGAAAAATAGCCCCCACACCCCTCTCTCATGTACACATTAACATTATTTTTCATGTGTAATCTGGGACTATGACTATGACTTTCTTTTTTGCCTTTATTCAGCTCTAAATAAAAGCCTCCCTATAACCCTCCTTTAAGTATTCTCCTTTCTCCCTCCCTCCCCACTGACCGATGATGTAGCGTCCCCAGGCTGCTTCCCCGACCCCTTCACATGAGCCCCCTGAGTGTTTTCACCCCATTCTGGGCCCGCCCTGACCACGGTGAGACGCTCCCCGCCCCAGTCACCATCACCTACGTCGACCACTATCCTGCCCCAAGTGGCGACGACGAGTGACTACTGGGTCTACGAAGACAGGGACGAGGACAGTTTCGTGGAGGACCGAGAGGTTCATCCTGTGAGGAAGGCGCTGAGGAGAGTGGGTGCCTTCTTTAGGAGAATCTTCTCGTGTATTTTTCATCCAGTATGTGTGTTGTGTGTAGCCGTGCGTGCGTGCGTGCGTGCGTGCGTGCGTGCGTGCGTGCGTGTGTGTGTGCATGCAGGTTAAAGTGTATACATGTGGGAGGGTGTGTATTGTATGAACGTTTGAGTGTGTGTATATCTTAGAGGTTGTATAAAGCATAACCGATGGATGTAGGTGTCAGGTGTGTTTTGCTTTGTAGAATTGTTTTGCATGTGTGTATGTGTGTTTGCATGTGTGTGTGTATGTGAGGTATGTATGTGTGAGTGAGAGTGAGAGAGAGAGAGAGAGAGAGGTTGTATATCTTAGAGGTTGTATAAGCATAACTGGATGTAGGTGTCAGATGTGTTTGCTTTTGTAAATTGGTGCATAATTATTGTGAGAGAAGTGTTTCTATATGGTGTGTATGTGTGTGTGTGTGTGTGAGAGAGAGAGAGAGAGAGAGAGAGAGAGAGAGAGAGAGAGAGAGAGAAAGACAGAGAGGTTGTATTATCTTAGAGGTTGTATAAGCATAACTGGATGTAGGTGTCAGATGTGTTTTGCTTTTGTAAATTGGTGCATGTGTGTGAGAGATGTGTTTTGTATGTGGTGTGTATGTGTGTGTGTGTGTGTGTGTGTGTGTGAGAGAGAGAGAGAGAGAGAGAATTGCATTTTTGCATGCGTGTATGTGAACACGATGTGTTTTGCATGTGTGATCGGGTGTATGTGATCGGGTGTATCCGTTAATGTGCGAGAGGTGTGTTTTGCATGTATGTGGATGTGAGGGTGTATCTGTGAGTGTGTGTGAGAGGCGTTTTGCATGTAGGTGTGGGTGGATGTGGCTTGAGAGGTGTGTTTTTGCATGTGTGACGTTTTCGTGACTGAGTGTGTTTGTGTGGTAAGATGTTTTGTGGTGCCTTTTCCCTTTGGTCTGATTTGGCTACATATTTCGGCCTATTTCTGGACACACCCTTTCAGGCCTAGTAAACAATGTTTTGGCATACCTTCTCTGGCATTTCTTTATTCCCTTCTTGACTGTGCCTCCCGATTTTCGGTCCCGATGTTGGTGCTTTTTTGGCACGTACCATTCTAGATTCCTCTTGGTGGAACCTTAATAAATATAAATGAATGGTATACACATGTTGAGTCTGTTGTCCTTCCTTTAGTAGATTTATTAACGACTAGGTGACAGCAACACAGCAGTAGAGGCAGCTGACCAGAGTCTGGCATGGAACTATCTTGAAAATGTAATACAGAGCGGAAACTAGTTTACAAATGAACATGTTCAGGAGCATTTGTCCTCAAACCGCTGTGTTGCCGTCTTCTAGTCCATCCTTCACAATCTGAATGTGCAATGGAAACGATATTTGAGAGCAAAGCGAGGATACAGCTGGGAATATGCTGTACACCTGGCGTAGATGTCTCAGTTATATCCATGTACAAAATGAACATGCAGACCAGCTGATTCAACCAACAGCTAGGTTAATTAGCGTTTATCTGATATGTTAGTGTGGGTTATGAATGCACTGGCGCCTCATCCGCTGTGTTGCTGTCTTCAAGCCCAGTCTTTACAATCTAAATTCGTAATGGCAAACCCCAAGTGTATATGCACATGGGTAGTCCTAAGAGTACAAGCTGATAATCATCGGAACGCTGGTATTTTACGATCACTTCGCTCACTTTGGGTCACAGCACACCTGACAGGCGATGGAGAGTGGTCTCCTTCCTCTTTTGAGAGTGTTTTTGTATCGAGGAGTCTTTGGACATTTCTAAATTGTCTAATATCGACAGCAGTACAGTGCCGTTCGTCTGGCGGTCATTTTCAGTCCAGGTCGACACGCAGTAGAAGCTGAGACTTCTGGCATCTCAGCCCGTGCTTTAACCACGACGCTACACCCCATTGACCCCACTTCTTTAAATACTGGGGGTGAATAAGTAATCTTTGCTTTATGTTCAGACGTATAGCATGATATACATGCACTGTTTCAATAAACAGTTGCCAAGGAAACAGACTTACCATCTTCCACCTGAAATAAAAGAAAGTTTCAAAACAAAGAGGAATGTTCAATATTCTTTGTTGCTTTGAATATATCCATTGTAAGTATATATCCATTGCGTTTACCTCATTTGTAAGTGAGGGGGAATGGATGCACCGGAGCCTCATCCAGCTTCGTGTCGACCAATGATTGAAGGGAGACCACTCTTGTCGGCTTAGTAGCGAGTTATAAGCGCGGATTTAGAGGAATCTACCCGCTTGTCCTTCCGCGACAGTTATGAGTGCAGCTGTCCCGGCAAACTTAAATGTACATCAGCCACACACCGGCAGACCATTCCCGGCTGAGACGATGTGTACTGGCCAGCAATTAAATATATTCAGCAGTTAACCAGTTACATGGAATACTCGGGGTCCAAATAAATTCAACCTGCCCTTCTTTATCACCGACGGGAACCATGACGACGGCCGCTACACCAGGATCTGCTTCCTTTTCTAAAGTAGTTTGTTTTAGTATGTCTTCTGTCCCTATTGTTCATGATGTTCGATACTTCCCTCTTTGTCACAATATATATTCTTACATTCAGAACCATGCACTTGAAGATACAAATGGTCTGTCATTTTTATGGTTGACTGCAGGAGTTTATACTGCAACTCTGTTTCTGGGATGACTATATACGAAACAGCAAATAAAAAAAGGGAATCTGAAACACTTTGGATTGAAAATGAATGCTCAAAGTTTTCTATTTTGCACTAATATTAACTTTGGAGAGTGAGTGTTATATTTTTGTCAGCCCATGGGCCCGATTTGGTGGTTAACTACCGTATATCCGACGTTTGAATATGCTGGCAATGGCCGGAAAGCTAAAAATCGCCATGTGTTTGGCCCTATGACATGCAACTACAGCCGGCTGATTGTCCTTACCGGAAATGGACGATGACGCCTCGTTTTGACGTCGTCTCCATACTAGTTACCGTTGTCGTTGCCAGCGCCTCCTCTGTTTTTAACAGAATCGCCATTGCTCTTACTCGCTATCGCTCTGCATTTCGTTGACTACAGCATCGTTTCAAGATCTTCTACTGACAAGATGTTTACAAGGCTGCATATTCAAGGTATTTAAGAAGACAGTTATTGTATTTTAACGTGTGAAGGGCGTAGATTTATATTGGAATTGGCCGCAGTTTGACAGCAGTATCGATAGTGATGACATTTGTACATGGCCGCCATTTGCAATTTTTACTAAAATTCAGTAATGTCTTTATTTTACTTTGGCCTTTTGTGCTTGAAATGTAAACTTTCCGTGCATACATATGGCAGGGGATAATGCAAAATCATTTCAGATATATTTTATGTACATTAGACTTTTAAGAGTATTTCTGACCTGTAGACTACTACGGCCTACATTGACATGAGTTTAAAAGATGCATTTTGTAAGGAAACAATGAACGTGTGTCCCTATGTCTGTTCATAAAAATGCTAATGGGTAAATAAGAATGTCTGCCGGGATGTATATATCTATATTTGTAGGCTAGGGGGACCATGTTGCCTTCTCCTCAAGGTGAAAACGCTCTAAATTGAGTAGCTTTGTACTATCAGAAGAGTCTCTATTGGCCGATGTCCTAACATGTGCAATCCGCCTATCTGGAAGAACGACTATCTCTGCTATATTTTGAACTTAAACATGTTAAAGGTTGTGTTGTACATGTAGTTATTGTGTATATGATTGTGCTGTTTGGGTTATTTTCAGCACGGGAAGACTTGATCCGGTATCATGTCACTCCTGCTGCTAGTCTATGGCCGTCGCTGGATGAGGAATCCGACTGTGTATGTACATCCTATCTACACCTGCTTCCTATTGGGCGGAATAGCTTGCTTCTTTTTGTCCATGAGCCAGTGATCTCTACACGTGCTACTGCACTGCACACTTTCCCCTGTCTGTTATGGTGTCCTGAAAATAGCCCCTCACACCCCTCTCTCATGTACACATTAACATTATTTTTCATGTGTAATCTGGGACTATGACTATGACTTTCTTTTGCCTTATTCAACTCTAAAATAAAGCCTCCTATAACCTCCTTTAAATGTCCCTCCTTTCTCCCTCCCTCCCCACTGACCGATGTAGCGTCCCCAGGCTGCTTCCTGACCCTTCACACTGACCCTGAGTGTTTTCACCCCATTCTGGGCCCGCCCTGACCACGGTGAGATCGCTCCCGCCCCAGTCACCATCACCTACGTCGACCACTATCCTGCCCCAAGTGACGACGACAGTGACTACTGGGTCTATGAAGACGAGGACGAGGACAGTTTCGTGGAGGACCGAGAGGTTCATCCTGTGAGGAAGGCGCTGAGGAGAGTGGGTGCCTTCTTTAGGAGAATCTTCTCGTAGATTTCTCATCCAGTATGTGTGTTGTGTACGTGCGTGCGTGCGTGCGTGCGTGTGTGTGTGTGCATGCAGGTTAAAGTGTATACATGTGGGAGGTGTGTATTGTATGAACGTTTGAGTGTGTGTATATCTTAGAGGTTGTATAAGCATAACTGGATGTAGGTGTCAGGTGTGTTTTGCTTTTGTAAATTGGTGCATGTGTGTGAGAGATGTGTTTTGTATGTGGTATGTATGTGTGTGTGTGTATGTGTGAGTGAGGAGAGAGAGAGAGAGAGAGAGAGAGAGAGAGAGAGAGAGAGAGTGAGAGAGAGAGAGACAGACAGAGAGGTTGTATATCTTAGAGGTTGTATAAGCATAACTGGATGTAGGTGTCAGATGTGTTTTGCTTTTGTAAATTGGTGCATGTGTGTGAGAGATGTGTTTTGTATGTGGTGTCTATGTGTGTGTGTGAGAGAGTGAGAGAGAGAGAGAGAGAGAGAGAGAGAGAGAGAGAGAGAGAGAGAGACAGAGAGGTTGTATATCTTAGAGGTTGTATAAGCATAACTGGATGTAGGTGTCAGATGTGTTTTGCTTTTGTAAATTGGTGCATGTGTGTGAGAGATGTGTTTTGTATGTGTGTGTGTGTGTGTGTGTGTGTGTGTGTGAGAGAGAGAGAGAGAGAGAGAGAGAATTGCATTTTTGCATGCGTGTATGTGAACACGATGTGTTTTGCATGTGTGATCGGGTGTATGTGATGAGGGTGTATCCGTTAATGTGCGAGAGGTGTGTTTTGCATGTGTGGATGTGTGAGGGTGTATCTGTGAGTGTGTGAGAGGCGTTTTGCATGTAGGTGTGGGTGGATGTGTGAGAGGTGTGTTTTGCATGTGTGACGTTTTCGTGACTGAGTGTGTTTGTGTGGTAAGATGTTTTGTGGTGCCTTTTCCCTTTTGGTCTGATTTGGCTACATATTTCGGCCTATTTCTGGACACACCTTTCGGCCTAGTAAACAATGTTTTGGCATACCCCTTCTCTGGCATTTCCTTTATTCCCTTCTTGACTGTGCCTCCCTTTCGGCCCCGATTTTGGTGCTTTTGGCACGTACCATTCTATTTCTTGGTGGAACCTTAATAAATATAAATGAATGGTATACACATGAGTCTGTTGTCCTTCCTTTAGTAGATTTATTGACGACTAGGTGACAGCAACACAGCAGTAGAGGCAGCTGACCAGAGTCTGGCATCAGAACTATCTTGAAAATGTAATACAGAGGAAACTAGTTTACAAATGAACATGTTCAGGGCATTTGTCCCTCAACCGCTGTGTTGCCGTCTTCTAGTCCATCCTTCACAATGTAGATGTGCAATGGAAACGAGCAAAGCGAGGATACAGCTGGGAATATGCTGTACACCTGGCGTAGATGTCTCAGTTATATCATGTACAAAATGAACATGTAAACCAGCTGATTCAACCAACAGCTAGGTTAATTAGCGTTTATCTGATATGTTAGTGTGGGTTATGAATGCACTGGCGCCTCATCCGCTGTGTTGCTGTCTTCAAGCCCAGTCTTTACAATCTAAATCTGTATCGGCAAACCCCAAGTGTATATGCACATGGGTAGTCCTAAGAGTACAAGCTGATAATCATCGGAACGCTGGGTATTTTACGATCACTTCGCTCACTTTAGGTCACAGCACACCTGACAGGCGATGGAGAGTGGTCTCCCTTCCCTCTTTTTGAGTGTTTTTTGTATCGAGGAGTCTTTGGACATTTCTAAATTGTCTAATATCGACAGCAGTACAGTGCCGTTCACCGTCTGGCGGTCATTTTCAGTCCAGGTCGACACGCAGTAGAAGCTGAGACTTCGGCATCTCAGCCCGTGCTTTAACCACGACGCTACTCCCATTGACCCCACTTTAAATAACTTGGGGTGAATAAGTAATCTTTGCTTTATGTTCAGACGTATAGCATGATATACATGCACTGTTTCAATAAACAGTTGCCAAGGAAACAGACTTACATCTTCCACCTGCAATAAAAAGAAAAGTTTCAAAACAAAGAGGAATGTTCAATATTCTTTGTTGCTTTGTATATATCCATTGTAAGTATATATCCATTGCGTTTACCTCATTTGTAAGTGAGGGGGAATGGATGCACCGGAGCCTCATCCAGCTTCGTGTCGACCAGTGATTGAAGGGAGACCACTCTTGTCGGCTTAGTAGCGAGTTATAAGCGCGGATTTAGAGGAATCTACCCGCTTGTCCTTCCGCGACAGTTATGAGTGCAGCTGTCCCGGCAAACTTAAATGTACATCAGCCACACACCGGCAGACCATTCCCGGCTGAGACGATGTGTACTGGCCAGCAATTAAATATATTCAGCAGTTAACCAGTTACATGGAATACTCGGGGTCCAAATAAATTCAACCTGCCCTTCTTTTTATCACCGACGGGAACCATGACGACGGCCGCTACACCAGGATCTGCTTCCTTTTCTAAAGTACTTTTGCTTTATGTCTTTCTGTCCCTATTGTTCATGATGTTCGATACTTCCCTCTTTGTCACAATATATATTCTTACATCTCAGAACCATGTACCTTGAAGATATAAATGGTCTGTCATTTTAAGGTTGACTGCAGGAGTTTATACTGCAACTTCTGTTTCTGGGATGACTATATACGAAACAGCAAATAAAAAGGAATCTGAAACACTTTGGATTGAAAATGAATGCTCAAAGTTTTCTATTTTGCACTCACATTAACTTTTGAGAGTGAGTGTTATATTTTTGTCAGCCCATGGGCCCGATTTGGTGGTTAACTACCGTATATCCGACGTTTGAATATGCTGGCAATGGCCGGAAAGCTAAAAATCGCCATGTGTTTGGCCCTATGACATGCAACTACAGCCGGCTGATTGTCCTTACCGGAAATGGACGATGACGCCTCGTTTTGACGTCGTCTCCATACTAGTTACCGTTGTCGTTGCCAACGCCCCCTCTGTTTTTAACAGAATCGCCATTGCTCTTACTCGCTATCGCTCTGCATTTCGTTGACTACAGCATCGTTTCAAGATCTTCTACTGACAAGATGTTTACAAGGCTGCATATTCAAGGTATTTAAGAAGACAGTTATTGTATTTGAACGTGTGAAGGGCGTAGATTTATACTGGAATTGGCCGCAGTTTGACAGCAGTATCGATAGTGATGACATTTGTACATGGCCGCCATTTGCAATTTTGACTCAAATTCAGTAATGTCTTTATTTTACTTGGCCTTTTTGTGCTTGAAATGTAAACTTTCCGTGCATACATATGACAGGGGATAATGCAAAATCATTTCAGATATATTTTATGTACATTAGACTTTTTAAAAGAATTTCTGACCTGTAGACTACTACGGCCTACATTGATTATGGTTAAAGTTGCATTTTGTAAGGAAACAATGAACGTGTGTCCCTATGTCTGTTAATAAAAATGCTAAGAGGGGTAAATAAGAATGTCTGCCGGGATGTATATATATCTATATTTGTAGGCTAGGGGACCATGTTGCCTTCTCCTCAAGGTGAAAACGCTCTAAATTGAGTAGCTTTGTACACTATCAGCAGAGTCTCTATTGGCCGATGTCCTAACATGCAATCCGCCTATCTGGAAGAACGACTATCTCGCTATATTTTTGAACTTAGAAACATGTTAAAGGTTGTGTTGTACATGCCAGTTATTGTGTATATGATTGTGCTGTTTGGGTTATTTTCAGCACGGGAAGACTTGATCCGGTATCATGTCACTCCCTGCTGCTAGTCTATGGCCGTCGCTGGATGAGGAATCCGACTGTGTATGTACATCCTATCTACACCTGCTTCCTATTGGGCGGAATAGCTTGTTCTTTTGTCCATGAGCCAGTGATCTCTTACACGTGCTACTGCACTGCATACTTTCCCCTGTCTGTTATGGTGTCCTGAAAATAGCCCCCTCACACCTCTCTCATGTACACATTAACATTATTTTTCATGTGTAATCTGGGACTATGACTATGACTTTCTTTTGCCTTTATTCAACTCTAAATAAAAGCCTCCTATAACCTCCTTTTAAATGTCCCTCCTTTCTCCCTCCCTCCCCACTGACCGATGTAGCGTCCCCAGGCTGCTTCCCCGACCCCTTCACATGAACCCCTGAGTGTTTTCACCCCATTCTGGGCCCGCCCTGACCACGGTGAGACGCTCCCCGCCCCAGTCACCATCACCTACGTCGACCACTATCCTGCCCCAAGTGACGACGACAGTGACTACTGGGTCTATGAAGACGAGGACGAGGACAGTTTCGTGGAGGACCGAGAGGTTCATCCCTGTGAGGAAGGCGCTGAGGAGAGTGGGTGCCTTCTTTAGGAGAATCTTCTCGTAGATTTCTCATCCAGTATGTGTGTTGTGTGCGTGCGTGCGTGTGTGTGTGTGTGTGTGTGCATGCAGGTTAAAGTGTATACATGTGGGAGGGTGTGTATTGTATGAACGTTTGAGTGTGTGTATATCTTAGAGGTTGTATAAGCATAACTGGATGTAGGTGTCAGGTGTGTTTTGCTTTTGTAAATTGGTGCATGTGTGTGAGAGATGTGTTTTGTATGTGGTGTGTATGTGTGTGTGTGTGTGTGAGAGAGAGAGAGAGACAGACAGAGAGACAGAGAGAGAGAGAGAGGTTGTATATCTTAGAGGTTGTATAAGCATAACTGGATGTAGGTGTCAGATGTGTTTTGCTTTTGTAAATTGGTGCATTTGTGTGAGAGATGTGTTTTGTATGTGGTGTGTATGTGTGTGTGTGAGAGAGAGAGAGAGAATTGCATTTTGCATGCGTATATGTGAACACGATTTGTTTTGCATGTGTGATCGGGTGTATGTGTGAGGGTGTGTCCGTTAATGTGCGAGAGGTGTGTTTTGCAAGTGTGGATGTGTGAGGGTGTATCTGTTAGTGTGTGTGAGGCGTTTTGCATGTAGGTGGGGGTGGATGTGTGAGAGGTGTGTTTTGCATGTGTGACGTTTTCGTGACTGAGTGTGTTTGTGTGGTAAGATGTTTTGTGGTGCCTTTTCCCTTTTGGTCTGATTTGCTACATATTTCTGCCTATTTCTGGACACACCCTTTCGGCCTAGTAAACAATGTTTTGGCATACCCTTCTCTGGCATTTCTTTATTCCCTTCTTGACTGTGCCTCCCCTTTCGGCCCCGATTTTGGTGCTTTTTGGCACGTACCATTCTATTTCTTGGTGGAACCTTAATAAATATAAATGAATGGGTATACACATGAGTCTGTTGTCCTTCCTTTAGTAGATTTATTAACGACTAGGTGACAGCAACACAGCAGTAGAGGCAGCTGACCAGAGTCTGGCATGGAACTATCTTGAAAATGTAATATAGAGGAAATTGTTTACAAATGAACATGTTCAGGGCATTTGTCCTCAACCGCTGTGTTGCCGTCTTCTAGTCCATCCTTCACAATCTGAATGTGCAATGGAAACGAGCAAAGCGAGGATACAGCTGGGAATATGCTGTACACCTGGCGTAGATGTCTCAGTTATATCATGTACAAAATGAACATGCAGACCAGCTGATTCAACCAACAGCTAGGTTAATTAGCGTTTATCTGATATGTTAGTGTGGGTTATGAATGCACTGGCGCCTCATCCGCTGTGTTGCTGTCTTCAAGCCCAGTCTTTACAATCTAAATCTGCAATGGCAAACCCCAAGTGTATATGCACATGGGTAGTCCTAAGAGTACAAGCTGATAATCATCGGAACGCTGGGTATTTTACGATCACTTCGCTCACTTTAGGTCACAGCACACCTGACAGGCGATGGAGAGTGGTCTCCCTTCCCTCTTTTTGAGTGTTTTTGTATCCAAGAGACTTTGGACATTTCTACATTGTCTGATATCGACAACAGTACAGTGCTGTTTGTCTGGCGGTCATTTTCAGTCCAGGTCGACACACAGTAATTAGCGACTTGTGTGATGCTGGGGCAGTTAAGGCACTCATTCATCTTTAGAGTGAGTGAGTGAGTGAGTGAGTATAGTTTTACGCCGCTGTTAGCAATATTCCAGTAATATCACGGCGGGGTAGACAAGAAATGTCTTATTTAGATAAATATACATTTACAATTTAAGAAAGCAGACAAGGTTGGGATGGTGTTCAAAATATATAAAACCAACTCGAAGTCTCTTTATTTGTGTACCTACTTATAGCTACGAAACTGGGGCCCGAAGTTTGGATACTTGTAACCACATTTAATAATTATACATTGCACTTCACAAAAGAAAACAAAATTGGAAGCTGAAAGTGGTGTACTTCCATTTTGTTGCTTATCTAGACCAGAGAACATATATTATTATATGGTCTCTCGACTCTCTGTGTAGACGTCTATATTATTGCCTTGGATGAAACTGGGGTAATTTTGGTAGTCATTAAATCCTACAGATGTATACATAATACAACGCGAAAAAGTGACCGAGGTAATGTTTGTATAAGAACTTTAAAATCATGTTATGACGGAACGGCGTTTAGGTGCTTTTGGTAATCCGTGCCAAGTTAGGCCGAAAAACATGTAACATTCTATCTGTATCTTCCCTTATTTTCGCTATCAATTTTAAGCATTTTCCGCGGGGCGGGCTTTTTTTGGCGGGGCTTTACTTTAGGCAGTCCCGTTCTACCCCGGTCTTCGTTTCAGCGCTCATTTCTGCACCATTGAAACTCTCATGAAAGCGGGTGAAAATGAAATGTGCACCACCCGCCACTCCAACCCCTTTCTTTCTCAAACAGCTGTATCCGCCCCTGGATTCTATCATACAATCGTGTGTATTCAGGGGGTATACAATTTCATGCAGATGTACATTAGACTGCTGTTCGTTTCAGCTTTCATCTCTCCACCCACACTGACAAGATACATATTGACGTTCTAATGTATATTCAGGGGGTACTGTACAGAATAAGCATACGGCCATAAGTTCAGGCGACCAGTGAAGTCAGCAGCGTGTCGAAGTATATTGGACGAATCAGCCCCGTACACATACATTGCTGTTACAAACCTACTGCCAACCAATCACTGTGTGATAAATATGGATGAAATATGAGTATTTAGTATTTATATATTTGTGCAGTGTTTGCCCTTAACCTTGAAAAATTGAAGGACCCAGAACCATAACAAGTTGAGGGTGTTGATCAGAATGTGTAGGCCCTATATTTTAATGTGGAAATAATACTCTTAGTTATTGGGGATGAAAAAGTTGTCGGTCATAAGGGCCTGCAGAAAACAAAAGCTGTGGGTCTGAATGATTTTCAGTCGGTTTCGGGTCTAAGGACCGACTTTCGAAAAGTCTGGGAAAATTGTGATGGGGGATTTTTCCAAAGAACTCACGGAAATAGAAATAAAATGTTTTTTGGAGTTAATTTGTTTATTGCTTCATAAAAATAAGTAGTTCTAACAAATATTTAAATAAACATGTTTTTCCCTTTTAATTTGGTCCTCTAATCATCAGCCAAAAATGAATGAACTCTTACAAATAGTACAGGCATGTTAATTTGTACTGAGAAAATCCCTGATTGAATTATTTTGTATATCAATTAGGATAAACGAAATACAGGCTGAATGGTATATGACGTTTTTCATAAAATATATTAAGTACGCGAACCTATGGAGAGTACATCTCATTTGCATACTGTAGCTTGCATCCGAAACGTACATTTTGACCTTTATAAAATTTCAAGGGGTAAAAAGGTCACGATTTGATCTCGTGTAAACTCATCTAATTCGGATGATTTTACAAAAAGTGTTAAACACAAAAGTTGGGGAAAACGATAGTAGTAACAATCAAACTTTAGTTGTGTTCAAAACCACGAAATAAGCGCAAAAAAAAAAATTTTATTTCTAATTCCGCGAGTACTTAAATATTTCACGTCGGAATAACAAATCAGGAATGGGCGGAAACACAGGACAACAATACGGACGGCCATATGGCGTGATGCTGCACACAATCCCTGAGGCTTCTCTACAAGCATGAGATGAGGCGAAACGTGTCAAGCGTGATGGTTATTGGGTGAACTGAGAGAAGACATTGTGTAAACTGTGTCGTTTTACATGAACTACTTTTGACCTGTCTGTCCTATCCAGATGTTGGGATCTTCGTCTATCCAAATTTGGACGACAGGCTTTGAGTTACAGCTGGTAGTCAAATGGGCGGAACAACGACGACGACGACGATGATGATGATGATGATGGTGATGATGATTTTTTTCATTAATTAACCCTGACGGCCATTAACGCATTCTGGGCAAATTTTCTTCTGTATATATACTCATGCCAATAATGGTTGTCACCCCCTTCAATTCTTTTTATTGAGAGGGGGTTGGGGTGGGGAGGGGGTGACAACCATTATTGGCATGAGTATAGAACACTACTTTTGCCAAACATCATTTCCAAGATTACAAATAAAAGCTAAAACGATTTATGTAGATCCATCCAACCTCGATTTTCCAGTGGACGGTTGAAGATCTAACGCATCAAGGCTAGCCTCTTAACCAATAACATTTCAAGATGAAAAGGAAATAAAATCTATTTCTATTTCATTAAATCAAAAATTGTTATGGTTCATGTGTATATATTTTTTAGATTTTCATATATATCAGAACAAACAGAAAATATTGCACTGAATAAAATACCATCGCTTTTCCTCTATGTTGGTGGATCATTTTTCAGTTCCTGAACTTCTCATGCTCATACGTGTGAGTAAATAAAAACAACAACTCAGACTCCACCTTCTTGTAAAATATTCAGCCTGAATAAGTTAATTAGTTAGTTAGTTAGTTAGCGAGCTAGTTAGTTAGTTTAAGCATTTTCCGCCGGGTGGGCTTTTATTGTGTGATTGTAAACAGCACCAGCGCCAAACCGCGGCAATTTTAACTTTTTCCCTTGTTTTAGAAGCGTTTGAAGAGATATTCGCCAAAACGTCACAAAGAAACAAAACATGCAAAGCAAAATGCACGTGCAAGTAAGCGGAAAACCATGGGTATCGATCACTATGAAAAGGCAAACATTGTGTTAATTTTGTCATTAGTTTTTGCCTGGAAAAGAGGAAATCATCATGGCACGACTGAGTGCCGCCAGTCGAAACATCTTGAAGCTGGGGAGTCGCAGTCTGCAGTTGCCCGACATTTCAACGTTCATCAGAGCACTTCGAATCCCCACATGGGTACTATGTGTGAAGCCCATTTCTGGTGTCCCCCGCCGTGATGTTGCTGGAATATTGCTAAAAGCGGCGTAAAACGAAACTCAGTCAGTCAGTCAGTCATCAGAGCACCATATCCCTTTGGGATCGTTTCCTGCAGACCAATTCCACAAAGACCAATTTGCGAAGAATTTCCTTGAAGTAGGGATTCGACCAAGAAGGCCAGTTGTCGCCCCTGTTTTGAGAGGCCTTCATCAGCGCAATCGCTTGCTGCGGTGTCGTAGAGTCCGGAACTGGAACCTTAGAAACTGGAGGCGAGTCTGGTTCGGTGATGAATCCCGATTTCTTCTTCACCGGTTTACCGTCGGAGAAATGAACGTTTTGTCCGTAAATGCATTCGACAGGTCGACAGATTTAGTGGGGGTGACCGTGAAGGTGAGGTGAGGTCTATTTGGGTTTAACGTCGTGCTTGAGAATATTTCGCTCATATGACGACGTGTGCATGCGTGTGTATGGGTATTTGCGGCTGCTTGTACTAGCCCAGACTTAAGCTGGTTTTATAGTGCTAGCCCACTGATATACCATGCCGCAGTGAAGCATGAATACCCCACTCAGACACATTATACTGACTCCGAGCCGACCAGTCCTTGTTGTACCCAATAATGCCGAGCGCCAGGCAGGGACCAACAAGTACCATATTTTAACGTCTTTTGGTATGACGCGGTCGGGGATCGAACCCGCGACCTTCCGCTCTCCGGGGGGACGCTCTAACCACTACACCACGGAGGCGGACCTTGAAGGGATGGTGTTGGGTGATATCCAGCGCGCGTCTCGGTCCGTTACCTTGCCAATTCCTAACGTCAATGTCTAGCCATGGCCTTCCTGATCACCAGATCTAAACTCGATAGAACACCTATGGGATGAACTCGATCGACGTGTACGTCATCGTGAAAACACGCCTCAAACACTTCCACAACTGGCCGTCGTATATTGCAGGAAGAGTGGGGAGGAATTCCGCAAGAGCGATTTCGTCGACTTCTCCAGTCTGCGCCGAGACGGTGCCGAGCAGCGAGTAATTGCTGCCAATGGTGGCCATACAAAGTACTGACTTTGACGCCATCTTGTGGACTCAAGTAAACAGAAACACAATAAAGGCTCCTGTTGTGTTGGCGAACTCTTTGTCTAAAGACTTGAATTTCCCCCTTTTTACCGTTTAAATTACAGGAAATAATTGCTTTTAAACGTATATGAAATACATTCTTCTAAAAATGGCTTATGCGTTGGGATTTTGGGGTGTTTTTGTTGTTGTTGTTTTTAACAGTGTATATGGCGACGGACTGTTGAGGCCCTATGTTCCTCAAGGAGTAAAGAGGGCTAAGTCAAGTCAAGTCATGGCGACGGTCTGTAAATAGTTCAGTCTGGACCAGACAATCAAGTCATTATCTTCGTTGGTATCGATCTACGCATTTGGGATACGATGACCACCCGATCCCGTTATATGAAAGGTCCAAGTCAGGTTTGGTGACCTTGACCTTCATTTCAACAACAAGCATGGGTTGCTGAAGATCAATTCTAACCCGGATCTTCACAGGTCGATTCTTAACTCTACTTGTCCTGCTGTGATACGACCAAGACGGTGGTTGACTGTGATGTGGAATGCCCTTTCTACACGCTTTCTTGGAAAATAAATACAATACAAATATATAAGAATAAAAATAGCTACCACCTAAGAGGAAGAGTATTGCAAAATCTGAACTATATAACAAGAGAAACTTTACTGACGTTGTTTGTTTCTAAAAACTGAACTGGGCCCATGAAAAGGAAGATATTTGTATTGACAGACAAATGGACATCATAAAAAGTTATCCTATAAGTGAGAACAAAAGTGTTTGTACCAGCGCCTTGAGCATGCACTAGTTGCCTGGATATGTGCGCTATATAGATATCCTATAATAATTACTCTTGAGCCACATGTTCTTCTTTCACTGTCCAGCGAGGAAATTAGGTTCTTTTGGGGCAATTCCACATTTCGGTGGACTGCGCTTCCACCCTGTGATATCCCTGGGTTTGTATACTACAAGTGCAGCAGCAGCAGCAACCGTAGACTAACGCTTTACTTTGTCTCTGAATATATATAATTTTGATAGTACCAAATACACCCATTTAAATTGAAAAGGAGACCTAGTGAGGTGGGAAATTCAGAACCTGAGGAAATCTAGACATGGTTCATTTAGGGCTTTAGCATTGCATGGAGGGCTAAGCAGTAGGGAAAATAGTGTGGTTCAGGGACTGGGAGACAGATTATAGCAATCTATTCTACTGATCAGGATACTGCAGTACGTGATTTAACCAGCAACTGCATGTTTCGCTTGTGTTTGGGCGAGTGATTATCAGCCATTTTGTAACACCATTCAGGGTTCGGATCTAATGTTCAGTTTTCATTTTGGTAACTTTTCTATTGTTCTTCAGCGTACGTAGTTAGTTGGGTTATATCTCTGTCCATCGTCCGGGGTGGTGGGTTAGCCTAATGGTTAAAGCGTTCGCTCGTCACACCAAAGACCCGGGTTCGATTCCCCACTTATAGGTACAATGTGTGAGGCCCATCTCTGGTGTTCCCTGCCGTGATAATGCTGGAGGATAATTGTAGGGCTGGGACGGACACTCGGGTACTCGAATCTGGGTCCGGAATCGAGTAACCGGAAAGGTAGAGAACTCTGTAATGTCAAGGGCATGTAACTCTAACCACAGGGGCGTGTCACGCTTAGAAACAGCGTTAGAAAGACATATAGGTACTAGGGTAGGGTCTATATATATGTCTTTCTAACGCTTTGAGTACTGCCCGTAATCAACCCTAGAATATTGCTAAAAGCGGCGTAAACCTGAACTCACTCACTCAATCACTTCCATCGTCCACGATCTCAGTAATTCAGAAGTATTTTCCTCCAACAGTTTTGAGTACGAGCATGTCAAGCCGACGTGTTTTCTGTCAGTATGAAGACACTGCATGCCTGACTCTTGCTACACATGGTGCTGTATAAGAAAGCACGTACATGTATTTTGAAATGCTTTATTAGATTTTTTAATGCTTCTGTTTTAAAATCACCGTCATTTGTACAATTATTATGTTTTAGTGAACAGTGGGGGAAATTATCATTCTGTCCATGGTTTGAATTTAAACATTCTCGTAAATTTGAATGACAGTGCGTTCCTTTTGTGTCAGTTTGCATGACGTGTTCTATAGAATGACGCATTTGCTGCAACACAAGCCTTGAGGGCTTATAATTAGTACCATAAACGAAATACGCATATCTTCAGAGATCGCGTGGTATCGAACAAACAATTCTAAGGTGAAGCTATAACTTCTTCAGAATAGTTATTACGCAATTACACACCCCTTTTACGCTCCTGTTTTCTGACAAACCTGTAATGTAGAGAAGATCATATACGTACTCTAACGTGCATTGTTGGTACTTAGAAGGGACAGTGACCAAAATATATTTATTTTATGGTCTCTGCTGGATGGCGTTTGTAAAGATTACTTTCAGACTGGTGTAGAAGTAGGTCGTGGCATTTACTGGTGCGGAGCGCTTATTACGGCGAGTACGGTATAGTGCGACATGCGCACTACAATGAGTGTACAATACAGCTGTGTAGGTAGTGGTTCATCTATGAATGACCCATCTATGAATGACCCACTGACTCAGATCGCTGGGCGGTTTACGATTAGTCTGTCTGAATGAATATACAGCGGGCTATATTTCACAGCGAACGACCCAGGGTGCTTGGATGAATGAGTATTTGT
The DNA here is from genome assembly GCF_003918875.1 of Haliotis rubra. NCBI lineage: Eukaryota > Metazoa > Mollusca > Gastropoda > Lepetellida > Haliotidae > Haliotis > Haliotis rubra. The sequence goes on from NW_025767705.1 coordinate 26,689, forward strand.
CACCGACACTAGCCTCAAACGCTATGACGTCAGTGGTTGATTGGTAATTATATCAGTTAATCACAGCGGATTAACAGGTGACTAACAGAGAACAAAGGGAGTTGTTGTTGATCAGTTTCCTTATCGCCTCACCGACATTATGTTCCTATCATTGACAAACAAGTATTTATGACCGAAAGCACGTACCTAAGGTACATGCAGCACGAAACATGCAGTTTGCAATATTGCGTTTGTAAGACAAATCCTGTACAACTTGTTTATATCAAGTGTTTATATCATGCGTTGCCATTTGTTTACATAGTTAGTGTTGAAGAATGATGATAATTTTATGGATATGCAACGTGTTTATTCGGTGAAAGGCGACGAATAAAGCGGTTGTTTATGTATAAAATTATCTTCACTCTTCATCACCTTAACTTCTAAAATGCCCATCAAAGATGTCATAGTTAGTGTCGGCACCTGGGAGTGAGAGAGAGAGAGAGAGAGAGAGAGAGAGAGAGAGAGAGAGAGAGAGAGAGAGAGAGAGAGAGAGAGAGAGAGAGGAGAGAGAGAGAGAGAGAGAGAGAGAGATGTATATGGGTACTTGAACAAGTCCGAGTAAATGGAACTCTCTTTGTAGCACTCAATAGCTTTGATAAATTTTGCCATCCCTATTCACCCCTTCTCTGTTATTTTTGTCATGAAAACCCCATTCCTGCCCTGCCCAGTTCGTCCCGTATATACGTTCTTATATCTCCCTTAGGAATCGACATTGGGTGGTGGGGTAGCCTAGTGGTTAACGCTCGTCACGCCGTAGACCCGGGCTCGATTTCCCATGTGGGTACAGTGAGTGAAGCCCATTTCTGGTGTACATTTTCTAAGATTGCTAAAATCGACATTAAAAAAACTTAAAGAACTCACTCAGTAGAAATTGACATGTTTGAAACAAAATAATTGATGGTAATGTTGATCCAAGTAATGATGCCAAACCAATTCAACCGATAATCATTCGCTACCGAAAAAAATATTTGAAATTACACGAAGTTACACATGGCTGTGTTCATTAAATGTTATAATTTAACGACAAATACAGAACGAATTGCTATGTGTTTATATAATCGTTCGTGGTACATGCCTACTACATATTATCTTACGGTCTGTTGTTGTTACTGCTCCCATGAGTGAATGAGGTTATCAGCATTATTCGTTCGCGTTCTTCGCATGATAACACGTTTCGTCAAGGCCAATCCCATTGGTAACAACTATGTTTAGCTCGTAACAAGTGCCACACGTGTCTGGTGTGTATATAAACAGAAGCAAGGCGTAGTCCCATTGGTCTATAAAGAAGGCGTCGTCTCTTATGCATATTCATTAGACTGAATCTGTATTTTTTTTCACGATTCCCCAACAATGTTTTACGGTAATGTCATATTCAACTTGATCAAACTATACTTTCGTATCAAAATAACCGCCCACTACAACTAGTTCTGTCTTAGTTCTCTGAAGTGAAGTTTAGAAGCAGTAGTCATTATTTCAACCCATTTTGCGGCTGACCTGATTTCGACCAATCAGCGACTGCCTTGTGATCACTGTTTATCACGCCAGAATGTTGTCATTTTGCGGTTTGTAAATAGTATACTATTATCTGAACCACTGCTTATGTCTTTTAGATTAATACCATACAAATATAGTGTTTTGTATTTTGGTGTATTTTGTTCAAATGTGTATGAATACAGATTAAAAGATTACGTTTATATTATATATGAACTCTGTAATTTATAATTTAGATAACATATAAACGACAAATATTTTGTTGATTTGGAGGTAGTTTCGGGGAAGTAGTGTCGTTTTAGCCATGGCATGATTTTCCGACTCAAAATATCAACATAGTGTAGTTCAACTTCACAGGTGACGGTACTGAACTACGTGTAATCTTAAGCAATCAAGGTAAGAATGTTTACTTTATTAATTTACAAGACTGAATTCTTGATTCTTATATCGCATAAGACGTGATGTGATGTCAATTCAGTTGTACTTTCATCATATCCTCTGTCATCAGTTCATAATCAGACATAAGACTGTCATATTTCAATGATTCTTGTTTCATATTTCAGTAATTCTTGTTTCGTATAAATAGATCTAGATGATCTCAGAAACACATATGCTATAACATTCATACTGTCAGATGACTACATTAAGACAAGATAACAGACTGAATATATCAGCATGGTTGATAGAACTGTTAGGTTCCACATGTTAGACACGACGAGAGCATATAGAGTGTTGCCAGCAGATGTTTTCAGATTTAGTGATTGAATCAGTATTCATTAGTTTTATCACTGACTCATGTGACGTATCAGGCCATATTTTTGACATGGCTTATGCAATACATGTGTCCATACTGAACATCATCAATATCAATATTATTGATACAATCTTGAATTTCTGAACAGCGACGCCAATCTTTCACCCATATTCATTACATCCTTCCATCCAGATGAGATGCTGTAAGTGTTTCGCTTTTGCTTTGATCTGCTGCGAGATGTAAAGATGGAAAAAGAATATTTTTGTGTAAACATGAACAGAGGTTTTGTTAAAACTAGTGAAGAAAGAGTAGTGCACTTTATTGTCGGATGCTCTTTTTAGTTTTTAAGATTTCAAAAAAACGCTGCAAGGAGGACCAAACTCCCCATGCCAACTTCAGTTTAAGCTTGGCAACAAGTTAAAATGTAATTAGTCACCACTCTACCATGTGACGATCATGATCATGAATAATCAGTGCTTGTTTTACCAAGTCTTTATCACCTGATTTTTTGCCTTTGTGTGCATGCATATTCTCTTTGCAAAACTGGAAACTTGACAAAAATAGTTTCTATACATTGCTTTTGATTAATTCATTAATAGAGGTAGCTGACGTATACCCTACTTCATAACTAGCCTAAAGGATTGTAAAGGGGTGCCAAACCCTTATTATCATGAAACTGAAAGGGTGTTTGATTGGCAAATGGTGTCCGCCCCAAAAGATCATGAAAATATATTTGATTGGAAAGGACTACCTCACCTTAATCATGTTAATAATGCTAAGGATTGAAGTGGCAAGCAAGAACTACGGTGGGAGCCAGAGCTAGCAGTTTGAACCAATTAGCTAATCCCAGTTATCTGCGCTCTTGGTGGTTAAAATTCTAAAAAATTGTGAATTGAGGTGATAAAAGAAATGAAACTAAGAAAGAGAACTGATTTTGGAAGCTGACACATGAGTGGCTCAGGAATCCTGTGTCCTTCATTTAGGTTCGGTGGACAATATCTACTGAGGGTTCACTTACTGAGGATTTTTTAGATGCTATTTAGAGTTATTGGCAAATGTACCTTGTAACATCACGCTATTTTATTTTATGCTTTACAGGTGTTCAGAATTGTTGATACGCCATGGCAAGTTTGAGGAACTCAGCATCTGCCTGTGCCCGTCTGCTAACTCCACCTCCTGGCCAGGTCAGTGCTGGTGGACATTGGAGAACAGCATCGCCTGATCGGTGGCTTCGAGGGACTGATGCAGTCTGTAGATGTCAGGAAATGAGCACAATGCAACAGATGTACCACAACCACACAGATAGCAAGAATGCTGATCAGAAAGATGAAAGTCACAAAAAAGAGTCCAAATCCAAGTCATATATGGATTCACTAAAAGAACAAATCAAGTACTTGGAAAAGGTTAAAGACAGTATAGCCAACAATTTGCCAAATGTAGGAGTGATTAATGCAGTTGTTCCGACCAGATTTGCAGATGAATTTCAGAAGTATGTTCCATTTTCTACCAAGTTGAGAGAAAATGTTGAGAAAGATTTACAAGAAAGTATAGAGGAACAGAAAGCTCAGTTAAAAAACTTGGAGAAACGGGTAAAAGACAAGATGATGGCACATGAAATTAAGGATCCGGTTTCAAAGGAGCAGCAATCATTTGCAAGAGCAATGCAAGATACAAATGAAAGTATAGTGAAATTTTATGACACTATTGATACGACTGACTCTCGCTCACTAAACAAACCCGGTGTGAAAGCAAAGACAATCAATGAAGATGATCTCATGACAAGTATTTTCAAAAGTGTATGGCCTATTAAAGCTGACAAAGATCCAGATGACGCATCGACTGTGGTTAAGAAGAAACCATTGGTTCAGAGAGATTTTGTGTCAAAAACTGCTATAGACAGTCGAACAAAAGCACTGGTAGAAGGAATCAAAACTGCATCTACATTACAGTCAAAGTTACGCAGGACGGAGGACTTCTGCAAACACATTCTTCAGTACCCTAACTCAAGATTTACAGCTACCAAGGTACTGACAGTTTACATTCTTTACCTTGGTCTAAACAACTACAAGGTCTAAAGACTCCTCGTATTCTTTGGATAAACTTTGGAGGACGTTAGCTGTGTTCTAAATGTATTAAGGTAGCCTAGCATTCAATCGTCCTGCCAAATACCTGGGGTTCGATTACCCACATGGGTATAATGTGTGAAGCCCATTTCTGGTGTAACTCAACGTGACATTGCTGGAATATTGCTAAAATCTAAAACTCACTCACTAAATGTATTACTGTTGCAAGCCAGTGGCAGTGTAGAAATTGTAGGTATGAATGCTATTCTCAATGTTTACTTGCGTTGTAAACTACAATGGACAGGGCTTTGAAATGTAAAATTTACCATATCCTGACCATGTAAGTTCACAGTAGGATGCAGGAAGATTCAGTGCTCTGATGATCATGCTGTCTGTGACCTTAGCTGCTAGTCCGAAGCCCAAGCCTGTAATGTGTTTTCTAGTGTAGTAAAATAAGCTAATGGCTGTAAGAGCTTAATGGTTTTAGAGAGTAGACTTAAGTCAAAATCGTTTTTGCACTGACTGATCGTTTGAAAGAAGTGTATGCCATCAGTGAGAATGTATGGCAGGGATTTACAGGATGCGAATTCCTGCGTCCTATACACATAAAAATTGACAATGGACGCAACAAAATTTATTAGCGCGTCCACTGGGACGCAGAAAAAGTCCAAATACTTTTTGTAAAAATTCCAATCAAGTAACATTAAGTTATCACTGAGTTTGCAACTAGCTGGGTTATGTATTATTTGTAATTTAATTACTGTAACAATGTGATGATCATTATACACAATACAATAACAGTATTAAGAATAATATTTAAGTGCCTGGGACCCCCATTTTGTAGTCCAGGACCCCTGAAAATTAAGAATATGAGTAAGAATATGTAGTTGTAGTAACATCAGTTATAGTATTTCACAGGTTGCGTTCATACCATGATACATTTCTTCCTTACTAGATACTAGGCCGTCTATGAGCAAAACACTTTGAAATACTTTGCATCTGTAATATATATACTTCTATTGTTTTGTATTCATACGTAACCTCAATATAAGTGTCTTATTGTGACCAGTTTATTGCATATTTACACTCAGGACACTAATGAATTCACCTGCTAGATACTGTACTTGCTTCACCATGGTAACAGGAAGGAATCAAATACTGTTGATACTTTGGATATTCAGCTACAGCTGGTGCTACTGTTTCTATGTTAAGTGGTTTGTGTTATGCATTGTAAATATCTAGTCCTGGATCCATGATGGTCCATTACTCAGTGTTTTATGCATAATTGTAAACCTAAAGTCGTTGTGGTGTTTAATCTGATTGGTTGAAAAACATCGAATTGTATTTGATTCCCTGAAATTGCAAGACTTTTCACTGCGTATTAATACATACAAATAACTGGAACGTTTTTCAGTAAGTGCAGACAGAAAAGCCTTCGTGGACCTATTGGTTTACTCTTGTGTTTACAATGTCTATATTCATCATGCGTTGGCCAATTTCCGGGTGGTTTTGAGTATTTGAAGCACAGGAATTCATTTGGAACCGACTGCCTTAGCCAACACATGATGTTTATCTCCTAATTTATTATGATAAATACGCTGTACCTATTTGTTACGTTAGCTTCAAATGACACTGTGCTAAATCACAAGTCCAGACAAACTGTTTTTTGTCATTGAAAGAAGCAGCAATGTCACCATTACTAAACTTGTCTTGCTAGGACTCGGTATGTTTTCTAGTTAAGAGGTTAAGAGTGTCATTTAATTATAGAAGAGGCCATTCGATTGGTTGACCTTTCCAAGAGAATCAGTACTTGTACATACAGTACATAAGTTGGAGAGTTGTTGTCACTTCTTAAGCTGACATGGTGATGGATATGTCCATATATATAGGCCCATGTCGGAGTGAGAACACACTGAATCAAGGATGAGCAGATATGATGATATGCAGATGCACTGATACATCTGGAGATATGTTCCAAAGCGTTTGGAGCCCGAATTAACTTCCTCGCTCTTGTGTCATGGTTTCAGGACAAAGTCGTGCCCTACCTGTTGAAGTTTCGAGGTAGCCAGGACGAAGCATTGTCAAGCCAGGCAAACCAGGCGCTGGTTCAGATTGGCTACGTAGACCCGGTGAAGGGACAGGGGATCCGGATGCTGACCATAGATGGAGGCGGAACCAGGTGGGTGAAGACTTTAATCTGCTCATTCCCAATTATCAAGTATATTGTAACTCTGTTCTATTTTGATTATAGTCTGGTGTAAATGACAGTACACTAAAAATAGGTGATGTTTAGCCTTGCCAATTTCAATTCTAACTTAGCCCTTAACACTCAAATACGAAGAGGCACTGCTGTGGTGTCATGCTTAGAACAGAAAGGAAATCAAATGTTCTATATTCATGTAACATAGTACTGCTCTTAGCTTTCATGAAATAGTTATACTCAATATCATCTACTCCATGAGTAAGGCCCAATACATTCAATCAACCTTATTGCTTTTAGCTCGTAACAGTTTTCAGATTTCATAAGGACTTCCCTTTCAATAAAATGTTCTTGAAATGGTAAATAAAAACACAATAAATATAGTTTTGTGTACTGATAATAAAGCAACAGGGTAATTTGATTGGAAAGGTATTTTTGTCATTGGTCAGAAATATTTGTTGTTGGTGAGCTTAATCATGTTAATGTCTAATGCTTAATGATGTTTGTGTGCCCTGTGACATCCATTTGGATTGACCGGGTTATTCTATTTTTACAGAAGATGTTTGGTATTGACTCTTGATTCACAAATGGTAGAAAAATGTTAACCACATAGCAACTGCGGGCAACAAAGTTTGACCCTGATCTGTATTTGGGAAGTGTAGTCATGGTCTTATCCAGCTGATTATTTTTCACACCACCTGGTTTGGCTTTGCAAAATCAGGCTGACAGGTTTCACCAAAGTTGAGACGTCCGAGACATGTTTCACTTTTGGGCTATCCTCAAACACCAACCTGAGCTGCAGAAATGTAACTAATACTGTTCCGAAGTTGCAGTAAACCCAACTCGGTCTCTCAAATGCGCATTGTTTCTACAGAGGGCTGCTTGCAATTGAATGCTTGAAGAAGCTAGAAGAAGCTTGCCAGACCGACATCCGTGACATGTTCGACTATGTCTGTGGAGTGAGCACGGGGGGGCTGGTCGCTGCCATGGTGTTCCTGTATCGTGTTCCTCTGGACGAGTGTGAACTCCTGTACAAGGACTTCAGCCGACAGATGTTCACGCGGAACCGGGTCCTGGGGACCAGCAAGCTTGTCTGGAATCATGCCTTCTATGACTCAGAGGCTTGGGAGAACATACTCAAGTAAGATATTGGTTAGCATGAAGTTAGTGTCTAGAATCATATAGAATAATCAAGATCTGGTTGGTAAAGTGGCATCAAAAGTCAAATCAGATTGTTCTGAGTATTTAAGTGTGACATAATCAAACACAACATTGTTTAATAGGGCCAAATATCATTTGATTTGTTTGTGTACTTGAGCTCAAGAACACATAAATGTTTATATTCTGACTTCGATTTGTTGGAGTTTGTGCTTCAAAGTGTTTCAGTATTGCACTTGATCATGTCAGAGGTCCAAACGTTCAGGTGTTAAAAAGAAAAGAAGGCTAGTTTTCAGCAATTTGAACATGTTTGGTAGTTTTCACAGCAATATTTCATAGTTTGAGTGGGCCCAAAACTGCAACAAATACTGATCACTGCTGATATCCTACTTCAGCTATTAATGTTGGTAGAGGCACTGATATAATCAATTATGACAATCAGGTATCTGCTTCCTTCCCTTTAGGTGAAATAAACCTTTCCTATGTATTGAACCATCACTGATTTATATAGAATCTATCGATCAGTAAGCATGAGAACTGAATTATTGATAATGTGTATTTGTTCAGCATAGGTTCAAAGTCTCAAGCTTTGTCGCTCAACTTGCACCGTAGACATGTCAGTTGTTTGGGATCTTCCTTATATGTTGCTATTCCTTGTTGGGGTGTGTTTTGTATGAATTATTTATCCTAATCTTACAGGAAGGAACTGGGAGAACAAATGATGATTGAATTTGCCAAAGACAAGCAACTACCAAAGGTGAGACTAGTTTTCCATGGTACAGAACAGATTATAATGAAAAGGAGCCCAGAACCTTTCTTCATTTTCAGAAACTGAAGTAATCTAGACTTGCCACATATTTTAGACTTGTATGGGCTTTATTCAGGGATGGCAATTTTCCGCGGATTTCCGTGGATTTTATTTCAAATTGTTCAATTGTAGAATCGTCTAAATCCATTGAGAAACCCTCAACTCAATGACTCAATATTACGTTTTCAGCTGAAAATAGATTTTCCTGTTGCCATCCCTGTTTATTGGATATATTGTTTCAGGATCTGTATGACAGACTATCATCCTAGTTGCCTCTGTGTCTAACTTGTGTCTAACTCTTGAGTATATGACAATATCTCATGCTCATGAGAGTTACCCCATGTATGACTGAAATACATTTGATTTATTTTCTCCAGTACTCAGGGATGTCCACTCTGATGAATGTGCCGAAGTTGAAGAACTTCATATTTCGGAACTACAATCTGCCACCCCAGTCCTACTCGCGATACCCCGGTGGGTGCAGGCACTCCATCTGGGAAGTGATCCGAGCCTCGTCGGCAGCGCCAGGCTACTTCGAGGATTTCAAGCTTGGGGACTATGTCCATCAGGTCAGTGAAGAATTGTACTACTGGGAGTCTAGAAATCCCCTTTGGGGAAGATTACTGTTAGTGAAATTGATCAGTTGTTGTTGAAAATGTGATAGATTTTGGTAATTAAATTGCACACTTTTAATGATGCTTGCTCGCTCACAGAATACCGAATTAATTACTCACTCACTCACTCACCAAGCCTCAAACAGAATACGTATTACTCACTCACTCACTTGCGCCAAAATATGTATCAAACACCTTGTTACATTTTCTGATGTTATCTTTCCAGGATGGTGGTCTCATGACGAACAACCCCACAGCCATTGCCATTCATGAAGGTCGACTTTTGTGGCCTAACGAGTCAATTCAGTGTGTTATTTCAATCGGCACTGGTCGATACGAGCCTGCCATGGAACTCCTTTCTTCCAAGCTTGCTCTAAAAGACAAAGTGATGAAAATAGTAGACAGTGCCACAGACACAGAAGGTAAGGACACACAGGGCTGCAGCTAGCGTTATACATTGCTGTGATAATGTTGGAATATTGCTGACTGTGGTGTTTTACAAAAAGGAAATATCACAGAAAGATACCAACCAGATATGTAATTTTTATGATAAAATTGAGAGAGTGAGGACCAAGGCATGAGGTGGTCACGTGTCGGTTTTGGCGGGAACAAGGGAGGTAACTCAGGGTGAGTGACTTTACGTTCGCTTCAAGGGAATTGAAGTGATTCAAGTTTCCACTTGACCGTTTGGAAGAGAGGAATGAGAAAGCAAATAAGCATGAGTCAGGATACGGAAAAATTATGAATGTAGCACTGTACTAATGTATTATCTTCCTCTTACAGCTGTCCACTCCATCCTCCACGATCTCCTACCTCAGAACACATACTACCGGTTCAACCCTTATCTGTCTGAGTACTTCCTGCTGGATGAGATCCGCCCAGAGAAGATCGACCAGATGATGCAGGAAACACAGCTCTACCTGCGGAAAAACGATGTCAAAATTACCAAAGCCATCAACCAACTGTCCAAAGGAAGAAGGCCACATCAGCGGGCCGCTGATTTGATTCGAAAGGCTGCTGATAGTGTGAGAGCGTGAGAATGTGAAAATGGTGAACATCTTGTAAAGCTGTGATTTCTCCAACTTTGGAACTTCTGTTGTACTGTGCTAAGAATGAAAGAAGAAGTCGAAAGAGGCAAGGATGGAAGATGTGACAGAAGATCAGTTGTGACAAACCGTTTATTTATTTCGTTATGATGCTACAGGTATTTCTTTTAGTTCATGACAATTGCATTTGTGGTAGTTGCAAGAATCAGGGTTTCATTATCTGAAGAGTGCCCAACAGTGGTGAACTAGTCATGGTGTTCGACATGCTAGGAAATAACCTTGCTGCTTTTGGTAGTGATTCCAGGTTGAAAACTTCCAACTATACTGAAAAAGAGTCAATAGTACCGGTATTTATCGTCTTTTTCTTCCAGCTCCATTCATTTTTATTTCTTGTATCACAATTTGTTCTGCTGAAGTAAGAGATTGGATAAAAATGTCAGGTAGGGTGTCTCATTGACTTAATTTGGATGTAAACATCATTTTCTATCAACAGTTCACTTTGATGGGACAGTGGAACATAGTGTGGCTACGTGCTTTCTTCACTAACAGGACCAGTGAATTGTAACTCTGATATTTTGAGGAATGGGAACATGAAAAGGGAATTCTAAGCTCGTAATGTGGCAAAACAGGCAGCCGAGGACAGAATGCATTTTACATCAGGATTCTATAGTGTTTATTATCATTTATAGAATTGTATTTCATACATTTACAAAATTATATGGAATTTTAGCTTGTCCTGTTTGCTTGTAAGGGAATGTTTACAAACAGGAATGAAATGCAGTAATCATCGTCTTTAAAAATAGGTCCAGAATAGGTAGATTTCATGTCTTGGCATACATCTCTTTACAAACACGAGCTATTTCCTGAACACACACTTTTGTCTAAAATTATGAGCTATTTCCTGAACACACACTTTTGTTTGATTTGAAATGGATTCATTGCTACACTGAAGTTTAGCTTAGAATGAAGATTTGATGTATTAGTTGGAAATATTTTGAGAAATATGTACTGCAATTTTTTTTGTAATGGATACAACAAAATCGTCATCCTTAAGTAAAGTGACTTGTTGAGTTTTTACATGCATTTATCTAGCAGACAAGTAGTACGTGGTCTATCCCAAAACAGGTTCTCCACAAACCCCTACCCTATATGTATTTTACTTTCATAGGCATTTTTTACTAGCTGATGGATGACAAAGTAACTAAACATTATGGATAACCACTTCATTCCTGATGTGTAATGATTTTGTCATCCATAATGTTTTTGGAATTCTTTGTGTATTTGATTTGCTGCATGCCCTCATCCCAGCAGTGAAGAGTGACGTTACCGGCGCACATTAACTTACTCAGGAAACTGTTGGTCAGTGTTAGATCAATGAACATGCAGATTTTTACTCTTTATACATATTTGTTTGTTGGAGTTGCATATTTAAATGACACTGCATTTATCATGGTGCTTTTTTTTAAATGTTGGAATTATGTACTCTATACACCAGTGCTTCTGTGACTAGGGTGTACTGACCGGGTGACTTTGTCCTCATCTTGATGTAGTCAAGTGGTATTTTATGTGCACTTTTTTTGTTGCGGAATATGTTGTATGTCCTCCCTTAAAGTTGAACATCATTGTTTGGTAGCCATATGCAGGTGACCTTCATGAATATGTATGAGGAAGGGTCCATATATTTGCAGGGGTGAGATTGGTTCAGTCATCTGTAACAGGTATTCATCACAACACGTCCCTTTCCGTAAATTTGTCTCATCTGTATATCCACCAGTGTTAATGTTAAAAGCATGAGAAATCAGTAATGTATGTATAATTCCAGTACTTTGGGAAAGGAATCCATCTTCAATGTTTTGTTCAGTGGTGTAGTTTATACGTAAAACAGCAAATTGACCATCACAGTTGATCCCTTCATTGTGAGTATTTAAAACTGCTTTTAGCAATATTCAGGAATATTAGGAAATATTCAGGTAAACATGGTAGAATGCTTCAGCCAGTTAACATTTTTCTTTAAGCCCCTGTACTCGAAGACAGAACCAGGTTGATGAAATGGGACAAGAGAGGGGCTGGAATGATGGAATAGTACCTGTATCTTACCGTGTGACCCACACTCCCTGCAAATACAGACTGCTTGTCAAAATGCTGGTATCTTACCTAGTCTGCAATGCACTCACCTTCCACAAATGCTGATCTTTGTGTTGACTCCTCTGCATTAATAGCTGAAGGATGAGAGCAGTGTCCAAACATTGCGAGCTTTGACTCAGCAGCTTGTCATGGTCACTGAAATAGTGCTTTGAAGTTTTTCAGCTATGCATTTTGTTCTGTTGTAGATTCTATTTTCTTTCAACAACGATTTTCCCTTGTGTTTCATAAAGTTAATTTTTTTCTTTTCGGACACTATCAGAGTATTTTTTACTGTGCCAATACTGGTTGGTTTGTTCTAATCTATTTTGTATTTTAACTTGGTTATTAGGTTTTTGTTTACTGATTGTTATTTGTGCTACTCATATTTGTTTGTTAATGGTTGGTTGTTTTATTGACGAAAGAAAAATGATGCGAAGACGTGTTTGACAGCATATCATGCCGTACTTATATGCTGTACTTATATTTAAAGCCTTGATAATGTTCAATCTGTAGAAAATTGAAGAAACAGTTCCCATTTTGTGAACACAAACATCTAGTACAACTCAAGCCACAGAACTTGGTCAACCACTCCACCATCATGGCCACAGCAACAACCACAACTATACGATAGAAACACCTCCAACTATACCACCACAGAAACTACCACTGCAACTACACAAACCACTGCAACAAGTATGACAAGATGCACCCTGACATGCAATAGCACCATCCTTCCCATACAAAAAATGCCATCCGTAACCCTTACTCTCGGATGAATACATACCTGTTATTGCAATGAAATATTAATACGCTCTTTGTCAGTACATGTGATATCCCGTTGTGTGTATGGAACAAGCTGATCTTTCTGATCCTAATGAATACCAGATCCTACCTGTATGTTGAAGTAGTTGTGATGCATCTCTTATTTAGATGCAGTCTCATATCCGTGTAAGTTTACTGTATAGAATCTCAAATGGATCCATCAGTTTATCATCCAAAAATAATGTTTCTTTATCATCCCAAACTGTGTTCCACAGGAGATATCACTTGTGTAAGATCATATGATATCTCCTAGGATATATCGTTTTGACAGTAGATTTTGTACAATGCCCTGACAATGCTATGACATCACAATGCTGACATCGCTGCACTGCAAGTCTAATGGTGGTAGCGTTGAGCGATGTACATTTTTTCATTGAAAACTAATGAAGCATGACTTTTGATAAATAGAATCTCACCCTCGTGTCTACTGATATCAATTATATCAACACTCGTTGATAAAGGTAAACTTTATATAATTGATATCAGTAGACACTTGGGTGAGATTCTCTATGTATGTAAACAGTAATAACCTGTGTCGTGTTTGTAAGTACACCTAACAGCTTCAATGGCAGATATTTGTGATGTCATTTGATTGTGACATCATAGTAACTGATGTTAGTTTCATTGAAGCAATACTACATGTGGAAGATTGTTTGGGATGATAAAAAACGATGCTGACTCAATTACATGCTCCATGTCCTCTTCAGATACAGCATCCATGGGATGGTAACTTGTATGTATGATTTGTAATAAGATTGTATCTTGACCAATTACAAGGGTCAGAGTGGTGTGAATAGGCATCTCGATGCTATGCATGTTTTCCTCGGGATAAATGTTGTGTGCAGTTGTTATACTGGAATCTACCCTGTGCCATTCAACAATCTTGCTTAATGTGATCATGCGCAACTCACAGTAATAAATATGTTTACATCTACACAGTTGTTTGTTTTTATCATGTTTATGCTCCTGTGGGAGTAACTTTTGTAATTATTGAACATCAAGTCAGGTGAAGTGAAATGTTTGTTGCTAAATGCCACTCTCAGCAATTTCCAGCTAAATAGCAGAGGTCTGTAAATAATCAAGTCTGGACCAGACAATCCAGTGATTGACATCATTAGCAACGATCTACACAATTTGGATACGATGACATGTGTCAACCACGTCAGCAAGCCTGACCAACGGGTTCTGTTAGTTGTGCTGAAGACCAATTCTAACCCAGATCTTTACGGGTAGGAAGTGAAATGAGTCATGTTCAAGATTATTTCGCTCATTTAGTAACATGCATGCCTCTGTGTGTGTCTCTCTCTGCTGCTTGTACTAATCCAACATATGCATGCTATGTAGTGCTATAGCCCACTATGCCACAGTTAACATTTATACCCCCAGAGACACTGTATACTGACTGAGCCAACCAGTCTATCATCCCTCCATTCCAAGTCCAAGGCAGAGTAAAAACATTTTCATGAACAAATAATTTGTAATATAAAAATTTATTGTACAGTTATTTTACAATTGTAAAATTCTATAGAACATAGAATTATGTAAATAAATAGAAATAACATCACAGAAATACATGATCTGTTCAACATGTAACATGGCAACGGTTATGGATGGAATGCACTGATATGTACACACAACTTGTCATCATATACTGAGACATCATTCAACACTAGATGTCCTTAGAGATCAACCCTTTTATATTCAGGAGGTGACACATATTTTTTTAGACTGCGACGACTTGAAGACACAGGAGTTTTACACAAGTCTTCAGACATTCAGCATGTCTAGCAAACAGTCATAACCTTTAGTAAAACTAGGAGTCAATATTGCAAGTGACCTTGAATAAGTGACCATTGTCCAGCTTCTTGACCAGTTTATATTTAAAAGACCCCCCCTACTAAGAGCAAACATTTACATGACAGCCCATATTTTCACAGCAAAATGCTGAAAAGAATGGATACACAAAAGCCTTGTATCTATTATTGAAAATGTTTTAGTTTCTCAGCATTTGAACAATCGACTGTTCACTACCTGATCTTGGAAAAAACAAATTAACTTGATAATGCTTTGGATATGCACTTTTAGATTTCATAATACTTTAATCACAGGTATACAGTATTTTCTTGGACAAATTATTTTTGTAACAGATACACAGTCCCCTTCCCAAAATATCAAACAGTTGCTCCCTACCTCCTAGTCACAGAATGACCAGTAACAGAAACAAGTCAATCCTTGACTGACACAGACAGATGGAGATTCATTAAACAAATCAATTACACAGCATCAAGGACTGCCTGCATCTTAGAGGCTGGACCACTGTAAGCCATTCAGGAATAGACATGACAATAGTCTCAGGGTGAAGGTCATTTTGAACAAGTCGGTCGGAAAGGTCAGAAGGCACACCTTGATTCTGATTTCTCATGGATGGACTAACTGCTTTTTTATTGCATCATGCATGGGTTGTCATTAGTTTACTAGACATCTCACTGCCTGCTACAATTGTGAAATTACATTTCCTGACAAACAAAATATTGCTAGGTATAGATTCATTATTTAGGCTGAGATTCCCAGGTCTCCAGCATTAGACAGCCTCTGGGTTCAAGTGACATTGACCAAAGTACTAGAAGCTGTACTTTACTTAGAAAGTGTAACCCAAATACAACACATGTTAAAGTATAGGTGTCTGAAAATGGCAGTACAAAGATTATTTTGTTGAATATGGTCCAGTATCAAATCTCAGATAACAATCCGATCCTTGTGACAGACAGAACTTCTGTAACAGATGAAACTGCTATGCCAGACCATAAGACACTGCATGGCACTAATATACAATAACTTGTAGTTTGAGGGTCAAGCGGATTGGTTTTGTTATACAAGAACTGATATGCGATCATACATTGCTGCAAGATTTCATTCAGAAACATTTCGTTCTCAATTGCAATCAGATCAAAGTTTTCACCAAAGATGAAAGATTGAATTTACATTCAGATCTCTCAGAGTGCATAGTGTGTTCACTCCGACATACAATGAAGCAATGTTGCAAATTCATCTTGGAATGCAGCAAGCTCCTGGACTGAACTATTTCAACTTGTCATCAGCAAAAGGTAACCATAAATAATATTTCAGTCACCCATCTTGATGAATAGTTCCCAGTTTTGGAGGCGAGAAATAATTCAGCCTAGTGTCTACACGGTACATTTCAACACAGATATGGACGGTGTTTTTGCTCTGTCGGTGGGTTTCTGTCAGTGTGGTAGTCTTCAGTCTTCCAGCTGGGTACGGCAGAAAGGACAGAAGCCCTTCTGTAGGTATTGCTGCTCAAAATCATCAGTGTGGAATAACTGGAGAGACAAACACAGGAAGTGAGCAGGGATTTATCTACAGCTGTGAACAAGAGTCAAATTGTGAACAATTTGTTACTTTGTTTACAATTGGAACATCTTAAGTTCATATATTTTTAACATTGTGGCATTTTGACTGTATTCAGAGCAGTCAAATGAAGCATCATACAAAGATTCTTCTTCATTGCTCCTGGGATTAGTGAGAAACAATTTACCTTGACCACTGGGCGGTGAGGTAACCATCTGGTTAAAGTGTTCGCTGGTCACACTCTCTCTATATAAATGCATATATTTGGACTTACTGTTTTTCATCTTTTAAATCAAAATTCCAGTGAACCCATGTGTGAAGTTTACGGCAATGCACTAACTCACCATTATTTACAACAACCATGGTCAGATTACTGATGCATTGAAACAGTCTTTGGTTGACAGAGAATGGATGCATTTAGTATAAATGCCATAGTTTGACTTGTTAAAAGTCATATTTGTTGTACACTTATATTAATATGTAAACATGAAGTATGTGACACGTATGGTATCTTCTAACCAAATCACTGATTGACTGGGGGGTGGGATAGCCTAGTGGTTAAAGCATTCACTCGTCACGCTGAAAACTCCGGTTCAATTTCCCACAAGGGTACAATGTGTGAAGCCCATTTCTGGTGTTCCCACCATGATATTACTGGAATATTGCTAAAAGCGGCATACAACCATACACACTCACTGATTGATTGGGAAAAAACACAGCTGATCGGTATTTCTGACTTCATTCACAAGACAATACACATAGCAATCATACTCTGTGCACATATAACATTCTATGTTTCACCCCCTTGTGTAGTGAGTGAGTGAGTTTAGGTTTACGCAGCACTCAGCAATATTCCAGCTGAACCAGACAATCCAGAGATCAACAGCATGAGCATCGATCTACGCAATTGGGATACGATGACATGTGTCCACCCAGTCAGCGAGCCTGACCACTCAATCCCATTAGTCGCCTTTTACGACAAGCATGGGTTGCTGAAGATCAATTCTAACCCGGTCCCCCTTGTGTAATAGTTGCACTTACCCTGTTACAGGACGGACATAGTGTAATGGTGACGTCTGGCAGTAGAGACCTGAAGAACTGGTAACGCAGCGGTTTGGGCCACTTCAACACGTACACCTCGGACCGTGTCATGGACTGCAGGATAGATTTGTTCACCACCACTGGGCGGAACTCATTCGTACCATCCTGAAATATTACCAGAGCAAATCCTTCCACTCAGATCTGTTTCCATAATAGGGTATCTACAGGTCAGAGGGCATTCAGTTAATATACTCATGGAAACGAGTAAGGGAACACATGAGTATATTAACAGGTCCAAAGCAGGGGTTAAAAAATCTCATCGCCCAACGCCCGGGACAAGTCGGTTTTCATTTCGGGGCAATCAAATAATGGTATCTTACTTGTCCGTGGGCTAATAAATAATTTCCACTTATGGTTTCAAACTGCAAATATACATGGATTTAATTTCATATCTGCTCAAAATGTAGCTATTAAATTTCGCAATGATGATAAAGTAGAGTTATCTTTCTTTGTTATTTATCACTTTTCAAAAATAGTCCAGTAAACATTAACATCAAATACCATGTTGATTTATTCTTTTATAATTACATCATCATGATTATGTCATAAAATCAGGGCAAGTGGAAAATTGGTAAGGACAAGTTACTTTCTTAAAGTCACTTGCCCTGTGGCAAGTGGCTTTTTAAAATAATTTTGAACCCCTGCCAAAGGCCCTGGCATATTATCATTTTTAACAATTATTTCTCTTCTTTAATTGTGTTTGTGTCTGTATTAGGGGAGGGTCAATATTTTCACCTGGATACCCTGCCGGGACATATCAGCTAGGTAGTCCTAGTTTCATCTCCCTAAAGTCAAGCACCAAGCTAGGTAACAAGCACCATGTTTTAAAGTCTTTTGGTATGGCAATCACATCATTGACAAAGGTTGTGGCATGGAAACTAAACTGTTGTTTCATGAATGAGATGAAACTGTACGTACATCATATGTTTTGAGTCTGGCTGTGAATGGGTCCTCATCCTCTTCAGCCTCGTCACCAAGTCTCAGCGACTGCACATCTGGGTAGCGTCAAGGAACTCATTACTGACACCACACTCTGATAGAGCTAGATTAAGTGAGGTGAGGTGAAATTGGGTTTTACGTCGTGCTTGAGAATATTTTGCTCATATGACGACGTGCATGCGTGTGTATGTGTATGTGCGGCTGCTTGTACTAGCCCAGACTTATGCTGGTTTTATAGTGCTAGCCCACCGAGATACCATGCCGCAGTGAAGCATGAATACCCCACTCAGACACAGTATACTGACTCCGAGCCGACCAGTCCTTGTTGTACCCATTAATGCCGAGCGCCAGGCAGGGACCAACAAGTACCAATTTTTCCTTATCCTGACTCATGCTCTTTTTGCTTGTCTTCTTCTTCTTGCGAACATAGTGGAACACTTGTATCTCCCTAATTGAAGCTCCCTTCAATTTAAAATCACTAATTAGTATTCACCACGAGTTACCTCCTTTCCACAAGCGCGGGAACGAGGGCACCACCTCTACCCATGTGCCTCACTCTCTCCTTCTTCGCCCAGTGAGCTGGACGTGAGAGCGCCTGTGTCTCCCGACACACTATATCCTTTGAATTATATTTAGTTAGTTACCCTCATTATAGACATCTATAGAGGTTTAGCTGAAGTATCCTTCAAACGATTATATATTGTTATTTAGTCGCTTTTCTACAGTTTTTCACGGGGACGCGTGTTTGTTTCAGTGGATTACGTTGATGAAAATTCTGTACTATTGCAGATTCACGCTTTTTATGCTGCTGCTGATCCGCCTTTAATATGATGCGAGAACGCCATGTTTATTATATTCACATTGCAGTTGCGTACTAATTTATCCAATTCTACCTTTTATTAATATTTACTTTGCGTTTGGCACGCACAGCAGATAGGTCGCGTGATGCAGAGTCTAGTATGACTGATACACGGAACCCTCGCCAGTCTACTGCTGTTGGCCGACTCCTCCCTCCGTGTGGTGTTCCGCTAGAGTGGTGGAGAGGTGTGGGACGAGTCCGCCATCTCCAAGAAGCATCCTGCTTCCCCAGACATCCCATCGCCGCAGCAGAAGACTAGAGGGTTTTTTTCTACTACATCTCAACAACCGACCGTTCCCATCAAGTTTTGGGCCTGTATGATGATCAGCCGGTCATCATACCGATGTACATCAAAGATTGACCGATGTCGGCACAGATCAGCATGCAGCCTGATGTACCAACGCAGATATGCGATGATCGCCCTGAGGGTCCCATCATTACCAACACTCAACGCAGACGCCGCGACACCCAGGGCAGCGCCGACCTCTGAGGAAAAATCAACGAAGTCTACTAGGACTTTCTCAACCGAGATTGTTCCAGCCGATGACCTGGACCTCTACGATGATCAGCTGATCATCATCCCCGACGACGCCACAAGAAACGACCGGATTAGCTACAAGCGACATCAGCAGAGATCACCATGCAGCCTGATGCCTTCTACACTGATGTCGGACGATTTTCCGGTGGACCCTCCATTAACACCGCAGATAAAGCATCGATTTACCTCGTCGCGAGACCATCCCAGAAGACATGATGCGACAAATTATGAACATCATGGAGGACCAATATCTCGCGTAGCAGGGTCCGAAGCCAGCGAAGGCTCCAACGTGGACAGCACCCCAGAGGCACCCCCGTCCAACGTAGCAGCCAGATCGATGTCACCTTCGCTGAAGGAAGTCACGGACCACCTTGGACGAAGGACCTAGATGTACAGCCTTCAAGGCCTTCGCGAAGGCGAAAAGACCTAGATGTACAGCCTCGGCGGCGGAAAGAACCTAGATGTACAGCCTTCGCTGGGCGACTTCGCGAAGGCAGGATAGATCATCACCTTATGCGGTTTCATCCCTAGATGTGGACTCGGACCATCAGACATCACGGAAGCCTTCAGCGAAGGTCATATCGTCGTTCCCCGGACCGACGCAGGAGGCCAGCTTCGCCAAGGCATCTTGAAAGGACACCTGAATCCAGATCATCATCATCTAGAAGGACATCGAGGGACTATACAAGAGCTTTAAACTATCAACGTTCCTCACAAGTCTCCGAGAAGATCAACCCATAGACAAGTTGATCATCGATATCAAGTATAAGAACTACAATCGTATATTGGTTCTGTTGAATCCATGACGAGACGATATGTTCGCTGGCCTAAATAGATCTAGAACGATCAATTAGACACTTATCACCAGACTTCGTGAATACGACTTCTGAATATGATAAGATGATCCATGCGTCCCGACTTAGGCAAGCCGCCCGATCCCACATCCTGTTAAACACAGAGGCTGTTCACGGCTAAGCGGCTCATATATATATTTATATATATATATATATACTAATCGGCTTTGACTTCGACACCTTCGGGCGATGGTCGCGAAGGCTAAGTGGCTCCAAGTCTACTTCACCCAGAAGATCTAGAAGGATACTCGAGAACTTCTGCGAAGTCTCCGGGCGCTCACCGAGGAAGTCTCCTCCAAGGTTTCCATATACTAGCCACTCGTCATATATAGCTACTCGTCCAGTCCGTTTCAAGACGTCGCGATAAGTTGATTATCAACTGTATGCCAGATGCCGCCTATAAGCCTATCGCGTAAGATAATTGCTCAGGCTATTTACAACACAGAACGCCGCTGTCTTATTAGTCAACGACATTTCATAGATCTTCACAGAAATCAACTATTCGTTATAAATTGTTAATATACAATCCCGGACGACGATCACGATTATCTACATGCGCGACCATTACGCGCATATCTGCAGACAATTCAATATCAAAATTGAACAGCAGTCTTGTTACAGCGAGTATAACTCTTAATCGCCAAAGTTTCTGAGAAGAAATATGTACAAGTTCAACGTTAATTCTACAATTATGACGATACATTCATGTATACAGTCTACAAGCTCACAACTTGCAAGTTGTTTATACCCTTATATATAAGGAAGTCGGAATTATATTCAAAACTGAAATTACTTTCACGACAACCAGGAAAATAACCTACCCAGCATAAAATTACAGAGCGAGATATTTCGCTACCGGAGGTTTCAGCATGGGGTTACCTTTAACCCTCGAAACACGTGGTCACTTCGGATAACCCGGGAAGCTACGGTGAAGACCGACGTTTATGCTAATATCAACGACGACAAGAATTTATTCAAGGTGGGTTTTTCCGCTACACCGATGACATCACAGCGGGTATTATACAGAATCAAAATGCCTTGTTCTGATTGGACCGCGAGGGACAACGACCTGCCACAGAGGTCGATCTCTATTCACAGTTCAAGACTTACGTCACAAGTGACAACTATATATTAGTGAACGAGCAAGCCTCATTACAGTCCAGTTAACCTGAACATTCATGATTAGACTGCCTTTCTTCAAGTTAGAGACCTCCCCTGTCAAGTTAAGACGAGGGATCGGCAGTCAGGCGATTTTACATAAAGTTCAAGCGAGGACAGACACACCTGGTTGTGCACCTACATCGTTAAGGACTTCGCGGCGAATTACCTAGACGAAGATACAAGTGGATCTAAATCCACAGCGCTTCAGACTACAGCTGAATTTCATCAAGCGACTAACACAACTAGATGGTTAGTAAACCTACTAAACTTCTGTTTGGAGAATAAAACGGAAATTTCACGCCCAACCTGGGGATATGAATATAGTGCTCCAACACCTCACAAGTGAGGTTTATGAACACGCCTGGATGACATACTTGGACCCCATGATACGATGATTCTATCAAGATGGCCAGCAAGAGCACTGTAAATTTATCTCCACCAAACCAAACAGGAGGAAAAAATGCAACAGATTATTTCCTCTATCATCAACTTACGCAGAGTGAAGTCTCATGTACTATATCTCCATTTGGATCAGAACTGTCATACTACGTGCATATGCGGATGGACCTATTCCGACCCTCCATGAGCTTAATACTCATGATATTATAGCGCTAACTTCTATACAAATGTGATTGAAATAATGGAGGGTTTATTTCTGGAAATCCGATATGGTGGTTGCAAACCATTATCTGAGAGATATCACCACCGAGGACGTCTCAGGTATACACCAATTCGATCCCATGGTCCTCGCACAACAGCTGACAGTTCCTCGGAGAAGATAAGTCAATCTAACAGATTTTTACTTATCTTATAACAATACTAAATAGCTTCATGCTATATATAATTTACTTAAGTTCCTTTTATCATCACAGTACTATGATTATTACATCATACAATATATAAGTTAACAACTCTACAGAGTTTGTTATTATATATATTTACCTTAAGTTATTCATATCTTAAGAGTAATACTATGGTTACATGATAAATGCATTAGCTAACAAACTCTACAGAGTTTTTGGCTATTTTATACATAGCTTAAGTTAATTAAGCTAACAAACTCTCTGAGGAGTTTTACTATTATATAGGTAACTTAAGCTAATTATACCTTAAGCATAGTACTATACTCATATTATTAAAATATATTGGCTAACAAACTCTAAGGAGTTTTGCTATTATATAGGTAGCTTAAGCTTATTCATATCTTAAGCTTAGTACTATGTTTATATCATATAAGTAGATTAGCTAACAAACTCTAAAGAGTTTTTGCTATTTGGCTTAAGTATCATCATATTTCTAAGCAATATGGTTATATTATAACATGTATTAGCTAACAAACTCTACAGAGTTTTAGCTATTATATATGTAACTTAAGCTTATTCATATCTTAAGCTTAGTACTATGTTTATATCATATAGGTATATTAGCTATCAAAACTCTAAAAGAGGGTTTTGCTATTATATATTTCGCTTAAGTTTCATCATATTTTAAGCTTTATGGTTACATTATAACATGTATTAGCTAACAAACTCTTCGGAGTTCTTGCTATTATATATGTAGCTTAAGTTTTCCTTCATAAGCTCAATACTAGGTTTATATCATAGCTAACAAACTCTAAAGGGTTGTTTTCGCTATTATACAATTAGCTTAAGTTTTCATCATATCTTAAGCAGTATGTTTACATTATAAAGCAGATAGCTAACAAAACCTAACGACGGAGTTTTGTTATATATATATATAGCTTAAGTTTCATCATAACTTAAGCTCAGTACTATGTTTTTAACATAAAAGTATATTAGTTAATAAACTCTAAGGAGTTTATTTTGCTATATACATTTAGCTTAAGTCTAATCTTATCTTAAGCTTAGTACTATGGTTACACTATAAACATATTAGCTAATAAACTCTACAGAGTTTTTGGCTATTATATATGTAGCTTAAGTTAATAATATCTTAAGCACAATACTATACTCATATTGTAAAATATATTAGCTAACAAACTCTACGGAGTTCTGCTATTATATATGTAGCTTAAGTTCATTATATCTTAAGCACACTACTATACTCATATTGTAAAATATATTAGCTAACAAACTCTCACGGAGTTTTGCTATTATATATGTAGTTTAAGTTAATTATATCTTAAGCACACTACTATACTCATATTGTAAAAATATATTAGCTAACAAAACCCTACAGAGTTTTGCTATATATATGTAGCTTAAGTTAATTATATCTTAAGCTCAGTACTATACTAATATTATAAATATATATTAGCTAACAAACTCTACAGAGTTTGGCTATTATATATGTAGCTTAAGTTAATTATAGCTTAAGCACAGTACTATACTCATATTATAAAAATATATTAGCTAACAAACTCTACAGAGTTTGGCTATTATATATGTAGCTTAAGTTAATTATAGCTTAAGCACAGTACTATACTCATATTATAAAATATATTAGCTAACAAACTCTACAGAGTTTTGCTATTATATATGTAGCTAAAGCTTATTCATATCTTAAGCTCAGCATTATATCTATATCATATAAGTATATTAACTAACAAACTCTAAAGAGTTTGCTATTATATAATTAGCTTAAGTTTAATCATATCTTAAGCTTAGTACTATGTTATATCTTAAAGTATTTTAGCTAACAAACTCTAAGGAGTTTATACTAGATATTAACAAGCTTAAGTCTATTAGTCTTAAGCATTGTATTAATGTTATATATACTTTATCATAATAAGTACATGGTAATAACCTTTATATGGCAGCTGATAAGTTAGCAGCAGGAATTCATCAGTTCAGTGCCTTTATGAAGTTCCCATAGGGTTATTACAATCATCACAGTTCAAATCACTAATTATTAAAAAATCCAAAGTATTAGATATTCCCACCTCCTCGTCCAGTAGGATGCTACAAGCAAAAGAGCATGAGTCAGGATAAAGAAAAATATGTAATTTTTGGAGTAAAATTGATATTTTATACTTATCCTGACTCATGAGGTCAGCCCTCCCATCCTCCCCAAATAACACTTTGGATTTCCCTGTAAATTCAAATGTTGGGCTCAGTATATGAGGAGAGAGTGAGGCACATGGGTAGAGGTGGCGCCCTCGTTCCCGCGCTTGTGGAAAGGAGGTAACTCGTGGTGAATACTAATTAGTGATTTTAAATTGAAGGGAGCTTCAATTAGGGAGATACAAGTGTTCCACTATGTTCGCAAGAAGAAGAAGACAAGCAAAAAGAGCATGAGTCAGGATAAGTATAAAATATCAATTTTACTCCAAAAATTACATTATTTTAACGTCTTTTGGTATGACGTGGCCGGGGATCAAACCTGCGACCTTCCGCTCTCCGGGCGGACGCTCTAACCACTACACCACGGAGGCGGTCAGCTAGATTAAGTGCAGCAGGTACCCACCCCTTCTCGTTCAGACACAGTATATGTCAACCAAACTGGTTCTGTTTACTTCCTGATTTTGGTAAAGTATGTAACCCCCATTTTTCAAAATCCTGGATTCAAATGTGCTACTCTTAATGACTTTTCATAATCTGCTGAAAGGACGGCAATACTCTTGTATACTGAAGTAGATTGTTGTGTTGGTAGTGGTGAGGGTGAGGATGATGAACGGATTGTACACTTTGAACACTGGGTAATTCCTTAGCAACACAGACAAACCTTACAAACCATCCAAACTAAACCCAAGAAATGGCTACACATACAGAGTCATTTAAAAGCAATCCAGTTTGTGAAAATCTATATCATCAATGCATTATGACTGAGAGAAACCAGGGAAAACTACAGCCCCAGCTAGGAAGGATACTGCCCATTCGAGACTCGTTCCAGTTTCCTTGGCTGTCTTTCTTCTGTTTGGGTATGGACATGTCCAGGATGTGGACTGCTTCCTCGTCTGTCATTCCATCCTCGATAACAAACTCAACCAGCGGCAACACCTCTGCACAAATCAAACAACATTGAAAAATGAGACACAGGGAAATTTGATCAAACCTGTAGAGGTTGATGATTTTTTAAAGAGAGTCTTCCTCGGGGTACTTATCAGGCCTACCATACAAACGGTGAACAAGTCATCAAAACTGAACTCATATACACCAAAACAGAACAGAAATCACCAGAACTGCAACAATATCCTCTAAAACCGAAACAATACATCTGTAATGGAAGACTAATCATTTGAAATGGAAACAAAACTCTCGTATCAGCTACAAGAGCGCGCGAGAATGGTCGCCGAGCATACATAATGGCATTCATAGCATCCCAACACGGCAGTCATAGCATCAGCATACAAATCGTCAAAGATGGCGGCGGGGGGAGACGAATAGGCTTTGGTACATAATGTTTTTGTCACTATGAGTCTAATCTTGAAAATTTGATATCGAGACGTAGTGCATAAACCCCCTATTGTAGTAAACTTTAAACCTATGTCCATACTTCTCAGTGTCAGGCTTGCAATTCTGCACAATGTTGTCCCTCGTTCGACAGAATAGGATTTCTTGTCAACATGCTGTGCTACAGTTTCTCTTCAGTTTTGTAAATAAAGTATTCATAGCATCACATGTAACATTACTATATTTTAGTGATTTAAAAAGTTTACAAAAATTTTGTTCATTCTCCGTGAATTGCATATCTAAGTGATCTAGACAGAAAAAAACTGTCTAGTCCGGCAAACAGAATCATGGATGTATGGTCATGATATCAATCACTGGTTTGTCATGAGCAGATTTGATCTAATACAGGATATAGTGACAAATTTCCAAATGGAAACAGAATTGTTGATATTCACTCCAGCATTCTCTGTGACCATGCTAAAGCCTGAGGCCTCACTCAGCGAATGATGCATGAATCAGCTACCACCACTCACCAAAGTTGACGAAGGAGTTGACACAAGGCTGTTTACAGTTGACACACTGGTTGCCACTGTTGTTGAGGAGGGGGTTCGTGGTCGAGCAGCGATAGCAAAGAGGAAGTAACTCCTGAAAAGATCACAGAAAATTTCACTGCAAAATCCATTTACATTCAGACATGCCGTTCAGAAATATACAAGCGCGCTAACATGTTACATTGAGTGATGTCAAAGATTTAAGCAATTCCAAAGCAAATTTCTTCCAGATGTGCTACAAGAATCGAACAGTTGTTGATTCTGAGATTCTACAAATGAATCCTACTTACGTCAGCATCCATAAATGGTTTGGCTCTGATGGTGATGCTGCCCACATCAACATTCTCCTGGAATCGTGGTGGTATTCTCAGAGTCAGCAGACTCTCGTATGCATGGCGGGCCAGCTTGTATGCACCGAGATTCTTGCTCTGCTTGGCCAGGGTGTATAAAGCTGAACTAACCAGTTAAGGCCAACATGTTGCCACTGAAGTATATACTACACTGAGAGCTGCCCATACGGCCAGAATCAAGATGACAAGGTCCGATAGTTCCAAATGCCAACTGTTTAATCTATTTGAAAGTGTGCCTTGTTTTAAGTAGTTTAAATGACCAATGTTCATAAGTGGTTATGAAACAAAAGCTACTGAGTTTATTAATGTATATTACAGTCAACATGTTCAAAATTAAGGAAGGACCCAGGCATCTTGAGGTTGTTTCATGTAGAAATCCACATATCCCTAAAACTACAAAACAAGGATCATCACAAGGAAACTTTGACAAATGATCTAACATAACTAATGGTTGTAATATAGCTACAAGACTTTCACCCCAAAAAGACGAAAAAGGTTCTTCCTTCATTGTTGCTAAGAATACTGAACCTAAGGTCTGGGTGACACCTATCGGTTAGTTAATCTGTATAGGCCAGACAAGGATACGCTTTAGACACTCCGTGTGGGATGTCGGTGGCCTTGGGCAGCCGGTGGAGCAGGAAGCGGGACATGTTGAACAGCCCCTCCGGCAGCACGGACGTGAACGGTTCCACCTAGACACAAGCACAAGGGTTACACTACAGTAAAACATTTCTGTTTGTTTAATGCCACACTTGAAATCCTAGCTGTATGACAGTGGCCTGTAATCAACCGACACAGACACACAGCTACAGACACACATAGCTACAGACACACACAGCTACAGACACACAGCTACAAACACATAGCTACAGACATACAGCTACAGACAGACAGCTACAAAACATAGCTACAGACACACAGCTACAAACACATAGCTACAGACAGCTACATACACATAGCTACAGACACACAGCTACAGACATACAGCTACAAACACATAGCTACAGACAGCTACAAACACATAGCTACAGACACAGCTACAAACACATAGCTACAGACATACAGCTACAGACAGCTACAAACACATAGCTAGACACACAGCTACAAACACATAGCTACAGACATACAGCTACAGACAGACAGCTACAAACACATAGCTACAGACATACAGCTACAGACAGCTACAAACATAGCTACAGACATACAGCTACAGACACACAGCTACAAACACATAGCTACAGACACTGACACCCAGCTACAGTCACACACAGCTAGACAGACACAGCTACAGACACAGACCTACAGACAGTCGCACAGCTACAGTCACACAAACCTACAGACACAGTCACACAGTTACAGACACACAGCTACAAACACACAGCTACAGACAGACAGAGCTACAAACACACAGCTACAGACAGACAGCTACAAACACAGCTACAGTCATAGCTACAGACAGACACACAGCTATAGATACATAGCTACAAACACACAGCTAAAGACAGACACAGCTACAAACACAGCTACAGACAGACACATAGCTACAGACACATACACACAACTACAGACACAGCTTCAGACAGATATACAGCTACATAGCTACAGACACACAGCTACAGACACATACACACAGCTACAGATATATAGCTACAGACAGAGCTATACACACAGCTGCACACATAGCTAAAGACACAGCTAGTCACACACAGCTACAGACAGACAGCTACAGACACAGCTACAGACACAGTCACACAGCTACAGACACATAGCCACACACATAGCTACAGACACATAGCTACAGAAACAGACACAATTACAGACAAGACACACAGCTACAGACACATAGCTACAGACACACAACTACAGACACATAGCTACAGAAACAGACACACAATTACAGACAAGACACACAGCTACAGACACACACACAGCTACAGTCACTCAGTGACAGATGCAAACACTGTTACAAACCAAGACCCGGTCACACATACAAAGCCACCTACCACATGTCTGTGTATTGTGTGATAGATGTAGTAGGTCTCTGCCTTCTTCTGGAAGTCAAAGAACTTCTCCAACATCTCCTCCTTGCGATCCTTGTCCTCTGTAAATGCAGAATATACGTCGTTACCATGGTTGCATCACACTTCTGCACAGCTAAGTCAGAACAGACACAAGTCCTATATTATGAGGACTTAGACCTATGTTTTAAGATGTACATGTCTTGATGCCAAAGACTGGAGCAGACTCTAAGTGGCATACCTCTGGCAATGTCCAGACATTGGATGGAGAGCTTCCAGAAGTAGTAGCCAGCATCATTGAAGCGGCACTCCACAACAGCGTTCAGTGTCAACTGTTCCAACACCTTCACTGCTTCAGCCTGCAGACCTGCCTTGTGGAATGCTGGAACAGGCAACAGTGAAGAACTTATCAACATGTTCACCAGGAAACTGTACCACTGGCAAACAACAACTAACAGAACACATCGAAGTATGTGTCACGTGTGTGACAATTTTTGAAAATTGAATATTTATGATTTGGATTAACAGATTTCCATACCAATAGAACTAAAGTTTCATCAATTAACAAAAGATAAACAAAACCATTATCAAACAGTCTTCAAGTACAATTTATTTTACAAACACTTGCCCATTATTTTCATATCACATTTTCAACCATACTGGTGAATTGGAATCAAGCTTAAAGTTGACAAAGTTACGATAATGTGATAATACCCCACCGAAAACGTCACACAAACTACAAACACGTCTGACTAAGGGGATCACAGGTTTTGGTTGCGGAGATTGCCACTAGGCATAACGTTATATCCTACCTTGCTGGGCCTCCTCGAACCTGTCGTTCTCCGCTAGCCACTGTGCATACGGCACATAAACCTCTTCACGATACTCTGGGTGCTTCTCCACCAAGGTGAAGGCCTTAAAAAATCAAGTCACAAGTGAATTTGCATTCAGGCAGTAATTGGAGAATAAAATAAACCTGCAGGAACAACTTATGGATCACCAGTCAATAGTACCGGAATATCTTTGAAAAGAACAATTGCTACTTAGGAACATGGGTTGTGACTTTTTTTCATGCTAAGTCATGGTTTAATGGTATGTCAATGAAACCTTGTGTATCCCTGCATGTACAGTATGGTTAATTTTGGCAGCTGGGAACTTAGAGTAAGTGAGTGACTTTCATTTAATGCTGCTTGTAGCAATATTCCAGCAATATCACGGCAGGTGAAACCAGAAATGGGCTTTACACACTGTACCCATGTGGGGAATCGAACCCGGGTCTTCGGCGTGACGAGTGAACGCTTTAACCACTAGGCTACCTCACCGCCCCCACTTAGATGTTGGTAGATGACAGGGAACTTTGTTCATCCAACCACACTGTTTACATATCCGGACATTACCAGACTGAATTTCATATGAATGTCAACAATGAAATATCTACATCACTGTGGTCAGTGAACAAGGGGAGACTACTCAAATCATGCACGTAATCCACACGACAACCATCCGAAGTCATACTATCATTAGTGACTATGCTTTTTTCAATAAATCTTAAACATTACAGCTCTGATGGGCTCCAGATAACCAACTTATACAACACTCATTACAAGGCAATATAAACCAGAAATAAAGGGGAGACCACAACATTAAGATAAGGGGAGATAACTCACATCATCCCAGTGCCTGGCTTCAACACGCATGGATATCAAAGCCTTGACATCCCCCATCTTGCTGTAGACCTCAGCAGCAAGGCCATACTCCTCCATGCGAGCCAGGTGATGGGCGCAACGACCCAGCGCCTCCCGATCAGCCTTGTCCAGCTTCCGTGCCATGTCAATCATCCTGGAGGGAAGCAGTGAGCCAGTTTTTTATACAGAGGTCAGATTTCTTGTGGTATTAAGTGAGTGAGTTTGGTTTTATGCCGCTTTTAGCAGTATATCAGCAATATCACTGTGGGGAACACCAGAAATGGGCTGCACATTGCATTGTATTATTGAGCCACTCTTGCAAAATCATTTTCAGTTACACTACATTACATTTGTGTGGGTGGGTGAGTTGAGTTTTCCGCCGCACTCAGCAATATTCCAGCTATATGGCGGCAGTTTGTAAATAATCAAGTCTGGACCAGACAATCCAGGGATCAACAGCATGAGCATCAATCTACGCAATTGGGATAAGATGACATGTGTCAACCAAGTAAGCGAGTCTGACCACCCAATCCCGTCGGTTATGACAAGCATGGGTTACTGAAGATCAATTCTAACCTGGATCTCCACAGGTACATTACACATTGTAACACTACCTCATTGAGTGGGGTTTTGACTCTGTTACCAAAGAGGTTTGTTTCAGAAATAATATAAAAAACACTAAGTAAGTATATAAGCAGTAGTGAGTTTAAGTCTTCAAGTTAGCAATATTCCAGCTGATCATTATCATGTAAATCCATGGGTCTGGACCAGAGAAGTTAATTATATCTCACTATAAAGTCACAATGACAAATAATTCACAGTCACAGAGTCTGGTAACTCGATCTGTATAGTTGCTTCCTGTGGTATACATATGTTGCAGAGGACCTTGTTCAATCAGAACCTTTTGCACACAATATCAACCACTGGTTTGTCTGATATCACAATATCAACCCCTGGCTTGTCTGATATCACAATATCAACCACTGGTTTGTCTGATATCACAATATCAACCACTGGTTTGTCTGATATCACAATATCAACCACTGGTTTGTCTGATATCACAATATCAACCACTGGCTTGTCTGATATCACAATATCAACCACTGGTTTGTCTGATATCACAATATCAACCACTGGTTTGTCTGATATCACAATATCAACCACTGGCTTCTCTGATATCACAACATCAACCACTGGCTTGTCTGATATCACAACATCAACCACTGGTTTGTCTGATATCACAACATCAACCACTGGCTTGTCTGATATCACAACATCAACCACTGGCTTGTCTGATATCAAAAGATCAACCACTGGCTTGTCTGATATCACAACATCAACCACTGGTTTGTCTGATATCACAACATCAACCACTGGCTTATCTGATATCACAACATCAACCACTGGCTTGTCTGATATCACAACATCAACCACTGGTTTGTCTGATATCACAACATCAACCACTGGCTTGTCTGATATCACAACATCAACCACTGGCTTGTCTGATATCAAAAGATCAACCACTGGCTTGTCTGATATCACAATATCAACCACTGGCTTGTCTGATATCACAATATCAACCACTGATTTGTCTGATATCACAATATCAACCACTAGGTTATTTACCAAGCAGAAACACATATGTGGAATGTTGCTCAGAGAACAGTAGACAACAAACACAGTCACGAAACAAAAAGTCAGCATATTTTTCCTTACATATCTGCCCATCCATGTTCCCCGATGATTTCAATAGCCTTGAGATTCTCCCCAGCGCTAATGTACATCTCAGCTGCCGCCTTGGGCTCGTTACTGCTTTTGGCCCAGTCAGCCTGCTTGGTGATGAGGAGCTTCTTGTCATGGGGGTCTCCAGACCCGATGTACTCCTGCAACCAAAACACAGTCATCAATCCAACATACATGGATTGCTGCCAATGCATTCTATAAAGTCATGAAGTCAATAACATGGACATTATGTCAATGAATGCACAAATAATGGACAAGATAGAAGTGCCTGAGGCATCATTAACAATGGTTCTGTATCTGGTCAAGAATTCCCAAGAGTTCATAAGTATTCAGTGTTAGGGTTTGTGTATTGCTGTTTTTTTATACATTTATGAACCTCAGTCTTGTGGATATATGATGTCCTTCTCTTCAAATAGTCATTGAGTGATTAAGTGAGTAAAAATATTTAAGAAATATTCCAGAAATATCACTGCGGGTAACGGCAGAAATGGGCTTCACACATGTGTGGGGAACAGAACCAGGGTCTACGTCGGGACGAGCAAACGCTTTAACCACAAGACTATTCCACTGCCCACAAAAAGCCATTAAAAGTGTTTAGGTGAGTGACACTAGTGAATTAGAGTGACCTACCTTCGCCTGGTCAAACATGCGGAGGTCGGTGTACATGCTCAGAGCCTTTTGTTCCTGGCCTGACTTCTTGTATAACTTGGAGGCGTCTCCAAACTTGCCCTGGTAGCCGTACACATCAGCCATAAACACCATGTTGTCAGTCTCGCCTCGCTTCTTCCGCTCCTGAGAGAACAAGAGGGTGAGATTGATGTTTAAGTTCATGCATAAATAGAGTTCAAGATATTGTACTGAATTCTAATCACTTAGTCAATCATAAGACCTTTGCTAGGAAAGACTCCCAATTCAAGGCATTTGTCGATAGTTTGATTTAGAATTTTAAAGCCCTTTTTAAATTCAATCATAACACCTATGCTACGAAACAATGCCAATTCAAGGCCTATGGTTTTGTTTTGATAATAATTTTCTACCTCAATGTTGTGAATGAGCTCCAGGTATCTCAGATCTCGTATCCTGATGAAGGCTTTCTTGGCAGTGTCGAAGTCCAGACCTTCAAGAGCATCATGGGCCAGAGCCTCCCAGTCACCTTCAGTGACCCCTAGACACGCTACCCGGTAGGCATCCCTGTACAGACAGACAGTGTGGTAACCCTTTTAGGCTAGTGACAGCTCAGCTCATAAGGAACAAAGGAAAAGTCATGCATTAACCCAGTCTGCAATTCTGTTTTTCACAAACAATCAGATTGACACTTGAACTACTAAATGGGTACAATAAAAAGGCAAACAGGAAAGATTCTAAGCTATTGTTATTTAGTGGGAACTATAATTATACTTGATGTAAATATCTCCATGATGAACAAATATTCCTTGTTACCAGTGCTGTCTCTAGCCTGTAAGGTATTGAATTCTGCATAAAGCTACCAAATCAATACTCTACTGAAGCTATCAAGTATCATATTGAATGAATAAACCAAAGGTTTGCAATGTATTAGTGAATCACACCATAGTAATTCAACAGCAAGGTGACAGCTGATACTTTCCACTCCTGCTAACAGAAGCAAGGGACATGGTGCATGGTGCATGGTGCATGGTATCACCTTGACATTGCACAGGTAACAAATCAGCTAAGGCTTAGCAGCACTGGCAGTGGAGAGCAGATGAATTTGTGACCCACTGAGAAGCTGTCATTCCTTAAGGGTTTCAGTTTTGCTTCCATGCTGACTCACAAGCTACGAAAAGTGTAACAAGGCAAATTCAGTTGGATGCCAAGGGAATGTGAATGCAATGCTTTCTAGAACTAAAACGGAAACTTGGGTTGTATACTCCCCAGGGAGATGAGAACGGAATCTGTATGCCAACAGATCCATTGACAGGGAAAACAAGGAGAATGTCTTAGGACATGGATACTGTGCAGTACAGACAGGCCCTCGTTATTATTGTCTGCAAATAACTGTATACTCACTTGAACATCTTCTTCTCGAGATACTGGTACATGGGAGCAGACTGGGGGACATCTACCGAAGACATTGCGTACACATGGAGGCAGAATATCTTCGAGCCACTGAACCCCACCACAAAACCCTGAAACATACAGCATAGGACTGTTCAATAGAGACCATTGTATATTACGAATGAGAGCATGTTGCTGTGGGGGTTGTAAGCACAGTATTGTCACATTGACTGTATCGTATCTCCATTCTGTTTTGATAAAAACCCAGACTGATTTGCCACCATAGCAATGTTTTGTGACTCTTAGAATGGGACTGTTCTTTCATGAATGAAATTACTTGTATATTTCACTTGTGCCTGGAAACCATAACGATCTCCATCACAAAACTTAATTTCAAGCTGAGTGTTCATTTGTTACAGCGTTCGAAATTATTGTAGACTCCTTCTTTTCTTTTCACATAACATGTGCTCACTCATACAAGGCAGCCATTTTGAAATTGAATCTATGACAGATTCTCTTTCGGAAGAGTAAATAGAACAAAGCTATGATGGCTTATCCTAACAGAGATGTAACACCCTTTCTAGTTGTGGATGGCGTAGATGCTGACCTGCAGCTTCTGCTGATGCAAGGGGAAGTTGCTGGCCTTGATGTTGAGCATGCCGTTGCCAGAGAAACACAACATGTCCTCGTAGTGTGTGTTCCATGCTACACTGTTGGCATTTGGTTCCTGAAATAAACAACAGCACAGATGAAGATGCACCTCTGACATCTGAACACCTATAACACCTATAACACCTCTGACATCTGAACACCTATAACGATATCGACAGTGAGACTCAATTAATGAAAAGCAAGTTCAACTGTAAAACAATTACTGAAGTATTCAACCAAAATTATATCACAAATAGTTAACAAAGAAAACATTTGGTGAAAACCATGGCCATAGGTATAGGTGAGTGAGTGAGTGAGTGAGCTTAGTTATATGCTGCTTTTAGCAATATTCCAGCAGTATCACGACAGGAACACCAGAAATGGGCTTTACACATTCTATCCATGTGGGGAATCAAACCTGGGTCTTCAGTGTGACACGCAAACGCTTTAATCACTGGGCTAACTGACAACTAAGAAGCGGTATCAGACCGAATCTGGCATTCAAACCTACGGCCATCATGACAACTAGGCTAAGTACATGGAGACAGGAGTTACCTGGAAGAGAAGTTCCTTTGAACCGAGGTCATACACAAGACAGGTGTTGTTCTCATCCACGACAGCCAATCTGGCACGGCTGCAGCTGAGGTCCAGACATCTCACCGAGGTCGACTGCTTCAGCAGCTGGATGGGGAACGGATTGTCCACGAAGATCTTCATGATCTGAAACACAGCCAGTATTTCAGAAAGTTAGCCGACACCAAACCATCCATCACTGAAACAGTTGGTCCTTAGGACTGATAATCAAAGCCGTGCTGTGTTCCATGTTCTGTTATCTATTTTCAGTAAAGGGTATAGTTAGTGCCTTAGTAATGTTCTCCCTGTGTAATTGTGGAAGGTAATAATGTCGAATTGTTATGCATTTCATACTTAGAATTTCCACACTGACACAATCATGTCTTAAAGACTTGAATGGGACTTGCAGAGGCTGGCTATTTGCAAGAGAATAGTCCCCATGTAATACCAATGGATTAAGTGTGAAATCATTCTGATATAGGAACAAATGCCAGAGACAAGACCAAACTTGAATTGGGGCATCATTTTCAGTAGATCTCAGTCTCAGTACATGTATAATGACACTGATGTAATTTGACCAAAAGAAACTTTGCTAATATTCTGAAAAGAGGATGAAGTTGAAGACTTTCAGATCAAAGGTAAATCAGGAAGATTTGAAGTCTCCCTTGTCCAAGAGACTGACCTGTCCATTCTTGAGTCCGACGAGCAGCCCCTCCCTGCCTGAGGGTCCCCCGATGACCTTGATGTACCTGATGAGGGACTCCATCGTCCACTCCTTCTCCTTCACCCCCTGGAAGGAGAGACACTGCAGCTTCTTCTCCTGGAACACACATACAGCAAAATCTAAGAGTGAGGAAGAGGTCACTAGTGTTGAAAAACAGCTACACTAAGCCATATGATGGTGGCCTGCAAATAACCGAGTTGGACTATCAGCAGGTTACCATGGTTACACTGACATACCTGCCAGAGGATGATGTTCTGAAAGCACACCACCACCGGGTTACCATGGTTACACTGACATACCCGACAGGATCATGTTCTGTGAGCGCTCAACCAGCAGGTTACCATGGTTACACTGTACCTCACAGAGGATGATGTTCTGTGTAGTGGTGCACCAATCGATCAAATAATCGGTTTATTGATTGTTAGACAAACTTCGATTATCGATTAAAAAAAAAATCAATCAATAACACTGAATGCTATCTTCAAGAATAACAAACGATTGGTGTACATGCAAGAATCGAAAATACCTCCATGTAGGCTCGCAATCGCAGCCGTAATACAGGAAGTCAAGTCTATTTATAGCTTGCTTGTGCAGGTAGGTTTCGTAAATGTAGTATGTTATGAAAAACATGGCTTTAAAAAGAACAAGTACTCCTGAGAAATATAACACGTGATCAAAACAAGCGATTTGATTGGCTGAGCAGACTGTCAACAAAATGCCTGCTCTCCCGCACACGTACGTGTTCGCTTTGAGAAACATTTTGTATTTGCGAAAGGCTCAATTCTCGTCGAATTCA
Organism: Haliotis rubra; assembly: GCF_003918875.1. Lineage (NCBI taxonomy): Eukaryota > Metazoa > Mollusca > Gastropoda > Lepetellida > Haliotidae > Haliotis > Haliotis rubra. The sequence goes on from NW_025767705.1 coordinate 64,088, forward strand.
CGAACAAGGTTGGTAATGGATAGCTTTATTGATATTTGTCACATTTACTCTTAGATCTATAGCCGTTCCATTCTGATTTCTGCATCGAAGTCGACACGTAGTTCAACGTTTCTCAATTTTCACACACAAAAATAGTTGACGGACGTATCGTTTTGCTGTAAAAGGTGTGATCTAAATTCATATTTATTGTCCAAAACTCCATGATTTTCAATATCCTTTTGTCAAAGTGTTTTTTAATTCATTTCTAAGAAGAATGGGTTACGATCTCATGTTATATGACAGATCTTTATTACAAGCGATCTTGTAGGAGTCGTCTTATCCAGCTGGTCTTGTGGTCATAAATCCATACTTGTACTCGATCATTTATCGATAATATGATCGACAGAAGACATCGATAATCGATTATGGTTTTAGAGGTCGATTCCCAACACTAGTTCTGTGAGCACACGGCCAAGAGGTCACTATGGTTACATAGACATACCTGACACAGGATGATATTCTGAGAGCACACCACCAGCAGGTTACAGTCCAACTTTTTGTTGATCTTCTCCTTGACACGATAGTGCATGTCTGCTGAGTCGTCCGTATACAGCTCATAGATGACGATCCGGTCTGGTAGCTGAACCTGAAGTCACAGTTGAATGTTAACTCACTTACTAAAGCTATGGGAATTTCTCTTAATCAGACATTGTGATGTTGCTAGATACTACAGTAAACAATACTCAAATTGTTACAAGGCAGTCAGCAAGTAAACATTTGTGGGCCATATAACCAGGACTTTATACAGTAAAGAACAGTCACACATTGTGACCATCCAATCCTCATCTATAATGAAAAGCATTCCATGGTGCAAAACAGTTTTCATAAGAGTACGGTCTCTGTCAAACACTTTTAAAACTACTATCCAAGACATGGCATCATATTTAGCAGAGTTCAGCTTTATTGGGTGAAAAGCCATTATTCAGCCATTATTCAGTTGACTGAACAGAATTTTAGTAGAGATATCCTCTCAATCAGTGGCTAAAGTTGCACAATGAGAGTGATGAAAACAAATAGCTCCTGTCATGTAAGATTGTCTGATTGAGAGATATGGGGTTTACCCAATGTCCGCTCATGAGAATCAAAGAATTAGGACAAAGCAAGCTTGTTCAGAACACTTCACACCCTAGCCAAATTAGTAACAGTAACACAGCATTTATCTTGGTCATCATTATTGTCTATCCAAATCTTGTACACCTACAGCCAGTCTGTGTCTATAGATGGCAATCTTCTTCACAAGGTCACGACACTTGATCGGACTGAAATTAGAGAAGTAGACTAAAAAAGGAGCTCACAATAGAATTAGCATATTACGCTGGTACTGACAATATTCCAGCTATATCATGGTAGGTGACTGATGAAATAGAGATTGATATCATATAATCGATTTAAACTGACCACTTGATACATTTGGTCACTTCTTCCGAGGTGGCGGAGGACCTAGTCAACTTGGTATTCCCTCATGATGGAGATCAGTAGTATTGAATTTAAAAAATGAAGCCCAGAAAATGAAAGTAGCACCAGTAACTAATAAAAAATGCAAAATGTTTGCCGATCAGCTGTACACAAGTTTTCTCCCAATCAGTCAGTGAGTCGGTGAGTATGGTTTTATACCGCTTTTAGCAATATTCCAGCAATATCACATCAGGGGACACCAGACATGGGCTTGACACATTGTACCCATGTGGGGACTTGAACCTGGGTCTTCAGTGCAATGAGCAGATGCTTTAACCACTAGGCTACCCCACCGCCCCTGTGACTTTGTGACTTCAGCAAGTGTTACTGGTTGCCTCACCTTTCTGGTCAGTGATGAGGTGCTGGATGATGACATCGGTCATGTTGTCTCTGTAGGCATACCTGTCCTTGTACAGGCCATGCACAGTGCTGAAGATGAGCTGATAGTAGGCAATAGTACCATCCTGACAGCCAACAACCTGCAACAGGAACATTCACAGTAGCGTCAATGAGATAGTAAGGTGGGTTTAATGTTGTTTTGAAACGTATTTGGTTATTTCAATGTATCCAGTGTGATGCAGGTCTCAGAATTTACCACTGGTGGATTCCATGAACATGGGAATGATGCCATCAAAAAACATCAACATTCATTCAACATCCATGGTCTCTAGTTTCTGGGGGGCAGTGGGGTAGCCTAGTGGTTAAAGCGTTGGCTCGTCACGCCGAAGACCCGGGTTCGAATCCCCACATGGGTACAATGTGTGAAGCCCATTTCTGGTGTCCCCCGCCGTGATGTTGCTGGAATTTTGCTAAAAGCGGCGTAAAACCAAACTCAGTCAGTTAGTCTAGTTTCTGGCTTTACAAAGGGATGCAACTCTGCATTGCAAACTGCACAGCTTAGTGAGTGAGTTTAGTTTTATGCTGCTCTTAGCAATACTCCAGCAATATCATGGCGGGTGACACCAGAAATGGGCACCACACATTATACCCATGTGTGGGTCTTCGGCTACCCCACCGCGCCACACTATTTAGATAACAATGGTAGTAGGCTAATGTTGTTTGAATAATATTTCAGTTACATCAAGGCAGGTAAGTTTAACACAGGACAAGAACTTGTTGCAGGATACTGGTCCTGTGTACATTGTTACACACAGGCTATAGATGCATCCTGACAGCTAACAGTGAGTGAGTTTAGTCTTACACCACTTTTTAGCAATATTCCAGCAATATCACGACGAGGAACACCAGAAATGAGCTTCACACATTGTACACACATGGGGAATCGAAACAGCATCTTTGATGTGATGACTGACTGACTGACTGAGTTTGGTTTTACGCCGCTTTTAGCAATATTCCGGCAACATCATGGTGGGGGGCACCAGAAATGGGCTTCACATTGTACCCATGTGGGGATTCAAACCCGGGTTTTCGGCGTGACGAGCCAACGCTTTAACCACTAGGCTACCCCACCGCCCTCTTTGATGTGATGAGCGAATGTTTTAACCACGAGGCTACCCCACTGCCCCCAACATTCAACAACCTGGAACATGGTGCTTAAATCCTTGATGTTACTATGTGTGTGTGTGACTTCAACTTACAACATAATTAGAGTCAGGTCGGACAGCAGCACACCAGACCCATGATGTCTGATCTCCAATGACCCCAAGCTTGACCCCCTCCTTGGTGTGAAGACAGCACTGTTTGCTTGACCCCCCAACCACCACATACTCCCCTTTGGAGAACCAGCTGACACAAGTGGGGTCATAGCCTAGGGTGCGGTCCTTGCCAATCTGAAACAGAGACATTCAATCAACAGGCCATATACAATGGAGGGACCATGCAATTGTTTATGTAAAATATTATCAACAACACAACTTACAAATGGATAATCAACACCAATAATTCTTCCCATCACTGATATTTACACCAGAAATGGGCTTAACACATTGTGCCCATGTGTGGGGAATCGAACCCGGGTCTTCGGCGTGACGAGCCAACGCGTTAACCACTAGGCTACCCCACCGCCCCCGTATAAGAGAAGATTTTATTCATTCTGTAAAGCGGAGAACTGACCTGTTTGCCAGACAGCTGATAAAACGACAGCCTCTGTCCCCAGTCAGCTATAGCTAGAACATCATAGGCCTCATCTCTGGAACAAAACATCACACAAACGTACTTGGTTTGACAATTCAGCTAAAATACATCAACACTTTTTCTTTTATGTTCATGTATTCAATATCAATGTCCATATAATTCCTGAAAATAGACCCAGCTGAAAACACATACATTAATCTGATGTTTAACAAATGTCACAGGGTCATCTATCAATGAGACATCACAAGAACAACCAGGTCCATTACAATCGGAAGGAATTACCATGAAAGTTTCAATGCATCTGTACAGTGAGTGAGTATAGTTTTACGTCAGTTATAGCAATATTCCAGCAATATCATGGTGGGGGTAGTGGTGTTCCAATTAATTGAAATAATCTAAGATTGGTCGCAGTGACCAAACGAACAAGCTATCGATCACATTTTCTCATAATCAAACACAAACGATTATGGAACGACTGTTTTGAGTGTTTGAAACACTTGACGAGCGAACATATATTAGAAGTTGTCAGGGCCTGAAAATGTGTTTAATTCTTAGAAAACTCACTTCACTTTCTGAAAAGTCGTGACTGAATTTTTCTTGAAGACCCCAGGAAGTTTATGCTCATGCTATATAAGTCAGCACTTTAAATTAGCATGTTGCATCATTGTACATTGGACGTGAAGTTTGCAAATGCAATTTGCACATTTTCTAAATAAACCAAAAAACAACATTGAACCATGTAATACTTATCTGCAATAACAACCTGAATAGGAAAATCTGAAAAATGGCACTAACCAATTTTTGTTGATGATTTCTCATTGGTAATGAACCAATCATCAATTTAGATAAACCTGTAGAGGTTTCAAATTCTTTGAAGAGAATCATCCTTGGGGTACATGCATTTTCTGTGTCTGAAAATGTCATGTGACAGTTGTATCAATGTTTAAATAAAATATGGTACAATAAATAAAAAAGCCTTTTCATTTACTATACGGCCCCCACCACGGGGAGTTACCTCCCTGCCACGCATGCGTGGCTAACCAGGTAAGCACCTTGCCCCGTATCATCATTCCTTCTGCTGAATAAATCAGTGAACAGAATTGTGGGGAGGTGGGCGGCCCTACCCCAAGGACGATTCTCTTCAAAGAATTGGAAACCTCTACAGGTTTATCTAATTCTTATTCATAGAGATCGTCCTTGGGGTACATATATGCATTAACTCCCAAAGACCGGAGGCAAGGGAGGAGGGAATTCAGACACAGTACACATAAATAGCGATACGTAAACAAAAAGTTACTTATGCCACAACACTCACCTGTCACGTGTCCTGAAGCTTACGCGAGAGGCATTATGGCAGGTGACCCGACAGGGAGGAAACGTACTGAGGACCGACCTCAACATGCTAAGCATTAAAACACATCACAAAGTGTAAACATAAAACCCCGCCCACTTAGCAAAGTCTGTTGAGTGCCCCGTAAGGTGGAAACCAAAACTCACAACCGATTATCTCAACTGAGAAAGTGAAAGTTGTCGAAAAATCAACAGCGGATATGTCAATTAAAACAACAATTGAACGCAGCATCTCTATAAAACCAGTCATGGTGGCAGGACACTGTCCACCGGAGAGAACAGAATGGCCAAAGCGTGCTTGATCACGGGAATGTATCAAGCTGATAGTGCCGTATAAATGTGCTGGTCTGGCGCTAATTAGCGGCAGAGCAAATTTCTTCGTGGTTACTTCCCTGACCGGGTAAGCCTTCAACCACTCAGGGGGAGGCTTGCTCTTGGCCTGATATGCAGCACAAATGCCCGGCACAAGCCAGCCTCAGCCTTCCTGCCACCGTAACAGCAGAACAGACCTTGAGGGTCTTACGGACGTCCAACGGGTGAGTGCACGTTGCAGAGGTCCGCAATGTGGAAGGCTGGGTGAGTGTAGGAAGTTCGATAGGAGCTGTCACATGGAAAGCGTGATCGATCTTCGGACGGTAACTATCCGAGTTGCGAATACTGATGCGATCTGGATGGAACAGTGCCAGGGTCTGCAAACATGGCATGTAAATCACTGACCCTTCTCCCAGATGTCACCGCCACCAGAAAAACGGCCTTCCATGTTAACAGCTGAATGGAAATAGCCGATAGACGTGAGAAAGTAGGACTGGACAGCCAATCTAGCACAATTGACAAACCCCGAGGTGGGCTGGTCTGCCTGTGAGCAGGTCGAACCCGATCCATGCCAGATAGGAAGCGCTGCATAAGAGGGTGCTACCCAAGAAGAGGACCATCGACAGGGGTTTGAAAGGTGGAAATAGCAGTGCAGTAGCCACGAATGGTCAAAGCCGCCAAACCTTCTTCCAAATGAGACTGCAGAAACTCCAAAACTCTGACTTAATCCGCAGAAAAGGAATCTGCAATTTCCCTATCTGAATACCACTGAACGTTTGTCGAAACCCGCCTCGAAGCCAGAATTGTGTCTGCAACTGCTGCAGGAATTCCGCGTGCCTCGAGGCTAGACCTGACAGAGGCCAAGCCACCCACTGAATCCGTGGATTGGGGTGTTGCCGTTGGGGTGAGAATATACGGGTAATAGAACATGAGGTTGAGCCAGAAACCTGAGAATTACCGGAAACCAGCTCTGTGACGGCCAAAGCAGTGCCAGAAGCACAAGTAGCCTAGCTGGCTGGGTGGACAGCTGGGAAAGGACCTGGGAAATGAGTGGTAGTGGCGGAAACGCCTACAGCACCTTGCCCATCCAATCCAGCAGGAAGGCCTCGGAAGCTAACACCCTCTGGTCCGTAATTCGAGAGCAGAACATGGGTATCTGATTCGTCCAGCCGGACGCAAACAGATCCACCTAGAACGACCTGTACAACTGCCGAATATCTGCCGATCGAGCATCCATTTGTGTGGGGCCAGGATCCGGCGAGAGAGTGCGTCTGCTCGCACGTTCTCTAGCCCTGAGAGATAGACAGGAATCACTTGACAGTCGCACCAGAGGAGAAATTCCATTTCCCGAAGGAGCGCTAGGGACACTGTGCCGCCTTGCTTCAGGATGGCCGTATGGTTGTCTAATTGAAGACGAACCACCTGGCCTTGTGAACATGCTCCAGGAAGCGCTCGAAAACCAACCGCACAGCTCCCAGTTCAAAGACATTGATGTGAAGACTGGTTTCGGCATCGGACCAGCGTCCGGACACCGACAGACTGCCAAGAACACCTCCCCCCCCCCAAAGCCCATCTCCCGTACTCTGGTGATCCAGTCGGGCGACAGAGACACAAGACCTTGTTGAGTTGTGAACCGTGCCCCGAGAAAAACCAAGTCCTGGGTGGGTACCAGGTCAGATTTCTTGAGGTTAATGATCCACCCTAGTCGAACTAGAATGTCTATCACCGTGAGTAGAATCTAGACTCGCTGGCTGAGTTAGTGTGCGCAGCTCCCAGTCGTCGAGGTAAGGGTGACAATCCCAACCTTGCGACCGCGTGAGGGTAGCCGGCACTAACACAGTGTTTCCGCTGATTTAATTATTTATCTGACACTGTGTCTGGCGACCTAAAGTACTCATTTTAAAGTTATTTTTAGCCTGGGTATTTCCAAAACATAACAATTTTTTGTGACCATGAAAGCACAGCCAAGATTCGCTTACCCATGATTTTTTAATTTTAATACATGATTATTTACCGGACACAGTGTCCGGCTGGCTTTCAATTTACCGGTCCCTAACGAATTTTTACAGCAATTTTCAGGTATATACCGGAGAACGGAAACACTGTAACATGAGCTTGGTGAACACCCTGGGGGCAGTAGATATGCCGAAGGGGAGCACTCGGAACTGATAATGCATCCCGTCGTAATAGAACCGGAGGTACTAATTGAACGTGGGATGAATAGGCACGCAGATACGCATCCTTGGGATCGATCGCCTTGAGCCAGACACCGGGCTGAACAGAGAAGATCACTGAGCGAAGTGTCTCCATCTTGAAAGATGGAACCTGTAACATGCGATTCAACCCCTTGAAGTTGAGACTGGGACGGAACCCGCTGTCTTTCTTCGGAACAAGGAACAAGGAAGTACCGCCTGTCCCTCGCCCGGTGGTATGCGCTCTATTGAGGACTTTTGAAGAAGTCTGCTCCTTCCCCTTACCCTTGGCGGGACGGCTCCTCCTCCTACTTCTGCAAAGCGGACGGAACCATTGGAGCGCTGGGGCAAGACACCCGAAGGCGAAGGAGGACAACATGAGGTGAAACGTCACCTGTGCCCGCCTCCGCCGACCTCTGAATCGAGGAAAGGTACACCGAATCTGTTGCGTAGCATTCCGATAAACCTCCTCGTAGGTTTGGTATGACTGCCGCAGAGGGGCACCTGACTGGGCAAAAGGTGGAACCAAACGCCCTTGGCTGGCAGCGGAAGCTGAACCTGAGCCTACCCCGAGGGCGACCGAGGTAAACACGCATTCGTCCACCACCTGAACCAGGAAGAGGGACTCATCGCCCAGCTGATACCGCTTCACGGTTCGGGCAAATCGAACCGGGAGCCTAGAGCCAGCTAGCAACGGGTCCACAACATCCTGAATCAGTGAGGGCAGAACGCGGAGCTGCGTCTGTGAAGGCTGCCAAGGAGCAAACGCCTCACCCGGCAGGCAGAAACCAGAAGAGTCCTGGCAGCTAGTCGGCATCGCAGCTTGGGTTAGCAGTAGCGCACTGCACTGACGTACCTCTCGTAAAGCTGACGAGAAGCAAAAGAGCCCTCGGACTCCTCATCCTCCCCAACTTCCATGGACTCAGCGCCCGAGCCCGAGCCAGAATCCGGATCCTCTCGAAGAGAAGACCCGAACCCCGACCCGGTGGAAGGCCAAGCCACACGACGAGGGGAAGAAGAGCCCGAGACGCTCTCCGCTCCGGCCACCGACCGCATGCCAGGACCCCGGTCCCGAGGAGGAGGAGGCTGTCCAGACAGAACTGGTGCGAACCCTCCCTCTCCGGGGTGGATGAGGCTTCCGAACCCGAAGCCAACGGCAGCGGATCAACAGAAGCCTCGAGGCCAATGGATCAAGCCGAGCCCGGCAACCCAACCCCCGAACTCTCCGCCCCCGATCAGAGCCAGCGAGAAACTCCCGCCAGATTCTTCCAACCGACTCGTGAACGAGGAACTTCACCGAGTCCATATGCTGTTGGAATAATTGCTGAATTAAAGACATATCAAATTGGGAAGATACTTTACTTGTCAGGCTTATCTGAAGGCGGTATCCGTTGCCCACAGGCAACACACGCTGTAAACGCCTGAAAGCAAACACGCAACGCATGTAGCTAACGGCCAAAACAACAGCAAAATACACGTATAAAACATTGAAAATATGTGAATACGACGACACGACATGAAATAATTGTTTAATAAAGCAATATTTCAACCATGTGGCACGCCAAACTTCCCACCATGGAATAGTAACACGTACCTAAACCACAGGAAAGCTAGCGGAAATTTTAATACAAAAGTCACATAAATGAGAAATAACTAACTGCAAAGTCAAAAGAACATTCTAATGAACGAAAAAAGACCATACATACAGTAGTTGAAGTCTCAGACATAGTCCGAGTACGCATCTACGTTGGTCAGCACTAGCCAAGCATGTGTGCACACAATGCGTGACAGCAGAAGGAATGATGATACCTGGTTGGCCAGATATTTTATTAAAACATTGATACAGTGAGTGAGTGAGTTTAGTTTTACGCCACACTCAGCAATATTCCAATATTCCTGAACCAGACAATCCAGTGATCAGCAGCATTAGCATCGATCTGCGCAATTGGGAACCGATGACATGTGTCAACCAAGTCAGAGAGCCTGACCACCCGATCCCAATAGTCGCATCTTACGACAAGCATAGTCGCCTTTTGTGGCAAGCATGGGTTGCTGAAGACCTATTCTACCCCGGATCTTCACAGGTCCAAAACATTGATACAACTGTCACATGACATTTTCAGCCACAGAAAATGCATATATGTACCCCAAGACGATCTCTATGAAAAAGAAGGTGAGATTTCAACCAATTCCCAACACTAGGTAGGGTACCCCAGAAATGGGTTTTTACATTGTAACCTTGTGGGGAATCGAAACAGGGTCTTCATGACGAGTGAATACTTTAACCACTAGGCTATCCCACCGCCCCTGTGAGTTTCTGACTGAGTATGTAGACTTAAGTCTTTAATCTTGCTCAAAGTGAAGAAGTCAAGAGTCCCCATCCTCCAGTGATAGAGTCAGTGACCTACCTGCTGGGGTTCCACGACAGAGAAAACACTGGGGCAATGTTAGCTCCGGGTCTTTCAATCTTCACCTTTTCCTCTCCTCCCTGCAAACAATACATGCAGAATCAGAACACACTCTATTTGTTTGTTTGTTGTTTAACACCTCACTCAGCAATATTCCAACTATATGTCGGTGGTCTGTATATTATTGAGTCTAGATCAGACAATCCAGTGATCAACAGCATGAGCATCAATCTGCAGAGTTGGGATATGATGACGTGTCAACTAAGGCTGTAACGATTCACTCGCATATTCGGTGAATTGAACCGTAGCCCTTCATGAATTCAATTCGTTATTCGTGGTCACCAGAACCGAATATTAACGAATATTTACGTTTTTTTAAGGGAGCATGTTTTACTTGAACCCTTGTGTACTTTTTGAAAGTGAGATATGCAGTAATGGAATATGTACGAGCCTTGCAGTAGCCCAAGTAGGGTTAGTTTGCCAAGGCCGTGCACGGTACTGTCAATTATAACTATTACATACCAAATTTGAGTGTCATGAGATGACTGGTTATTGCTGTGACAAATCAAAACTGTCAACATGGGCGTTCCATAATCTACATCAATCACTTAACTACAATATTGTATTCGTGAATAATTATTCGTATTCGTAACCCAATATTCATGATACGTATCATATTCACCACATAGTGTATTCGTTGCAGCCCTAGTGTCGACGAAGTCAGCAAGCCTGACCACCCGATCCCGTTAGTCGCCTCTTACAATAACCAAGGGTTGGTGAAAACCAACTCTAACTTTATGATGTCCAGACCTCAATACTTCTATATATTTGACCCAGCATGATAGCATTTCAAATGGAAGAAACCAGACCATTTGCTAAATTCAGTATGTAAAACAGCAATCTGTTCAAATCATGGATGTGACTAAGTCAGTCAGTGCCCAACTGATGACGACCAGGATGCCCTTGTACAACTGACTGACTGAATTTGGTTTTACGCTGCTTTTAGCAATATTCCAGCAACATCACGGCGGGGGACATCAGAAATGGGCTTCACAAATTGTACCCATGTGGGGATTCGAACCCGGGTCTTCGGCGTGAAGAGCCAACGCTTTAACCACTAGGCTACCCCACCGCCCCGCCCTTGTACAAAACAACCTTAGTGTTATGACAGTCGTAAGTCTATGTCAAGGTACGGGAGTTACGATCATCTCAGCACTAAAATTGTTTGGCAGCAAGGTCACTGGGCAAGGTTTCATAATGAACCATAATGCTAATAGTAAACAGACCTACTTTTCATGATTCTGATCCCGGGGAAACCACTCCGTGCTCCTCATCTGCTACTGTTTGGTCAGTGACTAACAAATACCTACCTTATTCCTGATGCTGACCAGGCCATTATATAAGCCCAGGGCGAGGTATTGACCATCATTTGTCCAGCTGCAGCAGGTGACGCGACTGCTCACTTTATGCTTGGACACAGATTTCTGCTCCGGGGACCACAAACCTGAAAACATACACATGTGTACAGTGTGTGCAATAAACCTCCGAGTACAACAGCTCAAGGTTGTTACTGATCATTCCAGAAGGTTCTAAATGTTTAAATGTGCTGGTAGATGTGAAAATACCATGTAACTAGAAGGAAAGAAATCTCATCATACTAATTTTTAGAGTAAAGTTACAAAGCGGGTTTAGCTAGGCATGCGGTTAAAAATTGGTCCTGGTTGGTTGGTTGGTTTGTTTAACACCGCACTCAGCAATAATCCAGCTATATGGCGGCGGTCTGTAAATAATCGAGTCTGGATCAGACAATCCAGTGATCAACACCATGAGCATTGATCTAAGCAATTGGGTTACGATGACATGTGTCAACCAAGTCAGCAAGCCTGATCACCCGATCGCCTCTTACGATAAGCATGGGTTTTTGAAGGCCAATCCTAACCTGGACCTTTACAGGTCTGCAAGGTAATTGGAAACAGATGACTGTTTCAATTACTTAACAGGAAACTTGAAAACTCAATTTTGCATGTATTGGAATTGATATGATAATTTTAATGACTGAGGGATAAAGCTGTAAAAGTGCATATTTCTATAGTCCTTACCAAAGTCACTGACTGCACAACTGGCAAGCTGGTGAGTCACTGGATTGTATGACATACACTGGATAGCATCGTTGTGTCTGAAACAAAATAGCATTTACTATCAGTGGGCAGTTCTAAAGTCCAGTATAGAAATAAAAAACTCAATTTCTTGTCCCTCTAATTTTAGACAAATCCCCAAACCAAATTTTGTAACAATGAAAATACTGACTTCTTCCTTTTTCTCAAGTGAATACTACTTCACAATGAAGTGTACAGTGAGTATGTGAGTGAGTATGTGAGTGAGAGTGAGTGAGAGTATGGTTTTATGCCAAAAATATACTCAGACAATGTCAAGGCAAGGGTCACCAGCAATGGGCTCCACACACTGTACCCATGTAGGGAATCGATCCTGGGCCTACACATGACGAGCAAATGCTTTAATTTTCACAAATCACAAGCAAATGTCACTAGTCCTTGCTGAATATTACCAGTCTGGATTATGCTAATTAGAGCTGTGTATCGGTGCCTAAGTGGCGAGACGATATATCCTGATACCAGTTAATGAGGAGAGACAATATATCACGAAAGTATTGACAAGGAACCTGCGAGACGATTATCATCACGACACAGTGATGGCGATACGATATTTGTAACTGTCGAATAGCCTGATTGGATCAACAGACTGGTTGATTGAAGCTCTGTTGCCCAATGTGAGATGGCTTGAATTACTGCCTTGAATTCCAGCTCGTTTATATGAAGTACCCGTTCGTCAGATGACCACAGCCCGGCCACTTGGTGGTCGAGGAAGTGAGCTCCCCAACCTATGAGGGATGCATCGACGAATAGGTGATGAGTCGGTGCAAAGGGCATCATAGAGACTCCCGGGGCAAACATTCCGTTCGTCGAGCCACCATTGAATGACTAGACGAAGCGGTTCTGGAAGGCAAATGAGTTCCTTGGGGTTGTCGGCCTGAAGGTACGGGCGTAGAAATCGCTGTATCGGCCAAAGTTGGAGCTGGCCTCTGTACGTTAAGGCTTGAGCTGATGTCAGAAGGCCCAGTAGGTCCTGCCACTGTCGTAAGGTTCTCGCCTGAGACAGTCCTGGAGGAATGCATTGCTGAATCTTTATCCACCTGTCTTGAGGTAAGAACATCATCCCCTGACGAGTGTCGAACAGTGCTCTGATGAATTGGAGTTTCTGAGTTGGTATTAGTTCCGATTTCGCGATGTTCAACAGCCACCCTAACTGTCTGAGCAGCATGGTTGTGAACTGTAGCTGGTGAAGCAATACGATCGGATCCTGTTGAGCCTGGATGCAATCGTCTATGTAGCTTTCGAAGGTGATCCCTTGAAAGTGGAGGAAGCTCGTTATGGGCTTAAAGACCCACGGGGGTAATTCGGGTAACTTTCCATTGGTAGTGCGTGGAAATTCCAAATGGTAGGACTTTCCATTGGTAGTGATTCCCATTGAGTGATCTAGGCGACTCGAAGGTACTTCCGGTGTTCTGGATGTATGATGTTTGTGATCTGGATCTGGGTTAGGTGACTTTGATGTTAGATCGGTCCATTGTGATCTGATTCAATGTTGTGATCTGGATGCGGTAAGGTCCGGTGATCTGATTCGCCGAGTTGTTGTGATCACGATCGGCTAGGTGATCTGGATCTGTCCGGTGATCTGATTTGAAGTTGTGATCTTGACCCGTTTGGTTATCTGGATCGGTTAGGTGATCTGGATTGATTAGGTGATGTGGATCGTAGTTATGCTCTGGATCGTGACTGTGATCTGGATCGATCCGGTGATCTTGATCGGCACAGTGATCTAGATTGGGCTTGTGATGGTGATCTAGATCGTTGTGGTGATCTAGAATGATGTGGCGATCTGGATCGGCTATTAGGTGACGAAACCTGAAGTGTTGATTCATGATGAACGTCCCCCGGCGACGCTGTTGTAGCCTGCTCCGTCCAGTTCAATGAACTGTGGGGAGACAGTTGGCTGGTTAAACGCGGTTGGCCAGGCTCCAAACAAACTGAGATAGTCGAGGGGATGATGATAAGTGTCGATCTAAGGTCCCCTGGTAGTGTAGATGGGACAGGCAACGAAGAATTATCGATCACAACCACCTGCGAATGATCTGACGCTATGGAAGGAGGTGATTGATGCGTACGTCATAGGTGCCGAACGTCCTCAGATAAGTAAGAATCTGATGAAGTGTCCATAAAATCCTCTTGAACCACAGACGTCGCACTCTTGCATGAAGGTACAATTTTCTGTCGCTGTAACTTGATATGCTTGGCAGGAGTGGGATCAGATTCTGTTTATTTCCTGTCCCTATCGGTGATTCTCCGGGAGCAAACACGAAGGTAGGCCTTAAAATCCTCATCTTTTAGTGAATTACACTTGCCACATCGTTTGTTCCAGTTACATTGTCCAATACAGTCACTGCAAGACGAGTGAGGGTCGAGGGACGAATAATTCGTCTTGCATTGAGCACAAACTTTCCTTTTCCTTGACTGATTATCTGTTTTCCCCATGATGTTAGGGTGAAATAATGTCCCTAATATACAGCACGTCCACACAGTCGTGCGACAAGAAAGAGAATGATCATTCAAGGTAGTCACGTGGGCAATTAGTGGAGCATGCTGCAAGCTTTATTAGGAACTAGGAAGCTAATTAAGGAGAGCAGCATGGAGTGCACAGGCGAATGGACAAGGAGGCCTATGGAAAAAAAGTTTACAGTCATTCCGCTAAAAGTCGAAGCAAGAGAGAGAAGTGCAAGTCGTGAGATAGGATAAGTTTAAAAATTTGTGTTTCTGCACCAATGCTTTCACAGGCAATTCAATGTAATTTATACCAGAATCACTGAAAAAAACTCTTAAGTATACTTTCTAAAGTTTATCTTCTCTTTCTTAACAAAGCTAAGACATCGTTCATAGTTGTTAATAAATGGTGTTATTTGTCAAACAACTAAAACATGTTTCAATTACTTAAAGACAAGTCTTTTACAGTTCACAGAGATTGAAAAATGTTCACAATCTTTCACTGACACACCAACTCCTTTGTTCATGTAACAAAGATGACAGACACAAACAAATTCCTGTAAGGTTCAGTTTGTTTTTAAAAATTAGAAGTATTTCAAAGAGACTCCCTTCCTAATCCTAATGCAATACTCCTTACAACTTTAAGTAGTATTTAAGTAGTATCGGGATATATCGTCTCTTGTGGCGATACATCGATGTATCATGGACCCTTGTGATATAAATATCCTGATATGAGGCCTAAATGTGTTTTGTATCGATGCACTCGTATCGCGTAGTGACGATGCAAACATCGATACTATTGATGAATCGTTACACCCCTAATGCTAATAAGGAAGCCTGGCTCCTCATGTATATTGCTTACGTGTATTTGAGAATTCCCTCCAGTTTACTAGTCCAGATGATGACACTCTTGTCAGCTGATCCTGAGGCAAAGCGTTTTCCATCTTTTGAATATGCTACACAGTACACAGTCTCCTTATGCCCTTTGAGAGGCTGGATCATTGAACCATCGTTGGCATCGTACACTAACACACGGTTTCCCGCAGCTACTACCAACTGACTGCCATCGGACTTGAAACACACGCTCCATACACTGAAACAAAAACATTGGATGAAGAATGTGTTGAAAAACAACTTCCACGATCAAAGATTCAGGGTTTTACCTCGACTAACTAAAATGGGGGTCTCAGGGATCCCTGATTATTAGATCCTTGATTGGCATTTTAGAAGATGGTATTTGATGAACATAAAGAATTTCCTGGATTTCATCTTTTTTTTTTATTCTTGGATACAACATTTCGGGGCCTGTTCTGGCCCCATCTTCAGGTAAAACTAATGAACAGTGTGGCCCACGAAACCGTTGTATCATTGAATAAAAAGAAGATGAAATCCAGGAAATTCTTTATGTTCACCCTGATTATTAGTTTTAAGGGTCCTTGCAGGCAGAATGAGGTTCCTGTGAAGTAACAGTGAGGAGAACTGTATGTTTTGATCATTTCTTTAGAGCCTGGAATGAATCAATGATAATCTGGACTGATGGGTGAAATGATGCACGTAACTGCTCTGAAAGAAACAACCAAACACTTAGCAAAGTCAAAGATGTCTTGTGGGCACAATGAACAATATTGTGAGTCCCTCTGGGTGCAGTGATTCTTTTTCTGCATTCATTCCCTACATTTGTGCATACTGGATGCACATTTGTGTGTCACGTAAAACCCTGAAAAATTCTTCTTCAGTTTGAAAATATCCTGAAATCATTAGCTGCAATCAGTCTGTTTACTCAAATTTTACAATACTTATCCTTGTGTACATGGTGAAAGGGGGTTTTCACAAGAACAAGGTGATGTGTAATTTGTTTTGTAACTAGTGTTGTGTGATTGTGTGAATAATTGGTCAATCAATCGATCACATTTGCATCAGATATGCTTGTGAGACTAATCGATATACATAAATAATGAAACATCAAATTATACTTGAGAAAGTATGTTTCTTATTGTTATGTTTGTTAAATCCAGACATAAACAACTGAAGTCTGATGCCAACTGATGCTGACTGCAATGTGAACAACACACTCGCTTGCATGTCTCAACAAAGTATATTTGATTGTCTTGATTGTAGTATTAATCTGGGCCTGTTTTGTTTGTACAATGTTACGATTGTGTCCTGTTATTTCCAACATGAGTTTTAAGGTGGGGTTTATGATTATAATCGATTATTGATTGATTACTCAGTTCTGATTATCGATCTGCAAATTGTTTAACCAGCAGTAGTTTTAACATTGCATGCAACATTACTACACTTATGTAGCAACACCTATGTGTGTGTCTGCTTGAATTAATCACGACTAATGCTGGTTTTACAGTGCAAACACAGTTACGACGCTGCAGTTTAACAAAACATGGACGCCTCACTTAGACAATGTATCAAACGACGAAATGTTTTCACATGTTGACATTCAAATGACATGGTGTTTATTGTGGATCTGCCAAGCTAGAACATGACAAAAACTTCATCTTCATCACATTATTAGTCAAGGTTTCACATGTTGTGATCTTTTTCAAGAACTGAAATGTGTATTACCTGAAAACAATGCAGAGATGCCAACCCTAATTTAGCCCAATTAGTATTTTGGCGAAAAACTGATTAAAAAATTAGTATTTGTTGGCCAAAATTAGTATGAACTTTTCCAAAGAAATTTTATATTAAATAAAAAAATTAAATATACAGTCTAAGGCCTTGTTATAATCGTTATATTCAACTATAGTTTGGCATGAAATGCATGTGGACCCGTTTTTTTGTAAATATCTCTTCATCCAATGACCCAATCGATCTCAAACTGTGCAAGTGGATGTTTTGTCAGACAACCTAATCACCTTGTAAATCACCGATCTTATGCATTTGTATTAAAGAATCTGTCTATGTAACTGTCAACAAAATACACAGCAGAATGCAGAATGCTTGCAGAGGGAGGGAGCCAATGACCTGTAACAGCGGCAGTGTTGGGTCATAAAGGTCAATGCACGTGCAGTTCATGATAGTTACCTGTACACTGCACAGTGATAGACCGTTTGGATCATTCACATTGACTACTTCTAGCTGTCATCATGAAAGCTTATTCAGATGATGCTAAATAAAAATCAGTAGTAAGTATCCACATATAGCTTGATACTGAATATAATGTGATCGAAATTTATTATGCATGGTACGTATGCTATTTAATAATTTATTTAATGTATTTTTTTTTTAAAAACATATATTTTTACTGCTATCGTAGAACACATCTTTAGTTCTGACATGAAGGCTAATAACATCCATCTCATAATGCACACCATGACATTGCTAGGGATACATAATTTCACTAAATACTGCAATAGACATGTGTCAAAAACAACATGAAGTTCAAGATGATACTGGTATAACTGAACCTTTGCTGTCAAATCATTTTAGGTAGCTGTGAAAACTCAAACTCAAAATATCACAGTAATGTGTCAATAGCACTAAAAGTGTTAGATAGATAGTATCCCAACACGAGCTGAATTTGACGTTCTGGTGACTTCGACGATTGCATTGCTCGCGCTATATCGGGTGAGTACATGTGCGATCGGAGTGCACAAACAGTTTCACTGGTAGGGCGGGTGCCCAGTCGCTGTCGTGAGAAGTTTTATTGACAATGGAAATCGGGAAGTAAAGTTATATCAAAAGCAAACAAACATCAATATTATATACCAGAGATCGTTAATACCACTTCAGATGCAAAATCAGTTGCCTTTATAAAAAAAAATGGCAGGCGAAAATTCAGTAAGATCAGTTGTCTGCTGGTGACAGGCAATATATAAATAGGAAGCCACGTGATCACAACACTCCCTCACAGTGCGGAGCAAAAAGTATGGCTCATCGTCGAAAACCCATACAAAATACCCGGATGTTACGAGCGGCCACTGTTTCGCCGATACGACGTCATCAACGCTATTTTTGTAGGAAACACTTGATATTTTTGTGTGAAATAGATGAATATATCCTTTATCACTCGAGGTTAATAAAGTAAAAACTTTAAATGATATTACAGATAAAAATTACGTTTTTGTCTTACATCGTCGAAAAACCCTGACACCGGGATACTGCTTACCCTAGTCATACTGGATAGTGAAAAGTATCAACATAGATCCATTTAGTGCAGACATAATTAGAGAAAACGTGTAGGAAAAGAACATAGTCAAATGCTGTCAAGTCTAGTTATTTCACACCATGAGTTGAACTATACACCTAATATAACGTAAGCAAACACGTCTGTGCAAAAATTAAATGATTTATAATTTATTCAATCAATTACGTTCATACTTCAAATGATGGATGCCGCCGATTCCCTAGTAACCAACCAAACAATTTATGACAGCACAAACATCTAGAAATATGATTAAATGAAATAAAATAATCCTAAGTTAAATCAAGGGACAATACCATTGTTCTATCTTATCTTTGTCTTGAACTTTATCTACCCATGTCGGAACAGCCCTCATCTTTTCGTAAAACACACTCAGCACCTATGCTGTCGGTGTTTGGAATTCAAGTCCACCGCGCATATCAAAGCGCATATTTTGGGGTTTCCGGTTTAAAGCATCCGGTTTTACGGAACTCGAGTAACTGATTGCCCAAATAGAAAAATCTTTATGTGTACAATGGAAACAAAGATATATTGCAAATTCGACATATGAATTCAAAAGCATCTTATAGTTCATGTGCAGAGATGATAGAATACACGAGCACGAGACAGATGCATAATCAACCCAGTTCGGTTCATTTTGTACATAAAGGGGCGTAACTCCTTTCGGTAAAGCACCTGTCTTTTGTCCCTTCGTCATTTACCGGAAGTTTTCCTTGGGTCAGTGGAGGGATTCTCCTGACTATTTTAATTCATTTTGATATTTCTCCTGGTTCATTATCAGCAGGGGTCTATTGTATACTGTGTTTCGCGAAATTGATGTTTGGTTTACATTCAACAAGAAAACGTGTGATTTGATGGATTTGGAACGCCGATAATTTGCCAATCAAAGTGGGAGCTAACAGGTCACTGACATCTTCATGCAAATGGGTTGAGGATATTGTCAAAGGCCAATGTCTGTTGTGTAAGTAACCCATTTCACCTGTGTGAATATACATTAGGTCATACCAAATATCACAGTAGCAGGAATGTGATGAACTGTAGAATTCTTGTTGTTTTAGGATGGATTTTTGATGAAATGTAAACAATATAAGACAGTCTAATTAATAATCCATGACAGTGATTTTGCCACAGTTCACGATTTCATCCTCATACGAAATATGCATCATTGTTTTTCTTGTTAATTAATATTTCAACAGCTTATTATTTTATAATGATAATGATCAATTTGTCAGTGTTGGATTAAGGGTAAATAAAATGTCACATCACTTAATCACCCATGCTTAGAATGTTCAAGAATATCATTTGTCAAATGTTTGGATAGAGATAATCACTTATCTTAGCATGTTGCATTTGATCTATTTTGGTTACCATGGTTATTACAATTCCCTGACTGTGCAATTTAATTGATTCAAACGTTACATGGAGCAAATTCCAGAATATGAGATTTATTACTCAGCATCTTTGGTATAGCCCTACACTAAACAAAAGGGCAATCCCAAAAGAATGGTATCTAAAAATAGATTTCAGAATTTGGTTATAAAATCTGTCATTGTCATGACTACACTTAAAGCTGCAGAACATTGCATGTTTGCAAACCAGTTATATGTGCATGACAATAAAGTAATTATTTTAGAGTATTTTAGCGCATGACTTATTCTCGGTTGTACTTGTGGGAGTAGGAAGTCCATGGAGAACATGTTTAAAAGTAACATTTGTAAGAATTTATTTTCTATTTAGCATGCATATTGATAATCTTACAGATAACAATGTCTTAAAATTCTAAAGCAAGATAGTTCTTAGTGCCTGACAAGTGTCAACGTTGGTGCTGATCGAAGTTATTTTTTAGTGGTATATTCAGCATTTGGTATCTTGATGATGAAACAAACAGTGCACACACGAAACACAACTAAAAATTTACAGCAGCTCCTAAACACAGCTGCAGGGATTAGGTTATTTTTCCTAGTTTACCTACATTTGGTGACTTCATATTAAAATATTATATTTTAGATTAATTTGGCTTGAAAGGATTCCAAAATACATTTTGTGGTATTTAACTACACTCATAACCACATGCATTCATAAACTGCTTTAAATGTTTTTTTGTAGACAATAATGATCAATAATCTTTCTTCTCACTTGAACTCCATTGTTTAAACAAATTATCTGTGCATTATATCTGAAAATGATTGTAAAATTTTAGACAAAGTAAGGTTTGAAGTTAACCAAGTGTTTAACAGGATTGAATGTCACACTGAAGATGGGCGTTTGATTCTCCACATAGGTACAATGTATGCAGTCCATTTCTGGTGTCCTCCACTACAATATTTCTGGAATATTGCATTTTACAACAGCATTACATGAAATAATGATGCATTGCATTGTCCCTACAGGTAGTCATTGCTTTTATTTATGATTTAGGGATTGAAACAATTAAGAATAAGAGCGATTGATTAACAGTTAACATGTGGATAGTACATCTGCTACACAATCTGAAAACTGATTAAATGTGTTTTTACTTGTCCAGCTGCACTAACGATCAAAAGACTGAAATCAAGACCGATCAAAACTACAAAAATAACTGCTATCATTTAAACTATAATTGATCAAATGCTCTGCCAAAGTGCTATTGCTTCTGACCTTTTTGAACCAAATCACCTCAAAGTTCAAACAGGTTTAAAAAAGGACGCAGATGTTACTGTAGCGATGTAACAGATTGTGATTATTTTTTTTAACAGAAGAAAAAAGCGATTAGACTTACTTTAAGTCTATTCCCACATACAACGGAGGCACTGGGGTAGCTAGTGATTAAGGCGTCCTTTTGTCACACTGAAGGCTTGAGTTTGATTACCCACATTAGCATCATGTGTGAAGCCAACGGTACAGATAAGCTGCGTATCTGTGTAAATAATGCAAATATTTATGTAAAAACTCAATTTCTATTAAGTCTATTGCATACATGTACGCTTGAATTTTTCTAAATGCTCAATAAATTTGATATTACAAGCGTACACACAAAAATGTCAAATCTTAGCTTGCGTACCGGTGGACAGATGAAATAACTGACGTATATCGAGAGGTTCTATTTCAACACATGAACTTGGCAAGTTGCAGTCTTTCATAGTAATAGCATTTCTGACCACCTCCGTGGTGTAGTGGTTAGAGCGTCCGCCCAGAGAGCGGAAGGTCGTGGGTTCGATCCCCCCCGACCGCGTCATACCAAAAGACGTTAAAATATGGTACTTGTTGGTCCCTGTCTGGCGCTCAGCATTAATGGGTACAACAAGGACTGGTCGGCTCGGAGTCCGTATAATGTGTCTGAGTGGGGTATTCATGCTTCACTGCGGCATGGTATCTCAGTGGGCTAGCACTATAAAACCAGCTTCAGTCTGGGCTAGTACAAGCAGCCGCATATACACATACACGCGCATGCTTGTCATCATATGAGCGAAATATTCTCAAGCACGACGTAAAACCAAATTTCACCTCACCTCACCTCTTAGCATTTCTTATATTAACGATCAAAATATAAATAACAAACACATAAACCAACAGTTAAACCTTATTATATTTTTACAATTAATGGAAAATGGCAAAATACCCAATTGAGTTCGTGTGAGGTGGACATTGCTGGTATATTGTTAAAAGTGGCATTAAAGCAGACTCGCTCAATTTACTCAAGGTAATTGATTTGCACAAGGTTTGATACCATGATGCATATTGTATATTCTGTTGGTTGTGTTTTAGGAGTGGCTGAGAGCAGGTGGTAATTAATCTACACATGTATTCATCAGTAATGATGCCCCTCTGAATGATGCTTGAAATATACTTTGGATTCACATCAATCAATCTCCCGGACCTGCCTGTGTTGTTTAACTTTCTCTCTCTAGGAATACCCAAAGACTCAGAAATATATAAATTACACTCGCGTAAACTTGATTCGTGGATATAAGGGAAATGCGGTGAAAATCATAATTTAAATGCACGATTTCATTTTGTATACTCACTGGTTATTTTATTCATTGATTCATCAAATTGAAAATGCCTAATATTCCACTCGTGAATGAAATGTTTGTCTACCGAAGCCATTTGCACTCATCACCCATTCGGGTGCACACAAAATGTGGCATCACCTTGTTTCGTGGATTAAGTAGTCGGTTACTTTTTATCGCTATGTACGACAGCCCATTACAGTAAGTCTTGACAGCTAGGTAAGCAGACGACAAGATGTGAGAAAGTTGTGCTAACGGTATCTTCTTTATGTGACATTTTATAAAATTAAATTTTGGTATTAGTAATCTTGGCCTATTTATCTCAGTGCTGGACAATTAGATTTAGTGTATTTACGTGTAATTCAGAGATACGGAACATTTTTGTCTGCTAGGCATGGCATTTTGTGTACATCAAAAGTACCGCTTCGTGACGTCATACGAGACTTATTTTACGAGATAGCATCATAATTACCGAGATCCATGAATCAAGGTTATCTACGAATTTAGGTTACGGGTCTGTATGTTCTCACAAGTCTACCAAAAATGATCTGCTTCAGAGTTACATATGTACTTGCATATGTACTGATGAAAGTTGTAGGCCATAAGAAAATATCCCTCTTGGACGTCCGCACTTTGAGAAAAATGCAGGGTTAGTTTAATTTGAAAATTAAGATAAATTAGTATTTTTCTGTTCATTTTATGTTTGTCATGCCCGAAATGATACTGAATATGCCATCCTGCTTGCATATTATTTGCCTCGGCATTGTTCATTGTGTAGTTCCTGTGTTCATATTCAAACACAATTTCAGTCTGTGACTACAGCTACCGGTCAGATACCTAAGTTTTGTAAAGTATGGGTCAGTCCAGAAAGCTCAGCTCATGATGCTCCATATGTAACTAAAATGCACAAACTACAATGATAACAGGGCTTGTATTTTCTGAAGTTTTGGGCACAACTTTTCAATTCTCATGATTGTGTTTTGTTTTAAGTCAAACTACATCAAGATACTAGTAGCTGACTCAGTCTTGATACGATTAGGGCCATAAGGAAGTAATTATCAGATTATCATCCGCATGTTTCAGAATTGCCGATGTGGGGGTGTTATTATATATTTGTATATGCATTAGGACTGCAACGATTCAATCGAATCTGACACATTAGTTTCGATTTTCAATAAGCATTATCACTGTTTCGATTCGATATTTGAATATCTATGTAAATTATTTCCACACAGCGAGAACATAATTTTGACTTCAACTCGAGTAGTTTTGAGAAATAAGGTGAAATGTGATTGGTTGACGAATTGTTGCTAGTAGACATCGCCAAAGTCCTATTCTGTGTTAAAACATCATATTTTCTTTGCTTGAAAAGGGTTACATCATTTACATTCCTCATATACTAGTCAAATCTTGGAAAAAAGTTTTCAGTGTGTTATGTTTTGTTTAATAAACTGTGAGAGTTAAATGAAATATGATGTTTTTTTGTATGAAGAATCGAATCGAAAATGATCGAATCGAGGGTCCAACATCGAAAATCGAATCGAATCAAGGTCTGTGTGAATCGCTGCATGCCTAATATGCATATCTTTTAACAAACTTAAATGCTTCATCTGAAATTCTGTGATTGAGCATACTGGTATTGACCTGTTCTTTACACAATAAGGCCACTTACATAGCACTAAATTCCACGCCACATTGGCATGCTCTAAGCACATACAACATAATGGAAATTATTAACCTGGATAGCCCAAGTCGCTGGAAGGTTAATAGTAATATGACTTATCCCACCGGGTACCCATTTTCTGCTCTGTGAACAGAGGCAATTTTTAAGAAACTCTTAAGGTGAGACGACATGTGTCACGAGTGATTTGTTGTGGGGTCGGGCAAGTCACAGAAACTATCAAGAGTCAAGCTGCCAACCACAGACCCATGACCAGTGTTGCTTAAATTCAACTGATTTGTGACTTGGGCTCTATGCACAAGACCACAGTCTGATAAACATGATGAAAGTACTGTTAAATTCTCACACTTTGTAGGGGTGGCGGGGAAGCCTTGTGGGTATCATTAGTTTATCTAATCTGAAAACTCGGTTTGATTCCCCACATGGGTACAATGTGTGAAGCCTATATCTGGTGTCCCCCACTGTGATATTGTTGGAATATTGCTAAAAGTGGCATGAAACTAAACTCACTCACTCATACCATATCTTGTTTTCTTTTAAAGGATGCATGGAAGAAGCAGCAGCAGTGTTTTGTGTTGAACTTTGTCACATCACCGGGTCATAATGTCAGGTGAAAGTACGACGGAAAACATTCCTCTTCAGCCGAGTACATTATCAAAAGTGTTATCAGAGGAACTGTCCCTAGACTCTTACTTAGATGCACAGACTATAGAAAAAGATGTGCAGCTGGACGAGGACACCAGTGAACTAACCAATCTAGAAAAACTGCCCGACGTTGTTGATGATGCTATAACAGCAGCTGTGGAGGCAGCTGAGAATGTGTGCAGGCTGCTGAAATTGATGAAGTAGAAAGTATAAACTTGCAAGAGTCGGATCTGAATCTCCCAGATGAAGAACCTTTGAATATACCAGAGGATGAGTTAGGATTGCCTGATGATGATGTTGACGATGTTGATGATGAGGAGGATGGAGGAAGTGAAGCATCAGATGAAGAATCTGAAGAGGAGTCAGATGAAGAGGATGAAGAAGAAGAGGAGGAGGAGGAAGAAGAAGAAGAGGAAGAGGCTACTGAAATAGAGCCTCCACCTGATTTAACTAGCATCATTGATGGTCCTGAGCCAGTTGCCATGGATACGGACCTGGCAGCAGCTCTTCCAGATGAACTTAAGACTGTGCCGGAGGAGAGTGTCCCCAGCACCAGTCAAGTAAAGGAGAAGACCACAAAGAAGGGGAAAAAGAGGAAGAAGAAAATGAAAGGAGAAAAGAAAGCTAAAAAGGCGAAAAGGAAGTCTGGATTTAGGAGAAAAAATATCAGGTTTGACAATTTTTGATTTAAGATATCATATTTTCTGAATATGTTTTGCATGCTTATGTGTAAGAGAGAGATATGTTTGTCAGTTACCCTAAAGGTACTCCTGGTTCCTTATTTAACTCTGCCACGTTGAACAGTCTATGTACCTTAATGTTGGTAGCTGTAGCTTTTCATAAACGGCAGGGGGCTGTGGGGTAGCCTAGTGGTTATGGCGTTCGCTCATCACACCGAAGACCCGGGTTTGATTCCCCACATGGGCACATTGTGTGAAGCCCATTACTGGTGTCCCCGCTGTGATATTGCTGTAATATTGCTAAAAGCGGCGTGAAACTAAACTCACTCACTCACTCATAAGCGGCATACCACTGAAGATCCGGTTTAGAATTCGTCTTCAGCAGCTATGCTCGTCATAAGAGGAGACTAATGGCATCTGTGGTCAGGCTCAATGACTTGGTTAACACATGTGACCATATCACAATTGCGTAGATCAATGCTCGTGCAGTTGATCACTTGATTGTCTGGTCCAGACTCGATTATTACAGACCGCCGCCATATATCTGGAATATTGCTGAATGTGCTGTTAGACACCAAACCAATGAACCAATCATATGTGGTAACAAAATGTGACTGGATTGTCAGGCTGTGTGAAATTAGGGGAGTGGTGGGGTAGCCTAGTGGTTAAAGCGTTTGCTCGTCATGCCGAAGACCCTGGTTCGATTCCCCACATGGGTACAATGTGTGAATCCCATTTTTGGTGTCCCCTGACGTGATATTGCTGGAATACTGCTAAACGCGGTGTACAACCTCACTCACTCACTCGACCACCTCCGTGGTGTAGTGGTTAGAGCGTCCGCCCAGAGAGTGGAAGGTCGCGGGTTCAATCCCCAACCGCGTCATACCAAAAGACGTTAAAATATGGTACTTGTTGGTCCCTGCCTGGCTCGGCATTAATGGGTACAACAAGGACTGGTCGGCTCGGAGTCAGTTTAATGTGTCTGAGTGGGGTATTCATGCTTCACTGCGGTATGGTATCTCAGTGGGCTAGCACTATAAAACCAGCTTCAGTCTGGGCTAGTACAAGCAGCCACACATACACACGCATGCACGTCGTCATATGAGCTTAAATATTCTCAAGCATGACGTCACCCTCACTCAAACCCACTTCACTCACTCACTCACTCACTCACTCACTCACTCACTCACTATGATTTTAGTTGATCTTTACCATCATACCACAATGGAGGGGATTATTTATCGTGTTTTCATGTCAGTGGTTTTCCTGGTCTGTTCAGACTTCTGATATTTAGCTGGAATATTGTTGACTATATTGTGAACCACATTCACCTAGTCTCTGTAGAGGTTCAATTTGTCAGAACTCATGCTCACACCATTTTTCTGTGATACTGCTCAGGTCCATTATCAAAGAAGATGAGCTGGATGCAGAGACCCTGGCTGCCCAGAACGAGGAGTTTGAGAGGAAGAAGCGTCTCCAGGAGATCCAGAAGACCTTACTTGCCAAGGCCCAGGGTCAGAAGGCCGAGGAGAAGGAGAAAGACAAGGACTGCCAACTCAAGTCTTTACTACAAGGTATCTATGGTAACACTACATGTCTCTGCTACAAGGGAACTTTAGTAATGCTACATTCCCAACTACATGGTTACTATGGTAACAACATACGTCTCAGCTATAAGGTAACTTTAGTAATGCTACATTCCCAACTACATGGTTACTATGGTAACAACATACGTTTCAGCTACAAGGTAACTTTAGTAATGCTACATTCCCAACTACATGGTTACTATGGTAACAACACAGGTCTCAGCTACAAGGTAACTTTAGTAATGCTACATTCCCAACTACATGGTTACTATGGTAACAACATACGTCTCAGCTACAAGGTAACTTTAGTAATGCTACATTCCCAACTACATGGTTACTATGGTAACAACACAGGTCTCAGCTACAAGGTAACTTTAGTAATGCTACATTCCCAACTACATGGTTACTATGGTAACAACATACGTCTCAGCTACAAGGTAACTTTAGTAATGCTACATTCCCAACTACATGGTTACTATGGTAACAACACAGGTCTCAGCTACAAGGTAACTTTAGTAATGCTACATTCCCAACTACATGGTTACTGTGGTAACAACGCAGGTCTCACCTACAAGGTAAATTTAGTAATGTTACATTCCCAAATACGTGGTTACTATGGTAACTGTAGTAATGCTACATGTCCTTATTGCATGCTATGCCTGACCACACTTCTTGATTGTCACTTGCAGCTGCAGAGGAGGAAGCCACCAAGAATGACGATGTTGTGATCCTGGATGAGGAAGACAAGAAGTCGGAGCCAGAGAAGGAGAAAGGTAACTACCAACAATCTGTTGATCATGTTTTTTGACATGTGTAGTTACCAAATTATGATTGTTATTATTTGTTTCACTTCTGAACAGGCATAAGACATGTTATTTCGATGAAAGGTTGAGGCGGTAATATTGTCCCCCGCCATCGATGCTTGTCATTAGAGGCAACTGAGTGAATCAAGTGGGATGGAGCAGTTATTGGAGCATGTGGTGAGGTGCTAGACAGTATTATTGTAGATGTGATTGACATCAGCTCTGATGAAGACTGTATGTTACACTTGTGTGATATGAGAGTATTATTGTAGATGTGATTGACATCAGCTCGGATGAAGACTGTATGTTACACTTGTGTGATATGAGAGTATTATTGTAGATGTGATTGACATCAGCTCGGATGAAGACTGTATTATTGTAGATGTGAGATTGACATCAGCTCGGATGAAGACTGTATGTTACACTTGTGTGATATGAGTATTATTGTAGATGTGATTGACATCAGCTCAGCTCGGATGAAGACTGTATGATGAAGACTGTATGTTACACTTGTGTTATATGAGAGTATTATTGTAGATGTGATTGACATCAGCTTGAAGACTGTTACACTTGTGTGATATGAGAGTATTATTGTAGATGTGATTGACATCAGCTCGGATGAAGACTGTATGTTACACTTGTGTGATATGAGAGTATTATTGTAGATGTGATTGACATCAGCTCGGATGAAGACTGTATGTTACACTTGTGTGATATGAGAGTATTATTGTAGATGTGATTGACATCAGCTCGGATGAAGACTGTATGTTACACTTGTGTGATATGAGAGTATTATTGTAGATGTGATTGACATCAGCTCGGATGAAGACTGTATGTTACACTTGTGTGATATGAGAGTATTATTGTAGATGTGATTGACATCAGCTCGGATGAAGACTGTATGTTACACTTGTGTGATATGAGAGTATTATTGTAGATGTGATTGACATCAGCTCGGATGAAGACTGTATGTTACACTTGTGTTATATGAGAGTATTATTGTCCCCTGCTGGAACGGGGGACTATGTATTCAGCGGTGTCCGTACGTATGTACGTCCCGATTCTTGTTAACGCGATATCTTGCATGACCTTGACCTTATTTTCAAGGTCACCATGACAATTTGACCACTTTGCAAACTCTTGTTAACGCGATATATCATGAAATGTTGTACCCAATGTCTTCAAATTTGGTGACAGCCTACATTGGGGGATAACGCAGACACCAGTCGATTTGGGTGACCTTGACCTTATTTTCAAGGTCACCACGACACTTTGACCACTTTGCAAACTCTTGTTAGCGCGATATCTCATGAACTGTTGTACCCAATGTCTTGAAATTTGGTGACAGCCTACATTAGGGGATTACGCAGACACCAGTTTATTTTGGTGACCTTGACCTTATCTTCAAGGTCACCACGACACTGACCACTTTTCAAACTGTTGTTAACGTCATATCTCATGCACTGTTGTACCCAGTGTCTTCAAATTTGATGACAGCCTACATTTGGGGATTATGCAGACACCAGTTTATTTTGGTGACCTTGACCTTATCTTCAAGGTCACCATGACACTTTGCACGCTTTTAACTCTTTGTTAACGCGATATTTCATGGACTGTTATACCCAATGTCTTCAAATTTGGTGACAGTTTACATTGGGGTATTATGCAGACACCAGTTTATTTGGGTGACCTTGATCTGATCTTCAAGGTCACCACGATACTTTGACCGCTTTTTAAAGGCGATATCTCAGAAAACATTGCACCCAATGTTTTCAAGTATGTTGACAGCCTACATTGGGTGATTATGCAGACACCAGTCATTTCAGGCATCTTGTATGTGACCCAAAAATAAAGAGTAGTAAATATAGATATTCCATTCTTTAGCGGCGGGGGACATTGCCATATCAGTAGCAAACACTTGTTGTAGATGTGATTGACATCAGCTAGTATGAAGACTGTATGTTACTCTTGTGTTATATGAGAGTATTATTGTAGATGTGATCGACATCACTTCGGGATGAAGACTGTACGTTACACTTGTGTTATATGAGAGTATTATTGTAGATGTGATCGACATCAGCTCGGATGAAGACTGCATGGTTGTTGAGGACAAGGAGGAAGAGGGCGAGGCTGAGGAGGAGGACATGAACAATGGTGGAGGACACATCGATGACGAACTCAACCGTGCAGACGAACAGGGTCGTGTTCAGGTCAACATTGGACATCCCAGCACTGACCCTGACATCTTCCTCTCACTGAAGATTGCCAAAAACATCAAGCCCCATCAGGTTTGTGAGACATGAGTGAGTGAGTGACTGAGTATGGATATATGTCACTTTTAGCAATATTCCAGCATTCTCACCACAGGAACATAAAAAATGGGCTTCACACATTGTACCCATATGGGGAATCAAACCCGGATCTTCAGAATGACAATCAAATGCTTTTACCATTCGGCTACCCCCGCTGCCCCTTATGAAAATATAGAAAATAATGATCTTTGTATTTGAAACCAAGAGCTGCCGTGACACTCACTGTTTGTATGTTCAGATCGGCGGTGTTCGGTTCCTGTACGACAATCTGGTGGAGTCACTAGATCGGTACAACAGCAGCAGTGGGTTCGGCTGCATCCTTGCTCACAGCATGGGGCTCGGCAAAACCATCCAGATGATTGGATTCATTGACATCTTCCTGCGCAACACCAGTGCTAAGACTGCCCTGTGCATAGTGCCTATCAACACTCTGCAGAACTGGATGAGTGAGTTCAATCACTGGGTCCCCATAGAGCCGACGCCAGACTTCCCCGGTATGGTGGCAAGACCGTACAAAGTCTACTTGATGAATGACAACTATAAGACAATGGTAGCAAGAGCTAAACTGCTTGGTAAGGCGATAATTTGTTAAACGGTTTAGTTGCGATAACTCAGGGTACAAATAGGGGTGGGGATGTCACAAATTAGTAGTCAGTGTAATTTTCAGGCCTTCATTCACGTCGTAAACAAGTGTTATGCTTCATATTAAATCGTTAAAAATGTTGCAGACCGAAATAAACTGCAATATAGTCTCTATGCACATCATAAGTCTGTTAGTGTTAGGAAAGAAATGGAGTCTGGTTCTACTTAGGTTTGATTGTTGTTTCGTTTTTGGCAAATAGTAAACACTGACTGATTTATTTGGTTGTTTCATGAGATCCTTTAATATAGAATTTCAGCTCAATTAAAATGAACACTATAATGTTAACTTACCCTAAGCAGATTTTTCATGTTAATCTTTTATGACAAACATTTTACTCACCCTTCATTTACAGTATTTCTTAACTATTTTACGCTAAGCAGCGTGTCAAATCAGGGCGCTTTGGATATAGTTGGGTTGACTTTCAACTCACCTTGCTAAGACTGTTGCTATAGACTCAAACATTTACCATATATTGCTTTGCTGTGAACAGTGCCATGGTAGTCAAGACGATGGAAACTTGGGTAATTTAAACACTAGTAGTTGAGGATGTTGAGTTAGGAAAGACCGTTTTTGCCTCCATGTGTTTTATGTCTTTTCTAAACTGATAAAAATCCTGCTCACCAGCACAATGTGTCTGTTTCTCTGGAAATGTCTACCATCAGATCTTAAAACCTCCCTATCACTGTCAGTCCAAGCTGAAAACTCAACTCTTCAAGAAGTATCTATGAACATCAACTTTCTTGTTCATATAAACTGTATATGTGTCTTATGTGCTTAGAGCATGTCCATGAGTAATGTGGATGAGGTGCTATAAACGTACTCTTATTATTATAAATTTCTTGCTGAGAAAGTTTCTCAAACCAGGAAGTGGACTGGATGACAGTGCACTCATTACATGTGTGTTGTGTCTAGGTGAGTGGTCTGAAACCGGGGGAGTGCTACTGATGGGATACGAGATGTATCGTCTCCTCTCCTCGAGGAGATCCATTCCCGCGAAACCAAAGAAATCCAGGAAAACCACGAACTCCTCACAGTCACAAGAGCCAGAAGTGATCGATGTTGACGAGGAGGATAAAAATAAGTTATTAATGACAGGTATGTAACCATAGTAATGGGAAATATGGTAACCATAACATTCTGTTCTTGTCTTATTGGTGTGGCATCTTTTGTATGTTTGAAAAGCACACAGATACCCTACATGCTGGGGATGTGTTTGAGTGATTGTTTTGGGGTATCATGTACAGGTGATCAAAACTTTCAGCACCTCCTACTTGTTGTAATTGTTGCTGGTGATGTTCTTTTTAACCAGATTGGGTTTTGCATATGATGTTTACACTTTATAGAGAACCTTGATGTGTATTTGAGATATACAGAACCTTGATGTGTGTTCTGACATACAGACGTACATACAGACCCTTGATGTGTGTTCAGACATACAGAACCTTGATGTGTGTTTGAGACATACAGAACCTAGATGTGTGTTCAGACATACAGATCCTTGATGTGTGTTCAGACATACAGAACCTAGATGTGTGTTCAGACATACAGATCCTTGATGTGTGTTCAGACATACAGACCCTTGATGTATTCAGACATACAGAACCTTGATGTGTGTTTGAGACATACAGACCCTTGATGTGTGTTCAGACATACAGACCCTTGATGTCTGTTCAGACATACAGACCCTAATGTGTGTTCAGACATACAGAACCTTGATGTGTGTTCAGACATACAGACCCTTGATGTGTGTTCAGACTTACAGACCCTTGATGTGTGTTCAGACATACAGTACCTTGATGTGTGTTTAGACATACAGACCCTTGATGTGTGTTCAGACATACAGACCCTTGATGTGTGCACAGACATACAGTACCTTGATGTGTGTTTGAGACATACAGACCCTTGATGTGTGTTCAGACATACAGACCCTTGATGTGTGTTCAGACATTCAGACCCTTGATGTGTGTTCAGACATACAGACCCTTGATATGTGTTCTGACATACAGACCCTTGATGTGTGTTCAGACATACAGTACCTTGATGTGTGTTCAGACATACAGACCCTTGGTGTGTGTTCTGACATACAGACCCTTAATATGTGTTCAGACATACAGAACCTTGATGTGTTTAGACATACAGACCCTTGATATGTGTTCAGACATACAGACCCTTGATGTGTTCAGACATACAGTACCTTGATGTGTGTTTGAGACATACATACCCTTGATGTGTGTTCAGACATACAGACCCTTGATGTGTGTTCAGACATACAGTACCTTGATGTGTGTTCAGACATACAGACCCTTGATGTGTGCACAGACATACAGTACCTTGATGTGTGTTTGAAACATACAGACCCTTGATGTGTATTCAGACATACAGACCCTTGATGTGTGTTCAGACATACAGACCCTTGATGTGTGTTCAGACTTACAGACCCTTGATGTGTGTTCTGACATACAGACCCTTGATGTGTGTTCAGACATACAGTACCTTGATGTGTGTTCTGACATACAGACCCTTGATGTGTGTTCAGACATACAGACCCTTGATGTGTGTTCAGACATACAGACCCTTGATGTGTTCAGACATACAGTACCCTGATGTGTGTTCAGACTTAAAGACCCTTGGTGTGTGTTCAGACATACAGTACCTTGGTGTGTGTTCAGACATACAGACCCTTGATGTGTGTTCAGACATACAGTACCGTGATGTGTGTTCAGACTTACAGACCCTTGATGTGTTCAGACATACAGTACCTTGATGTGTGTTCAGACATACAGTACCTTGATGTGTGTTCAGACATACAGACCCTTAATGTGTGTTCAGACATACAGACCCTTGAAGTGTGTTCAGACATACAGACCCTTGAAGTGTGTTCAGACATACAGACCCTTGATGTGTGTTCAGACATACAGACCCTTGATGTGTGTTCAGACATACAGTACCTTGATGTGTGTTCAGACATACAGACCCTTGATGTGTGTTCAGACATACAGACCCTTGGTGTGTGTTCAGACTTACAGACCCTTGATGTGTGTTCAGACATACAGACCCTTGATGTGTGTTCAGACATACAGACCCTGATGTGTGTTCAGACATACAGACCCTTGATGTGTGTTCAGACATACAGACCCTTGATGTGTGTTCAGACTTACAGACCCTTGATGTGTGTTCAGACATTCAGAACATTGATCTATGTTTCAAACATACAGAAAATTGATCTATGTTTCAGACATACAGAACATTGATCTATGTTTCAGATATGTTTTCGTCGCTGGTAAACCCAGGTCCCGATACAGTGGTATGTGATGAAGGACATCGGATCAAGAACAGTCACACAGGAATCTCTCACTCTCTAAAGAACATCCGCACAAGGTAAGATCAAGCAGTGCTGGATCTCATCTTGACACTGCTGAGGATGATTAAGTGGAATAACGCTTCAGTATTTGAACATGCCAGTTGTCTGCATTCTTTTGTATCAGTACATTGTACCAGTACATCAGTACCTTTGAATTCCATGTAAGAGTAAGTCCAACCTATGCTGCTGTAAGTGATGACTTTGTGGATTGGATGATCAGATTCAGTGGCTTGATGGCTTGTCATTGTATCCAGACAGAGTGAATGTCAGTGGATAGATTGTCAGTTCCAGACTCTATTATTATAATGCTGCCTTGGCATAGCCTGAATATTTTTATGTGCATCATGTGCAACAAATATTCTTGATCATGATGATAATATTTGTATCATGGCACCAAATGTTTTGTGAATTATTACCTCTATGTTGACTCACCACCCCTTCTGTGTTCAGACGGAGAGTGGTGTTGACGGGGTACCCGCTGCAGAACAATCTGATGGAATACTGGTGCATGGTGGACTTTGTCAGGCCTAACTTCCTGGGCACCAAGACCGAGTTCTCCAACATGTTTGAGCGGCCGATTATGAATGGCCAGTGTTCCGACAGTACACTGAGTGACATCAAGCTGATGAGGCATCGAGCTTATGTGCTGCACAGCTTGCTGGGGGGATTTGTACAGAGGTGAGACCATCTACCTTGTTACAGAACACAGCTACCACGTCACAGTGCAAATCTGCAGTTTACTCATGTCATGTTAGAGAACATACCTACCATGTTACAGTACACTTCTACCATGTTACAGTACACTTCTACCATGTTACAGTACACTTCTACCATGTTACAGTACACTTCTACCATGTTACAGTACACTTCTACCATGTTACAGTACACTTCTACCATGTTACAGTACACTTCTACCATGTTACAGTACACTTCTACCATGTTACAGTACACTTCTACCATGTTACAGTTCACTTCTACCATGTTACAGTACATTACACTTCTACCATGTTACAGTACACTTCTACCATGTTACAGTACACTTCTACCATGTTACAGTACACTTCTACCATGTTACAGTACACATCTAACATGTTACAGTACACTTCTACCATGTTACAGTACACTTCTACCATGTTACAGTACACTTCTACCATGTTACATTACACTTCTACCATGTTACAGTTCACATCTACCATGTTACAGTACACTTCTACCATGTTACAGTTTTCATCTACCATGTTACAGTACACTTCTACCATGTTACAGTTCACATCTACCATGTTACATTACACTTCTACCATGTTACAGTTTTCATCTACCATGTTACAGTACACTTCTACCATGTTACAGTACACTTCTACCATGTTACATTACACTTCTACCATGTTACAGTTCACATCTACCATGTTACATTACACTTCTACCATGTTACAGTTTTCATCTACCATGTTACAGTACACTTCTACCATGTTACAGTTCACATCTACCATGTTACATTACACTTCTACCATGTTACATTACACTTCTACCATGTTACATTACACTTCTACCATGTTACATTACACTTCTACCATGTTACAGTACACTTCTACCATGTTACAGTACACTTCTACCATGTTACATTACACTTCTACCATGTTACAGTTCACATCTACCATGTTACAGTACACTTCTACCATGTTACAGTACACTTCTACCATACACTTCTACCATGTTACAGTTCACATCTACCATGTTACATTACACTTCTACCATGTTACAGTTCACATCTACCATGTTACATTACACTTCTACCATGTTACAGTTCACATCTACAGTTGCTTCTGTTGTTACAGTACACTTCTACCATGTTACAGTTACACTTCTACCATGTTACAGTACACTTCTACCATGTTACAGTACACTTCACCATGTTACAGTACACTTCTATCTACCATGTTACAGTACACATCTACCATGTTACATTACACCATCTACCATGTTTCTACCATGTTACAGTTCACATCTACGATGTTACAGTACACATCTACCATGTTACATTACACTTCTACCATGTTACATTACACGTCTACCATGTTACAGTACACATCTACCTTGTTACAGTACACATCTACCATGTTACAGTACACATCTACCATGTTACATTACACATCTACCATGTTACATTACGCTTCTACCATGTTACAGTACACATCTACATTGTTACAGTACACATCTACCTTGTTACAGTACACTTCTACCATGTTACAGTACACTTCTACCATGTGGCAGAAGATATCTACCACGTTACAAAACACATTATACCACACTACAGAACCCATCTACCGGGTGTCAGCACACATCAACCATATTACAGTGCACTTCTACCATGTTACACAAATTCATACAATTTTGAAGACAGATGATTCATCCCTCTGAAGACGAGCATAAAAAGGCTTTTCTAAAGTTGTAATGTTGCTGCAGGTTTGGTCTGTATTTCCTTGTTCCTGTTTCAGGCGTGGACACACAGTATTACAGCACGCACTGCCGCCAAAGTATGAACATGTGTTCCTCATCAAAATGTCTCCCTTACAACGTAAGCTTTACAACGAGTTCATGAACACCATCCAGGACTCAAGTGGTGATGGCCCCTTCGCCACCATGAACGCTCTCAAGGCCTTCGCCGTCTGCTGTAAGGTGGGTTGTGTCCAGGATTGCAAATGCTGCTGCTTTTGCTTGTTCATATAGAAATCTCTGAATTCCTTTTAATCTAGGATATATCTAATATGGTTTGTTTGTTGTTTAATGCCACACTCAGCAATATTCCTGCTATATTGCGGCAGTTCGTCAATACTTGAGTACCAAATAATCCTGTGATCAACATGGCATATTTCGCAAACAGCTCTAAAGTTGTGTGATACTAACAAAAGTTTAGACAGTTTCATTGTCACTGGATAGGAGCCTTCATATTTTATTTGTTTGTTCTTTGTTTGTTTGCATATTCCAATATTCCATCTATTAGACAGCGGTCTGAAAAATAATCGAGTCTGGACCAGACAATCGAGTAATCAACAACATAAGCACCGATCTACACAATTGGGATTTAATGACATGTGCCAACCAAGTCGGTGAGTCTGACCACCCAATCCTGTTAGTTGCCTCTTTTGACAAGCATGGGCTGCTGACGACCAATTCTAACCCAGATGTTCCTGGGTACCTAATCTGGTGCTTGAGCACAGTTTTGATACTGAATTCTCTCTCCCCAGATCTGGAATCACCCGGACATTCTCTACAAGCTGGTTAGTCATCAGAAGAACGAAGCTGCTCCAGAGAGTGACCTTGACATTGACCCAGATGGAGGAGGGGCTAAAAGAAGAAGGCCAATCAAAGAGCATCCGATTCTGAAAAGAATGTCATCAGCTATGATTGGGTAACTCATTATTGTCTATTCTAGGACAGAGTCAAATTGTGTGGCAACAGTGTTATATGACAGTGTAATGTTATCAATTTTAGTAACATTTTTTGCGGAATTTATGTTGACTTTCAAGGGGTTTTATATGCAACACAAAATATGCTTTTAATCAGTGTTTGGTTCAAATATGTCTGTTCCCTCTCTTCGTATAATAGGCCTGAAGCGAAATCCAGCCTTGTGGCTGTGTTGAAGTGTAGGGTTACATGTGCTATAGCTTCACAATTTCACACAGAAGACTCGGTTTGAATGTAACTGATTGTTGTCAATATCCATGTGCAATATTTACCTACATCCATCTTTGCTGAGTTATTTACCCAGGTGAGCTCCAACTGTTGACAATGTCCTGAGTTGAGTCCATGTTATGTTTTGTAGGCCCATGACTTGATGAAGGATTACAGGCCAGGATTGATCGAGAATGGAGGCAAGATGGCCATCCTGTTCTCCATGATTGAGCAGACACTTGCAATGGGGGAAAAGATACTGATCTTCAGGTACATCTCACAATCACTGTTTGTTTCAAATGGATGAATAATGAAATTATTAAGAATATCTCTATTTAGAGTACTTGAAGTTTTTCTATTATAGTTATCTATTATTAGATGTCTTCTATGTTTCCAGTTGAAGAAAGTGAGGTGCATAGTGAAATCACTCACCATTTTAACACTGGTGTATGAAATTATGATCAGTAGTCTATAACATATATATAGGTTATCACGCGAGTGTGTTTTGGGATGGCTATTATCCTGCATTAGGAATAATCATTGTATTTAGCAAGCCTTGGCGAGCTAAATACATAGTGTTTATTCCTAATGCAGGATATTAACCATTCCAAAACAAACGAGTGTGATAACCTATTTATCATACAATGTCATTCTTGCTTTATAATTTTAAAAATGCGATTTCAAATGCCACAAATCATGAAACTAAACTTCGTGGAATGTCTATGATGTCACAAATATGAGTGTAGTAATACGTTACGTCACAAGCCCGGTGACATAACTTTCTCCTCATCACTCATCTGACTGCATTAGGTCATCTAGTTCCCAATCCGTTTTTATGTTAAAGCACGTATTGTTGTCAACAAATCTCGCATGGAACTTCAGAAACCTTCAATTAACCTTTTGAACAACAAATATACTTTTATGTTCGCGTGAGATTGTGCACCTGGATTCCTGTGCCGTTCTCTCGCTAACACTGACAGTTGGTCAAGGAGCTGATATTGGTTTCTTCGTAAGCCTATGAATTTCTATCTTCGCTTTGTAATCGACTCCATCTATCATAACCAGGCATGAATTTTCTGGGATCAAAGCTCTGACAGTACCGTAACCACGGCCGTCAATCAGGTCACTACCACCGACCCTTGACGCCATGTTTGTTTACACTGTGAAAGTAGTCCCCAGAATTTACATATGACCTCTCCAATTTGCATCGATATTCGTATATGACCCCAACGGATACCGAAAATATCCGCTAGCTTTATCCTGCCGAGAACACTATCCATTGTATGATAAAAAAAAATGTTTCATCTTCATCTGGAAAAATGTTCATCTGTAGTGAAATATGAAAATTTCTGTAGGTTAGTGTACAAGTTTTGAGTAAACAGATAAAGTGGATAACATTTTCATATTTGAAAGGGTCAAACATGCACTGACATTCCACTGGTGCATTCCCTGTACAATATTGCACAATGGGAATAAATTTTCTTGCTTGAGATTACCAATGTATGTTGACTTAATTTTAAGAGATTTGATGTCCTACAAATTTAGATCTTGGCACCTCTATGATTCAGTGTTACTGATGATAGGGTGCTATGATAAAAGGGGAATTCTCTGTAATGACAAATCGATTATTTTCTGTAAACAGGGCAGTCATAATTTAAGGCATTGTATTGATTGTGTTGTGTGGTTATTGTTACAGTCAGAGTCTGTTCACGCTGAACCTGATCGAGGACCTGTTGTCCCAGGTGGATGTGCCACACCCTGACATGCAGGAAAAGTGGGCCCGGAACAAGTCCTACTTCCGTCAGTAGCTTGTCCATCTTTTTGTACTGTAGCTCACCTGAACATGTTCTTCTTCCTTCAATAGTTTTCTATCATTTTGTACTGTAGCTCACCTGCACATGTTCTGCTTCCATCATTTGTTTTCCATCATTTTGTACTGTAGCTCACCTGAACATGTTCTGCTTCCATCATTTGTTTTCCATCATTTTGTACTGTAGCTCACCTTAACTTGTTCTACTTCCTTCAATGATTTTCCATCAATTTGTACTGTAGCTCACTTGCACATGTTCTGCTTCCATCATTTGTTTTCCATCATTTTGTACTGTAGCTCACCTGAACATGTTCTACTTCCTTCAATGGTTTTCCATCATTTTGTACTGTAGCTCCGACTCAAGATACTTAAATCGCAGGTTGAGATGATTTGGCTGGTTATTGATGTACAAACTGTTGAATGGTTTACATTGTGATCCAAGGTTTGGACGGGAGTACGCCGGGTACGGAGAGAGAGAAGCTGATCAACCAGTTCAACGACCCCGAGAACAAACGATGCTGGGTGTTCCTCCTCTCTACAAGGTAGGACTCAGATCTAGCAACAACTATGAAGTTTTGTGGATCAAAGGAGATAACTCACACCATTGTCAAGCCGAAACCTTAAACATTACATTCATTGTAATTAAGAAGTGATAGTGCAACAGAGTTATCTCCCTTGTTCATCATACCAATTTCTAAATTCTTTTAAGAAGATATAGGGATGTCTTATGTGAAGTTAAAAATGTGAAAGGTGTCAAAATCAGAAAGTCCTCCATTAAAAAGGATCTGACATTGTATGACTTTCTGTGGCGCTATCATGCCGCTATGTCGCTATACAGTTCCATACAGGGAATATTAGATGGAAATCAAGTTTAAGTGTGATGTCTAGATTCCTGGTTAGATGATCAAACTGTATTATTTTCATCTCACTGTACTATAACTCCCCACATTTTGAATCCACTAGTAATCTTTGTCCTGACTGTAGTTGTTACATGTAACATTGCGCCTTTGTATCTGCAGGGCTGGTTGCTTGGGGATTAATTTAATTGGTGCCAACCGAGTTGTGGTGTTAGATGCGTCTTGGAACCCATGCCATGATTGTCAGGCGGTGTGTCGAGTCTATCGGTTTGGTCAGGACAAGAACTCGTATATCTACCGGCTGGTAACAGACAACAGTCTAGAAAAGAAGATCTACGACAGACAGGTCACAAAACAGGGCATTTCAGGTGAGTCAAAGATATACGTAGCTTGTACACATGTTCAAAAGATTAACAGTTTCACATATACTTGTTATGACCAGAAATGAAATTCAAATGCTATGTTTCAGATTAATGAATATATGGTTTATTTAGTTCCATTCAACCGTCACTTTCAATGCTGAAAGCTGATCCAGGGTTTATAGGTGCTTCTCGGGGCATGAAGCAAGTTGTAACAAGTGTGAAAAGTGGATGTTTTGTTTCCAGGGAATATTTGAAGTGTTGTCAATTGTAAACCATTCTTGTATATGCTTTTGAACATTCCTGAATGAATTTTGACAACAGTACTCTTAAGAATTGACAAAAAATGGAATTTGAATGTAATATATATGTGAGTAATCAATCTGATGAGACTTGACTCAAATGTGGTGTTAATGTGTGCAGATCGTGTTGTGGATGAGATGAACCCAGAGAACCACTTCACACACAGCCAGGTTGGGAACCTCCTGCACTATCAGGTCAGTACACTGTGCCATCCTCCTCTGTTATGGGCCAGGGTAGGTAGGGTAGTCAAGTTAGGGGACCTGAAGGGGATATGCCCCAGTATCCAGTGTTTCTTCCTTCCAGGGAGGGGGAGGCCTCAAGGGGATGTGTCCAAGTATCCAGTGTTTCTTCCTTCCAGGGGGGTCGAGGGCTGGGGTCAGGCACTGGGAGCCTGAGGGGATATGCCCTAGTATCCAGTGTTTCTTCCTTCCTGGGGGGTCAAGGGGCTGGGGTGGGGCATTGGGGGCCTGAAGGGGATATGTCCCAGTATCCAGTGTTTCTTCCTTCCTGTAGGGGTGAGGGGCTGGGGAAGTAAGGAGCCTCAAGGGGATATGTCCCAGTATCTAGTGTTTCTTCCTTCCTGTGGGGGTTGAGGGGCTGGGGTGGGGATGGGGAGCCCAGTATCTAGTGTTTCTTCCTTCCTGTGGGGGGTGAGGGGCTGGGGTGGGGCGTTGGGAGCCTAAAGGGGATATGTCCCAGTATCC
This sequence comes from Haliotis rubra, assembly GCF_003918875.1. Taxonomy (NCBI): domain Eukaryota; kingdom Metazoa; phylum Mollusca; class Gastropoda; order Lepetellida; family Haliotidae; genus Haliotis; species Haliotis rubra. Next base: position 106,121 of record NW_025767705.1, read on the forward strand.
AGTTTTTCTTCCTTCCTGTGGGGGTCCAGGGGCTGGGGTGGGGTGCTTGGAGCCTGAAGGGGATATGTCCCAGTATCCAATGTTTCTTCCTACCTGTGGGGGGAGGGCTAGGGTTGGGCCTGGGAGCCTGAAGGGATGTCCCAGTATCCAATGTTTCTTCCTACCTGTGGGGGTCAGGGAGGGCTGGGGTGGGGCGCTGGGAGCCTGAAGGGGATGTCCCAGTATCCAATGTTTCTTCCTACCTGTCCAGGGAGGGGTGGGGCCTGGGAGCCTGAAGGGATGTCCCAGTATCCAGTGTTTCTTCCTACCTGTGGGGTCGAGGGCTGGGGTGGGGCATTGGGAGCCTGAAGGGATGTCCCAGTATCCAGTGTTTCTTCCTACCTGTGGGGGGTGAGGGCTGGGGTGGGCGTTGGGAGCCTGAAGGGGATATGTCCCAGTATCCAATGTTTCTTCCTTCCTGTGGGGGTGAGGGGCTGGGGTGGGCGCTGGGAGCCTGAAGGGATGTCCCAGTATCCAATGTTTCTTCCTACCTGTGGGGGTGAGGGCTGGGGTGGGCGTTGGGAGCCTGAAGGGATGTCCCAGTATCCAATGTTTCTTCCTACCTGTGGGGGTGAGGGCTGGGGTGGGGCGTTGGGAGCCTGAAGGGATGTCCCAGTATCCAATGTTTCTTCCTACCTGTGGGGGGTCAGGGCTGGGGTGGTGCGTTGGGAGCCTGAAGGGGATATGTCCCAGTATCCAATGTTTCTTCCTTCCTGTGGGGGTGAGGGCTGGGGTGGGGCGTTGGGAGCCCAGTGTCAGTGTTTCTTCCTTCCTGTGGGGGTTGAGGGCTGGGGTGGGGCATTGGGAGCCCAGTGTCTAGTGTTTCTTTCTTCCTGTGGGGGTGAGGGGCTGGGGTGGGAGTGTTTGCTGGGAGCCTGAAGGGGATATGTCCCAGTATCCAGTTTTTCTTCCTTCCTGTGGGGTGAGGGGCTGGGGAGGCCTGGAGCCTAAAGGGGATATGTCCCAGTATCCAGTTTTTCTTCCTTCCTGTGGGGGTGAGGGGCTGGGGTGGGGCTTGGGAGCCTGAAGGGATATGCCCATTATCCAGTGTTTCTTCCTTCCTGTGGGGGTGAGAGGCTGGGGTGGGGGCGCTGGGAGCCTGAAGGGATATGTCCCAGTATCCAGTGTTTCTTCCTTCCTGTTGGGTTGAGGGGCTGGGGTGGGGCGTTGGGGAGCCTGAAGGGGATATGTCCCAGTATCCAGTGTTTCTTCCTTCCTGTAGGGGTGAGGGGCTGGGGTGGAGCGTTGGGAGCCTGAAGGGGATATGTCCCAGTATCCAGTGGTTCTTCCTACCTGTCCAAGGCTGGTGTGGGGAGTTGGGAGCCTGAAGGGATATGTCCCAGTATCCAATGTTTCTTCCTACCTGTGGGGGTCGAGGGCTGGGGTGGGGTATTGGGAGCCCAGTGTCCAGTCTCTCTTCCTTCCTGTGGGGGTCAAGGGCTGGTGTGGGGCTGGGAGCCTGAAGGGGATATGTCCCAGTATCCAGTGGTTTCTCCCTACCTGTGGGGGTCAAGGGCTGGGGTGGGCGCTTGGGAGCCTGAGAGGGGATATGTCCCAGTATCCAGTGGTTCTCCCCTACCTGTGGGGGTCAAGGGCTGGGGTGGAGCGTTGGGAGCCTGAAGGGGATATGTCCCAGTATCCAGTGTTTCTTCCTTTCTGTAGGGGTGAGGGGGCTGGGGTGGGCTGTTAGGAGCCCAGTATCCAGTGTTTCTTCCTTTCTGTAGGGGTGAGGGCTGGGGGGTGGGGCTGGGAGCCCAGTATCCAGTGTTTCTTCCTTTCTGTAGGGGTGGAGGGCTGGGGTGGGGCCTGGGGAGCCCAGTATCCAGTGTTTCTTCCTACCTGTGGGGGTCGAGGGCTGGGGTGGGGCGTTGGGAGCCAAGTGTCCAGTGTTTCTTCATACCTGTGGAGAGACCTGAGGGGTTATGTCTCAAGTATAATTTGTTTATTCCTCCCTCTTGTGGGGACCTAAGAAATAATATGCCATTCAGAACCATTTTAAAAAATGCTTTAGTCTGATGATGATTAGGCTGGACTCATTGCATCCCTATCTTGGCTCAGAACCAGCATCACCTTCTCCATTTCCTCACCCTGTTTCCCCTCACAGACAGGTGAGAGGAGTTTGACTGACAGGTAGTTTCATAGGACCAAAGCTATAGTAGAGGATGGGTCCAAGGTACTTATTGAATAGAATATATGATGTCAGTGTATGACTGCAATGTTTGAATATCGTGTAATTCATTTTGTATCTTCTACACAGGACAAGGAGTTACCCAATGTAGACTTCAGCAAGGCTAAGGAGACATACAAGGACACTGTGATAGGAAAAGTGTTGGCTAATCATGGCCACTGGGTGTCCAAGGTGAGTGTTGGTTTCTTTCCTCCTCCTAAAATATACATCATGTCATGTTGAAGTAGACTATGACCTGCACTCCTCCCATATCAACTGAAAATATTGTTTTGAAACTGATATAAATACCTGATTCACTCACTCACACAGAACGTTAAAATAATCTCTATGATACAATACACTGAGCCCTGGATATGCTGCTGTCATTGCATACAAGGTCCTGATGCCAGCATTCTAGGAAAGAGCATTATACCGATATACATGGCTGATGATCAACACATTACATAATATTAGCGAATGGAATATAATTATCTCACATTTAACTTGACTTGAATGTGGTTGTATGTAGTCATGTAAGCCAGCAGTGAGTGAGTGAGTGAGTTTAGTTTTATGCCACACTCAGCAATATTCCACCTATATGGTGGAGGTCTGTAAATAATTAAGTCTGGACTAGACAATCAAGTGATCAACAACATAAGCATCGATCTACTCAATTGGGATATGATGTCATGTGTCAACCAAGTCAGCGAGCCTGACACCTGATCCCATAGTCGCCTCTTACGAGTCAGCCATAGTATTGGTGATGATGATAGTAACTAGATGTTATATATAGGAACAAAATGTCATGCTATTCCTTTTTGGGTGATGGCCTTGTGGTTAAAACGTTCGCTCATCATGTCGAAGACCCAGCCGGGTTCAATTCCCCACATGGGTACAATAAGTGAAGCCCATTTCTGGTGTCCCCTGCTGTGATATTGCTGGAATATTGCTATATTGCTCACTCACTATTCCTTTTTGGTCCGGTGGCCAAAATGCTTGCATGTATTGATTCATGAGAGTGAGTTACGAAGCAAGACGGACGGTCCAACAAAACTAATGTGTACACCTGTACCCATGCTAGGTTGTGACGATGAACAGACACTGTCGTTCGTCGACACTTTGTTTCGGTTCTGGAGGTGTAATGAGATGTATTTGTTTCAGGAACCATTCTCTCATGAGTCACTGCTGATTGACAAGAAGGAGTTGCGGTTGACGAAGAGGGAGAAGCAGATGGCGAAGGAGGCATACGCTCGAGACAAGAAGATGAACATCTCCTACACACGACCATCATATGCAGCATTCTACCCTCATGGTCCCTCAAACACACCCATGTCATCGATGTAAGCATCATGTTCTGTGTCAGGGAAGGCATTCCAGAGTATCATACAGTGTTCACGAATGGTGTTTCAAAGTAACAGGACATTGGGTCCTGTAAGTTTCAGATGTCTGTCTGACCCTCTGAAAAATCAAAGCACCCATAGAATAAAATTAAACACACATTTCAGATTTAACATTTCTTATAATTGACATTGAAATTATTAACACACATAAGATTTATAAACAGCAAACAAGTGTCACATGTCACATATAACAACTTCATTCAAAGTCATTGTGAAATATACAGTCAGACACTGGGGCTGGCGGGTTGTAGACTTCTATCGGACCGTTGACGAATCTGCCGGATTTGTCAGAGGGTCAGACGCTATTTATGAACACTGATCATACAGGCAGGATGGTAGAAATCACGAGAAAACAGTTTTCTCCATATACAAATCATATTGGCGATTTTACCAACACTGCTCCAGATAATTATTTTTACCGCTTGTCATGCTGAAGACCTGTTCAGATTTGGGGGTATAATGTGTGAAGCCTATTTCTGGTGTCCTTCATTGTGATTTTGCTGGAATATTACTAAAAGCTATATAAAAAAACACCCACACATTTTGACCTCAGGAGTATGTATGCCTGAAGTTAGCTGAAGAGGAGTACCGGGGTAGAATTTGTCTGCTGGAGATCAGCATCGCTATGTCTCAAAATTACATGGGTATTTATATCCATGACTGCTTTACCGAAGTGACATTACTATACTGCAGTAGGATTTGTCTTCCTGTGACAGTGAGTCACTGAAATCTCTGTACTGTCAAACAAAGACACATTATATTGCAGTAATTTCAAAAGATCTGTCTGCTGTTCATTCACTACAGCTTGTAGAAATCGAACTACCACTTTTCCGTGTTTTAATAAAAAAATCCACTTTATATCTTATTTGTTCTTTTATTCTCAGAATGGGGTTTCATTATTTCTGATTATCAAAAAGCACATATCACCTCTTCAGTTAACTATTGTCTGCACAATATTTGTGACTGTTGACATCTGTTTAATGAACCAGCTTTTATTAATTTATATCATGTTTATTAAGTGAAGAACAAGAAATATCCCAACTCGTGATGTTTGTGGGTCATTATTTGAACAAAGTCTACATGATTTTAATTCCAGTTTCTTTGCTCTGACCTTGTAAGGCAACGATAGCACTGATAGTCTCCTTTGCCTTACACAACATGAAGAAAAGTTTACGATGTCCTACAACCACATTTGTCCTACAACTACATTTGTCTTGAACCGCTGCTCCCCATGTGACTTTGGCAAGATTTTAGAGCTGTACATGTTCACTGTCCATATGCGGAAGTATATTCATGTAGAGAGATGCGTTAACAAAAAAGATTCACTTTTACTGTAGGAGATCCATAATGCATTGCAAATGGGGAATTAATTCTGAGACACAAGCAATTTTAGCAGATGTTTATATTGAAGCAACGGCAATGTTTGAGAAGTGCTTTCCAAATTTGAAATAGCGTCATACAGGCCTTTATACTCCTCTACATTATACGCTATTAATTTCAAATTTAATCATATCTGCATGTTTTTTAGCCGGACATACACCAATACACTCCTTATCTGGAGCACTGTACTAAAATATGTTCGTTTCTAACCCAGGTACTGATTTCTGTTCTATACGCTCAATGATGGAAGTGTCCCTGGAATGTTTGCCCTATTGTCTAATGTCACAAATATCCAGGGGTCTAGTAAAATATCAGGTTCTTCTGGAGGTATCATTGCATTTGTATACTGTTGGCTAGTAAATATTTTGGGTTAAGTTTTAACCCAGGTATTAATCTCATTACAGGCTCTGGGGACGATAGGGTAGGTTAGTGGTAAAAGCGTTTGCCAAAAACCCAGGGCCTAGATTTTCGAAGCTTTCTTAGCACTAAGATAGTAGTAAGTCTATGTTAATGTATGGCACTTACGACTATCTTAGCACTAAGAGAGCTTCGAAAATCTAGGCCCAGGTTTCTAGTCATTGTTTGCTCCCTCCTCTCTCTCCTCTCTCTCTTCCTCTCCCTCCCTCCCTCCCTCTCCCTCTCTCTCCCTCCCTCCTTCCTCTCTCTCTCCCTCCCTCCCTCCCTCCCTCCTCTCTCCCTCCCTCCCTCACTCTCACTCACTCACTCACCTACTTATTTTCTTTCCTGTCCATCATTGTGGTCTCTAATATTGCAGGGGAGCGTATATATACGACGTGTGGGGCCGTCCCGCCCAGTTGCCAGTGTGAAGCCGATGATCTCAACTCCAGTACCGATGAGGTTGAAGGCAGATGGCAAAGCGCCGATTGGCACCATCGTGCGGCCAGGGGTCACTGTTCACCAGGTCATCACCACGACAGGTACAAACTCTCAACTTGGTATATTCTGGATCGAATCTAATCAAATCATGGATTCACTGAAGGTCATGTAAAAGCTTTCAAACTTTAAACATTATTGAATCTAAATCACCTGGTTTAGCACAGGCCCAGAGTTTGAAATTACCATAGTAACCATGTAAACTCAAACTTAGCCCTTTACAATTAGGTAGATGGCAACTCTGTAGATCATTATCTAAACTAATCCTGCTCTTACTGTTTATCACTCAAAAACTTCAATCACTCGCTTTAATTCCACTGAACTATTTCCATAGACCAAGGACTAAGGCTGAAAAGGTTTTCAGAATCAGCTGTACCTCATTATATTAGCTTGACTGGTATTTGAATGATAGGGATTGGGACAAGTGTTGAAAATTCGCCATCCCCCTTTTATAAATGAATCAGTCCACACTGGCATGTGCCTAGTAAGGCATCTTCGTTATAACATGGCTGTAGTAACATCATGTTTTATTGCTGCTGCAGATATTGTGTTGCCTGGCAACAACACAAACACACAAGCTGGTATGCCTAGGAGGATCCCAGCAGGTCAGCAAGTGCTTGTTATAAAGACGTTGAAGGGTGTATACATTAGAACCAGTGATGGCAAGCTGTTCGCAGTGCGCTCCAAGACTCCAGGCAATTTAACAGGAGGCAGTAGCGTAACTGGCGTCGCAACTACCACGACAACAGGTGTCATTACCCTTACCACTTCCAAATCCACAGGTGAGACATTGAGTAAACGACCATTATTGCATTTAGTGTAAATGACAGGTGAGACAATTGGTAAAATAATCCATTTGGTTTGTTATGATGATAATAACAGGTGAGAAATTGAGGAAGATGACCTATGTTAAGGATGAGAGGTGGCACCTACAGTTTGTTTGTGTGTCCAGTGTATTTATAGTGTGACTGTGATTTGTTTATGATAGGCATCAGAGAAGGTGGTTGTATGTAATAGTGTGATATTGTTTCTGATAGATTAAATAGAGTATGATATTATACTCCCAAATGGAGCTGACATTACTGATCCCAGCAGTGTAAGAGCACAAGTCACTGCTATGGTTGATAATTCTTTGTTGAACATCAACATTGGTAATCTAATGAGTGTATGTAACTAATATGTGGTCATCTGTTGTTTATTTGTTATTTATGTGTGAAGCCCATTTCTGTTGTCCCCTGCTGTGATATAGCTGGAATATGGTTAAAAGCGGCGTAAAACTGAACTCCCTCACTCACTCACTCACTTATTTGTTGTTTAATGCTGCACTCAGCAATATAAATATGGTATATGTGTGGATGTAAATGATACTTGGTGGTGATTGTTTGCTTGTTGTCTGCCACACTCAGCAATATCCCAGCTATATGGCGGAGTGGTAGTCTATTGAGGGTATGTAGATGATATGTTGGGTGATTAATGAACTCATCTAATTTGATATGGTTGTCCTGCAGGTTCTCTAGGAGGAAAGGCAAAGTCAACATGCACTACAATTGTCATTCCAAAAACCAAGAACCTCAATTCAAACACTCCTGCAAGTATCAAAATAGTGCGCCCCAACATCTCCCTCAAGTCCGGAACGCCCCCAACCAGTGTGATCATGCCCCGCGGTCATGCTGCAGGGGCTAGTGGCCAGGGGACATCAATGCTGGCGTCCATCTACTCTCAGACTCAGGCCGTCAACAAGATTCTCAACAAGTCCCAGCAACCTGGGAGTTCCAAGTCAGAACCTTCATCAGGACCCGACAGGTCCAGCTTGAGTGAGATTGGAGACTCTAGTCGAGATATGTCAGCCTCGAGTTCTCCTGGACAAACATCAGACTCTCAGCCTATGTCCGGGAGTTCCTCACCTGCAGGAAGCAGCGACAAGGACTTGAGACTCCCGGAATTTGGTGTGTTAGGTGTCCAGAACTCTGGTAGGTGGAGCAAGGCCGGCACAGTGGTGCAGTCATCACCATCTTCTTCCAACTCATCAGCTGTTGTATCAATGTCATCTATCGCTTCTCAGTCTGGTAGCTCTACTACAGCACTCTCCCCAGCCTCTGGCCAGCCCTCCAAGCCCAGTCCATCTGCCACATCCTCGGTACTACCTGTTGACCAGCCCGTTACCAAGACTACTGGGTCAGCTGCTCCCTCACCACCTACCCTCAGCCAGCCTGCACAGAACCCACCCTCCATCAAACCTAGTGCTCCTCCAGTTCATCCTTCAGTCTCTACACCGTCTGCCCCTACTCACCCTGTTCCTCCTCAACCTGTTCAAACACAAGCTGCTGCTGCTGCTCCTGCTCCACAACCTCCCCACTCTACTCAAACTTCTTCACCCCCAAGTACACTCCTAGACTTAGACTCCCTGAAACCCTCATCCACCCCGATCACCCAGCCCCACCCCTCGCAGCCTGGACCCCAGCCCCAGTCATCACCCTATCCCCAGCATCAGCCTACACTCCCCCGCCCCTCTATGATGTCAAACAACTCACAGTCTTCCAACTTCTCCATGTCCAACCTAGCAAGCCCATCATCCCACCAAATGCACTCGCAATACGGCGGCCAGAGCAATATGACAGAGCCCTCACGTCCAGAACAGTCACAGATGCACTCACAGTCCACCATGCAGACTCACAATCAGGCACAGAATCAATCTTCAAATCAATATGCCCAATCACAGCCCTCAACACATCCTCAGTACACGTCTCAGGTCCAGCCACAGAGCCAATCACAGTCCTCCAGACAGAACCCTATGGCCCAGTCACAGTACCCGACACCGACCCCTCAGTCTCACTCCTCCCAGCCGTCGGTGCCGTCAGGGTCCATGTTTGGTAACCCACTGGCCCACCTGACTGCCCAGTTCGGGTCAAACCAGCAAGCGAGCGGGGTATCTATGTCACCCTACCTACCCAAGCCAGTGTACCCAGGCCACTCCACCACCTCACAAGAGTCCTCCTCACAGCTACCAAGTAAGTTTCAACTCCAAGTGTAGAATGTTCACTGTTTGCCCTGCCACAAGGTGTCTGTGATGTTGTTCTGAGTTTATTGTAGTCATCAGGGTTTTGAATGGTGTGGGAATCTTAAATACTCGATGTCATTTTAATCCTAATACTAAAATTAATACTTCAGCTTGATCTCCATGTGCAAAAATAGTTAGCAAGAAAATTGCTAGCGTACTAGTGTACCCGGTACAGTGGCACATGTAAAAACTCACTTGCCCTAATAATTTTTCCACTATACTGGCCGTTTTCTTGTTGATTTTTTAAATAAATAACATTATTAACATTGGAAAGTCAACTGGACACCGGTACAGCGTGATATACAAATTTGCTTGCCCAACAGAAAAAAACACTGGACTCGGACGTCGGGCAATGGGTTATTTCCACCCCTGGGTTGGCTTGGGTGTATGGGTTATACTAATTAGTAATTAGTCTAAATATGTGTCTAAGAGAAAAACATGTTAGTCTAAACATGATTTTGATGAATAATTAGTCTAAACATATCTTAGACGTTACCAGTTGTCCAAGGTTGTCATGGCAGTCTAGAGAGTGTCCAAGGTTGTCATGGCAGTCTAGAGAGTGTCCAAGGTTGTCATGGCAATCTAGAGAGTGTCCAAGGTTGTCATGGCAGTCTAGAGAGTGTCCAAGGTTGTCATGGCAGTCTAGAGAGTGTCCAAGGTTGTCATGGGTCTAGAGAGTGTCCAATGTTGCCATGCAAGTCTGGAGAATATGATGAAATTACCGCTTGAGACATGACAGATTAATACAATAGAACTTGACCATATTGAAGTGTTGGGACTCTTGTCTGTATTTGGCATACTTGGTTATGTGACCCGGCTGGTGTCATGAGGCTGTCGTGACACTGACCCATGTATCTAAAGGTGGTCAGTATCTTTCATTGCACTACAGACATGCTTTCACTGCACCATGCTTTCTGTCCTCTGCCATCTGTATTCTTGCATGTTTATCAGTTTTTCATTTGCAAGACTGCTCATGTAGTGTTGAGGAGTAATCACTTGCCACCATCACCTGTGATGATCCAGGTTAGAATTGGTCTTCAGTAACCCATGCTTGTCGTAAGAGGCGACTAACTGGATCGGGTGGTCAGGCTTGTTGACTTGGTTGACACATGTCATCGTATCCCAATTGCTTAGATCGATGCTCATGGTGTTGATCACTGGATTGTCTGGTCCAGACTTGATTATTTCAGACCACCGCCATATGGCTGTAATATTGCTGAGTGTGGCGTAAAACTAAACTCACTCACTCACTCACTTGCCACCATAGGTGGAACTTTTTCAGAAACAAGTCCTTTGTACTTGACTGATTGGATCATTTTAGTTTTGATATTGTTAGATATGACACTGATCTCATCACAGATATGATCTAAAGTGCCACAGTTTGATATGTAGAGTTGCTTCCCTTAGGTATTCCAGGATCTTGTTAAAATTTTGAAAATTTTGTTGTTGTTGTATATGTTTTGTTGCTGCCTTTATATGACTACATTGGTAACAAACATAGCCGTAGATTTTGGAATTTTAGAATTTTGAATGTTTTTCACTGTCATATTTGAGTTAGCTCAGTTTTATTTTGATTTCATCTCAACTGGTTTTGGGTCTTGTGCTTATGCAATAACCCATTTTGTTTCTGCTGATTACATCAAATATTGATTTTTGTATGAACTTTACTCATGAAAGATCAGCCACATTAAAAACCATCTAACTCCATCAAGAAATGTAACAGTGGTCACTTGGATGAATATTGACAAGTTTCAACCCAATTCAATTTGGATGTTAAATAGGAAGCCATATTTACACAGATGATAAGTCAAAGGTCTCTTGATGGTTTCGAAAATCATAAAATATGAAGAATCAAAGCAACTCCGTCTGAACAGATTCAACCTAGAAAAAAATGTTTGTTGATAAAACCTTCCTGGATTGAGCAGGAATACAAAGTTTACTATTTTGAAATTTACCATCATATTTTCTGTTCAGTTTGTAATGAAATTAAAGTTTTAAGAATCGGTTTTGAATATAGTTCTCAGATACCCGTAGTCAGAAGGACAACCTACATTGGAATTTTACATGTTATTCCTCAATTTAGTAGTTTCCCAGCTTTCTACTGGACAATTTCAAAGACTGCAGATTAATGTGCAAGATATCTGTATGATTTAACTGAAATAAGATTAATTTGAGATTCAGAATTTTGGTATGCAAATGTAATGTTCAGTTGTCAACAAATGAAATGTACAGGTACCTTACATTTTAGCACTGTACTTTGATAATAGCAGAATAGAAATCAGAATCCAGCATACTCGTGTAAGTGATGTAGCAATTCATATTAGCCCTAGTCCAACAATAATTGAATAGATTATCAGTTTAGCTTAACTACTTTTCAAATACTATTAAGCACAACTACATCGCTTGAGATAACTGCTGTTATTGAAAATCTGATGTTCTCCCCAAACATCCATCTGTGGTCATACCCATGAAGATCCGGGTTAGAATTGGTCTTCAGGAACCCATGCTTGTCGTAAGAGGTGACTAACGAGATCGGGTGGTCAGGCTCACTGACTTGGTTGACACTTGTCGATTGATGCACATGATATTGATCACTGGATTGTCTGGTCCAGACTCAAATATTTACAGACCGCTGCCATACAGTTGGAATATTGCTGAGTGTGGCGTAAAACAACAAACCAACCACCCATCTGTAATATCTGATGGCTGACATTCTTGTTTTGACTGTTTCAGGCACTGATGACACCAGTATGCAGCAGAGTCAGAGAGGCTATGGGGAGGCTGACAACTCCATGAACTACAACCTCAATAACAACAGCAACAACAATCTAGGCTTTGGTGGCTCCAACAACTACTACAACATGGGAGCTGGCATGTCGCATCAGTTGTCAGGGTCGTCAGGGGGAGGTAACCAACAGATGATGCACAATCCCTACTTCCCTGGCGGAGGGATCAGCTCTTACCCTTACCCATCCCACATGTCGATGCTGGGACAGGGTCCAGGGATGGGCTACGGCATGCCATTTGGTATGCAGAACCCAATGTCCAACCCCATGGCGAGCTCCATGCCAATGATGGGTGGTGGGCACGGGATGATGGGAGGTGGGATGGGACAGTCACAGCAGCAGACTCCAACAGCATCAACACCTGCCTCAACAACTGACAACAGCCTCAACTCCACTCAAGCTCCCCCCCACAACCTCTAGCAACCAATCCAATGTTCCTCAGATGCCAATGCCGTTCCACCCGGGAATGTACGGCATGGCTCCAAACCCTCTGCCCTACCCCGGAATGCAGTCATTCATGAACTCTCCTTCAATGTACATGCCGTACGGCATGCCAACGATGATGCCCTTCGGCCCCATGAGTGGAATGGGCAACCCCATGCAGTCACAGTCTAGTCAGATGGCCAACTATGGCCAGAACTCTTACGGACAGTCCATGTCTCAGGATGGGGGTGGTCAGGGTCAGAGTCAACCAGATGGCAACAAGTAATTGTGCAGGCACAGGATTCAGTGAAGACAGCAGGATTGGGATTCACCACAAATGTTGTGTGTTGTAATAGCGGTCTCGCGGAGGACAAGTGTTTGTTTGATCTGTGACCTTCTGGAATACACTAACCAAATTCTGTGATGTCATTCATCCTGGAGGTCGTATGGGATGCGGAGAAACTGTGTAGGCAGTATGTGAAGATGCAGACAATTCACTAAAACCTGTATTCATCATTGTGGTGAACAGAAATAAGGTTCTTCATGTTGATGTATTGGCCATGAGCACAGACCAGCTGCAGTTTATGGATCCATGACATGCAGGAATCATTGGAGGAATATGGAGTTACTGGCACTGGGTGAAGGTCAGTGGACCGAGGTGAAGGCCAATGGACCTAGGTGAAGGTCATTGCTCCTGGCTTTGTGTCATATAAAACCGATGCCATCTGGACAACAGCAGTAAAGATGGTAACGGTTGTGTGCGAAGAATATCAGAAGTGTTAGTGATAGCATCTCATAGCAAAGGACGTGGACAAACTGCCATGGTTACCTGATGGTAACTGCTGCTGTTACTATGGTTACAACATGTAATGTCACCCTATCATGCTACCATGGTAACATTACATTATTTCCTCAGAGACATCTCTTCAACACAACAAATCACAGGGTTGGAGTTTAAGGGGCTTGTGTAAATGAATGACCCCCATATGGACATCAACACATTCAGGGTTAACTGCACAAAAACGTTCCGTACACAAAGAAAGGTCTGAATATGCTTCATCAGCAGATCCTGTAACAGATAAAGACAGAAGACAAGACTCCGAAGAAGCACAAGAGTTGCCATGGTTTAAACAGACCAAGTGATCTCATGAACGGGCTGACATTAAGTGATTTCGCACACTGTTTACAAAGGGTATCACATAGTCATACATAGTCAGTTACAAAGTGGTTTGGCAGAGGGAGATGCAGGGCCAAGACCAGTTTGATGCTGGCCATTATATGGTCATATTAACCATTATTTCATAGTCTCACCTGACAGACTGTGTGAAAAATGTGCTGAAAATTTGAAAAAACTTGAAATTTCAATACTAAATATCTTCAATATTACCCTCAAAATTACTTTGCGCAAACAGTCTGAATATTTCCAACCACATCATGAAAATATGTCTGTATCAAATTATGATGCGTTGTTGGTTAGCGGTACTTCTCTTGTAATTATTTATCAGAAATAAGATGGCCTAGAGATACTTATTACACCAAGCACAAGAATTATGGATTGGTTGAAATATCCTTGACAATTTTAATGTAGGTGTCTCCAGCTGAGTGATGGTTGTCCGTCATGGAGGCAGGGAACATGTGTTGTCCTGGATACGGCTGTGTTCCTATGAAGACCCTGCTTCATTGCAGTTGTTACCATGGTTACTGTGTGTAGATACATTTTGTTCCACCTGCATGTACCATGTATTTATTCACACTGTTTCAGTTACACAATCGATTTGTGTCATTTATGTAGTGGCATTTTAGACATATCATTTGTGGATTTCTATTTAATGTATTTTCTGACAGGAGAGATTTTCTTAGCTCCCTGGCAGCTCTTAACCATGGTTATATGGCCACCATTTTAGTCATTTGTTGAAATGTTTTCATTGTTGCACATACTGATGTAAATTCCCAAATCTTAACATATTGTCAACCCTTTCTGGCTAATTACTGTGTAAACTGTCTTCGGCCCCGTTGCACAAAGCTGTCTTAGTGCTAAGGTGATCGTAACTCCTATAGTCAACATGATTTTTACGAAAGTCGTAGTAGAAAGAGTGCTTTGTGGAACCGGGCCTGTTTCACAAAGGGATATAGAGCTAAGGTGATCGTAACTCCCAAACTTTAACATAGACTTACGACAGTCATAGCACTATGATCGCTTTGTGAAACTGGACCCTGGACCCTGTTAGTCATAGGATGGTGTTATGTCTCATACTTGGCTAACAAATAGGAGATTAGGTGGTCAAAATGGCTGCTGGCTCAGTAAAGTGCTGCTTTTCATGAACAAGTGAGTGCTTGTAGTGTTGACTACAGATATGGAGGCCCAGCTTTGATTTACCTTGATATAGCTTCTTTATCGCTGAATATAGCATGTCACAACATTCATTCACTCACTCACTCGGACGCCCTTTCATTCAGTGCAGTCAAGGTCATGGTCACAAAAACTGTCCTTTTTGACATTCATCTTCGTGATTGTAGGTAGATAGCTTCACCAGTGTGTAATGGTTTTAATTCTGAACAAAGTCCATATCTGTCAGGGACTGTTCTTTCAGTAAATATTTCATCTACTTGTCACTGTGTGGTTTGTTGATTATTAGTTGTGGATGTTTAGCGAAAGACACATCATGTTTGTTTTTGTCTTGGCAATATGATTCATTTGCCATTGTGTATGTCAACTGTCAGTTCCATTCTTATGATATCAGTGTTTCTTGGAACAAGATCTAGTTTTCAGGATGAGTGCTTATCCAAGAAACTGACAGATATTGTGCTAAAATGTTTTCATCTGCAGTCTATGAATGTTAGGTTTTCTTCTAGGTATTGACCAATTATCTTGTCACCTTGACATGTATCTTGTCATTTTGACCTGTATTGTCACATTGAACTGGTAGCTTGTCACTGTGACCTGCATTGTGTCACTCTGACATAGGTCTTGTCACCTTGACCTGTATTGTGTCACCTTGACCTCTATCTGGTCACCTTGACCTCTATCATGTTACCTTGACCAGGATACTTGTGTACCTTCAGTGACTGAGATTGTGTTGGAGCATCTCCTTCCCATCAGTCACTTGATATGTTCTTATGCTCAGGGATTTGAAGATTTATGTAAATTATGAAATTTAATAGGAGCCATGTTAATCAGCAATCTGTCATGTCAGTGTGTAACCCCGAAGTGTCAAGTGTGTAATGTAAAATGCAAATCATAAATACGACTGGCATCAAGATCTAGTAAAACAACACTGCATATGACTGTCAGAATGTTAGTTCCCTCTAGAACTCTAAAGCCGTTTACCTTTCAGATACTTGTGAAAATATTCAGTCTTATAAATTAGTCTCTTTGAAAAATAATAGAAGCACCGAAACTTGCAATTTTAAAATGATTTAAGGCAGTTATGAGTATATATTTATTATTGAAGGATGCCCTGTCATCTTACTGAGATTTGTTTGTGTTGTGAGGATCTGTGTTTACTGGCGCGTGTATATAGACAGTATTAATCTATGACCAGGTCGAAATAGTGTTATGAAGCCAAGCAAACTGGAATATCAAATGTAGCATAGGCAGGTTGAATCCTGCATGAATCTCTGGATGTATGGGAGAGTTTAGAGGTCTGATCATGTATTGCTATTACTTCAAAATGTATTAGTTCATCAGGTCAAAAAGGGCATTGTTGAGTGGCTAATTTTACACAGACTAAAAAGCCTACCATTGAATTAGTTTTGAAATCAGTGTTTTTCAACAATCCACAAAATGACTGATGCAAGTGAGACTAAACTAGTGTGGTCAGGGGGTCATTGGGTTCTGTCGGAATCATTTGACTTCCACCTATATGAAATATTTACGTTATTGTTTGGGGAAATGGTCATTAAATGCTACTCCCCAATCACTGGACATAAGTTGAATAATCTCTTGAAGGATTTGTTCATGCCTGCTTCAGCGCTTATGGATTGTAATTTGAATTCAGGGCTTGATTGAAGGAAATGAAACCAACTTGCATTCGGTGCAACCTTAGGTATTATCCTTGTTGCACCAGACAAAAAGAGGTTGCACCTGTAGTTAATATGAAATTATATACAATGCTTGAGTTTTGGTATTGATAACATTACTACACTGGTTCAGATAACATTTTATCATGCTTCACAAAATGTCAACAATGCTCCATGCCAGTTTCTCATCATTCTGTTTTCCAGCTGAAGTCTCTGTACTTTGAGCAGGAAAGTATTAGCATGCACTTGGTGCAAGTTGGTATATTATATATGAGGTTACATTTTCTAGTTTCAGGCTGCTCCAGTGTTTAAATCGAGCCCTGTAATTCCTGAATGAGATCTTAAGAAAGCCTGGCGGTCAGTGCTTTTCATGGTTCGGATCAGTAACTGTAGTAGCATTGGTGATATCTGTGTATAGTTCTACACAATCATATGGTAACCATGCAGGATATTGTTGCTGTCAAGGATATTCAGACCCTTAAAAATATGTTTACTTTGAAGGTCAAGGACAATGTCTGTCCTCAATGGTAATGGCAGTTTCATTTCTTTGGGACTATTAGTGTTTCATTATTGTGTTAAAAATTATACTCAGAATGTATCTATATCGTAAGAATACATTAATTGTAAGGTCATATTTTATTTGTCCTAATTCATTTAAGATCATGTAAAACGCAAATTTAAGCAGTCTTTGCCCCTTATGTTATGGATCCCAAAATTACCTTAAGAGTCACAATTGAGCTCAATACTCCAAGGTTTGGTTCCAATTCTCAAAAAGATTGTAGTCCTGCCGGTTATTATGGGCTCAGAAATAGTGCAAGATTCATCAAGGTTCTCAACACTTGAATAGGAAACTAAGAAAATGTAGTTCGGGTAAGCATCATCAGCGTTACGTTCTAACAGAGGGGCACAGGTTGCCCGTTTGTCCGAAGCTGATACCTTTCCTGTGACAGAATCACAGCAGTCAATTGGCAAATATTGTTTAGTCTAAATTTGTCCCAGCCAAACCTCATTAGGGTTGGCAAGCTTGACCACCTGGTATGGATTATTTAACTATATAGGATTTTTTGTCGCAGATTTCTGATAATTGAATAGATATTTCTTCTGAGCTTAAAGAATGACGGGTGCTAGGTAGTAGACCTGTTCGAAACATGTAACTTGTGGGACTTTTGCAGTGTTTGTAAGCTGAAACCTTTACCGAAGAGTTGAATGTGAAGAGAATGTATTCCGATTGATTTCTGGCATCTAGAATGTACGTAGACACGCGAGGATTGGGAAGGGATTGGCACATTATGCAGAAATCATTGTCAGGAGGTTCAGCCTTATCTGGTTGCTTTCCATTAGCGAAACAGGACCGTGTTATCTCCTTGATAGACATGTCCTTATACAGTGCAATATTACTTGATGTCACACTAGTTCTATACACCAAACTGAAATGTGAAAAGCTTAGCTACAAGTGTAAATGTTTATTTGACATGGATGTTTCTGGGATAACCTATAAAACTTTCTGGTAACTACTGCAAACTTAGATGCATAATTCTTTCAAAAATCGGGTTATTAAATTGGTTACGTCATAGTTTGCGACATCATGCAAAGCTACTTTAGTAGACTAGATAATCAAATATACATGGCTATAAAGTGTTGTCATCGTGTCAAATCAACGGTCTGAGAATGTACAGTATGTATAAATATTGTTGTGTTTAAATGTGCCATTTTCATACTCTAAATAAATATTGTTATATCACCAAGAGACCAGGTGTTGTATTTTGTCTTGGCAAACAGTGGTGGAGGAAGTTCTGGAATCGTAATTGGTAAAGATAACATCAAGGCTGTGTACATGGAACTGTTCCTTGTATACTGGTGGCAACTTGGATTGACCTGGCTAATTTGGCCCCAGATGTGTGAACAATGCCCAAACTGGTTATCCTGGGCTAGAGTAGATCTACCCAGGTTAGAACTGATCTTCAGCAACCCATGCTTGTCGTAAAAGGTGATGGACAGGATCAGATGCTCAGACTCTCTGACTTGGGTGACACGTCATCGTATCCCAATAGCAAAGATCGATGCTCATGCTGTTGATCACTGGATTGTCTTGGCCTGACTTTATTTACAGACCGCCGCCATATAGCTGGAATATTGCTAAGTGCTGTGTTAAAACAACAAACCAACTGGAGTTGATCCGATACATGGCGCCATAATGAAGCTGCAATATTACTGTCGTAAACACTCTCCAAACAGCAGGGATCAAACCGAAACAAACAGCCAAGTTTTATTGATGGAGCAGGCTGAGTGATTGGGTTTGGTTTAACATTGATTTAGACAGCATATATATCCAGCATATATGTCAATATCTGTGCTTGATGTTGGAGGTGTGTCTTTGGTGAATTCAACGAGCTGGGTATTATGTCAAGTAACATTCAGGTTGAATCAGGATTGAACTGTTCTACACACCTAAGGGACACAACTCTGCACTGCAAATTTGTCTGCCAGAACTGGGCCATCTGTGTGTGAATCTACTGCAGCCACATGTTAGGACAGATAATCATTTAATTAGTCAGCTGAAAGATGTTTCCTCAAAACTGGGCTGGATAGCGAAATAAACTTATTTTTTTAAATGTTTTCTTCCATAAATGAGAAAAGAAAAAATAAATTCAAATGTTCACATGTTAGGTTTGTCATGTTTACATTCGAACCCAGCTAAGAGTCACAGTGAAACAATGAATTGCACTTGTGATTCTATGTCCTCCATAATGGTGTTGGAAGGTGATTTGAACGGACCTGGTGCTCAAGTACTGTGACCTTGTTTATAACCACTGAATTTAGTTTTACACTGCTTTTAGCAATATTCCAGCAATATCATGGCAGGGACACCACAAATGAACTTCACACATTGTACCCATGTGGGGAATTGAACCCAGGTCTTTGAGCGAACACTTTAACCACTAGGCTACCCCACCGCCCCTCATAGCTAACCTGCATACACTGACGGAGTTGACTGATGATCATGATGTCATATTCTGGTCCAGACTCAAATCTTTAGTTACAGGGTGCTGCTTACAGCTGAAATAGTGCTGAATGTGGCATCAGACAACATGCTCACACCTTACATAAAATGAGCCTGGAGATAGTATCAAAACTACAATCAACATGTTAGTGTTTCAAGAAAGTTGGCGTAACATCAAAATTGCATCTACTTCTTCACGTCAATAGTTTATTGCATTGTGCGAGTGTGTAC
Source organism: Haliotis rubra (assembly GCF_003918875.1). Lineage (NCBI taxonomy): Eukaryota > Metazoa > Mollusca > Gastropoda > Lepetellida > Haliotidae > Haliotis > Haliotis rubra. The sequence continues at coordinate 125,520 of NW_025767705.1, forward strand.
ACATGTAACATGTTTCACCATCCCAATTTTGTTCATGCTCTTATTGATATCTAATTTTCACCATCTGTCATTGGCATTTGCATCTTGTCTAAGTTGTCTAAAGCCAAACATCTTTCAACAGGCAAGTGTAGGTCAATGAAACAGATTCAAATGAATGTAATACTGAGATATCTGAACTTGCATCATTTGGCAGTGGGGATGATTCCGGGATGAAATTGTAGCTGCCTTAACACTTTAAAGGATGCTTGTGGTATGTCCTCATTCAGCCGCCTACCAGGCAACTTTAGATCATGAAGTTAATGTCGCATTAAATCAATTATTATATTGCCATCTCAACTTAATGTCACAACCAAATGCAACTCCTTTTCAGAAAATATACTTACTACATGTGCAGTCTGCATAAACTATTTTAACTCCTGACCCAAACTTAACTCCATATGAATTTTTGTAGATTTTGTTGTTATTTCTTGACTAATTAGTTGAGCTTAATAGAAATTTGAGGGGCCAAAGTTGACTGCATGTATCCCTTTCTTTACTCGTTGAATACACAATTTACAATTCATGTTTCTGTAAATTCCTACAGCCAAATATTTGTTTAAAGTGATACACAGATCACTGGATCCTAAACCACAAGGACATTCCAGATATCCATTTGATTACCTGCATGTATAAAATGAACAACTGAACTTTAAAAACATCCATGCAATGATGCTTGCATTCAAACTAATGTTTTACATCCAGCTGTACACAAACCACGCTGCACCAACAAACACAACTCAAAGTCAAACTGAAAGAGCAATTAATTTTGTTTTATTAAGAAAAATAATGGTCCTAAATGAGTGATAAAGTCAATGATAAAATGTAAAGCAAAAGCTCTGAGGGGCATGCTCTACACTAAACATAGGACCGGGAGTTGTTGGGGACGGGCAGGGTGCACCATTCCGTTCTAGTGTCTCCAACACAAATCAGGCTCTTTGACTCTAAGCAACCCATTTACTATACTCAAAAGGAAAATTATACATTGTAAGGGATTTTACCCATCATGCTAAGGTAACATAATTGTCTGAATACATGCAGTAACATACAATCAAAAGTGGTATTTTGACTGAAAACATTGCTTGCTGAAAATAATCAAAATTGTATTTGAAACTTGGTCCTTCTGCCAACTAGTTTACTATGAAAATGTTAGCACTGCATAAAAATAATAAAGAATGTGGCTACATTAAAACCTGATTAGATGCATAAACAGTTCTCTCCCCTTAAAGACCACCACCAGGGGGCTTGAGCCTCCATTTTTTTTCTTTACCTCAGTTGAAAAATGTTCCATATCTGCTTCCAAGATTCACAATCACTTTGATGAATGAAATCTAAGGAATGAAATGTTTGTCTTTCATATTGTGAGTTGACATCCAAAATAGACACATATTTCAGTGCCACTTATACCAGACAATGAAATGTGTTGAAAAGTCATGTCCTCTGGTGGTTCAAGGGCAGGTAACTCTAAATGTGATGTGTCACACTTTTCTATGTTGTAAGCTACCTTCCTATTTCAGTAATGGTTTGTAAGAAAGAAATTTGCAGTCTGACTTGGCTTTGAAGTTTCACATGGACTTTCCATCAGACAAGTAAACCATTTAAGCTTCAACCAACACCATATTGAAAAGATTCCCACTTCTTGGAAGCAGCTTGACTGTGGCCTTTAACCAATAGCAAATTTCCAACAGGCTCTAGCGTACTAGCAAACTTACATGTAATCAACACTAACTTCAATACACAGCAACTGAATCAGCATAGTGCTTGAACCCCAAGCAGCCTTTCAGTGCTTGCACCTGACCCACGTCACAGTGCTTGTACTTGCATCATGGGTTTCTCTTTCAAGTGAACTATGTTTTGCAATGTTTCCTCTTGAAAGTGCCACGGTACTTCCACTCCTTGCCATATTTTGGCAGGTGCTTTCACTTGAACAAGCTTGTGCAGTATCCTTGTAACTGGACCAAGTACTGCAGTACTCTACGTAAACTCACGGCAAGAACCTCCACAAATGTAGCAGTCTTTATGCAAAAGACTCTTGTTAAATCCACTAGCTACCAGTGCTTGATAAAAAACACTCAATATATACAAAAAAGGGCAGGGCAGGATGGGTCGACATTGTATAGGGACTGGGGCTAGGAGCTGCGTATCCACCAGCTACACCTCACAAGTATACTCAATTACAACATAGAAGATTAAAATAATGTTAGAGGTGTTAATGTTTTATTGAATTATATGCCATCAGCAGGTTGCTGAAGTCCTAATCAACTTTTATCATCTTCGTTCCACATTTTCAATTGATCTCATGATACTATGGCAATACAAGATGAGAGACTTGGAACCGAGATTGAAGAATTAAATCGAGGTGTTTCTGTAAAAAATATTGTGTAAACATCCACACTGTACAAGGAATAAATACAGAATTAGGAAAAGCGGGCTTATGAAAAGTAGAAGCTACACTATGAGAAACAAGAGGTTATCACATATCTTGTGTTCTACAAATAACTGACATTAATGAATGGCCCATAGTTTGAAAAGAGTTATATACACAGGCAGGTTGGTGCAGTGGGAACGAACTGAAAGTTTTGTGGAATACTTGATGTTCCGATCAAGACATTATTACATCAACCTTTAACAATACATGCTCAAGCATATAGTAGAGAGTTCCATAAACCAACAAGTAGAAGATGAAAGCAACAAAAAGCACTATCACCTGGCTTAAAACACATCCTGTCACTGTGTACCGATGCTTCGTCAGTTTGCCAATCAACTGGATCAGTACGGAACTGATCAGAAACCTGTGACGGACAGCATTCAGTTTCCCTTAAATTATCAGATCCTAGGTCAATGGGAAAAGTTGTCCAAAAAAAGTAGCAAAGACTAGTGGTGAAAATATCTCTGGTTCTTGAATGCCCTGTTGTGGAGTGGTCACTTTGTCCTTCGATATTCCCACTGCTAGTTTCCCTGGCTGTCCATTCCTTCATCTCTTACACTCTGTTGCTTACAGTAGTCCTATCTCAAACAATGGACCCTGCAACATTAATTAGTAGGGATTAGAGTGAGTGAGCGCGTAAGTTTTACGCCGCTTTTAACAATATTCTTGCAATATTCACAGCAGGGTCACCTGAAATGGTGAGGTGAGGTGAGGTGAAATGCCTGCCGCAGTTAAGCATGACTACACCACGGAGGCGGGTCCACTAGACCTGGGTCTCCTGTGTGGCAAGCACACACTTTAACCACTAGGCTACCCCAATGCCCAGTATGGGTTAAAGTTGATTTGAGTGTTTACGTTGTGTTCAAGATTATTTCACTCAAATAGCGTAAGCATGTATCAGTGACTGCTGGTATCAGTCTATACTTTGGCCTGTTTCATAGTGCTCAACCACTGAGACATAACGCGATACTTGGTCTGAAATGAATCCAATATGAAATAGATCACAAATACTGGGTAACGAATATGAATATCAGGTAACAAATACCATGAAAAGTCATTAGTAGATGTATTATACCTTAAATTCCATGAAAAAAACATTCATTCACATTTCAGTTCCCTCATATACAAGGCAAACAGACCATGGCATACGTACCACAAAACTTAGAGTAAAGTGCAGCCGGATTTCTTCTTCTTCTTGGTAGAGTGTTCTGGGTTCTTCTTGTTGATCATTCGAACTAAATCACAGAAAATCTGAAACAGAAGTATTCCTGATAAATACCTATGTGAAGGTGGATACTGGTTCAGAGCTTCTTTCTTTGCGACTTCCTGTATACAGATATGGTACTCAAAGTATTTGAATCTAACGACCTCTTTACTTTCATGTAAAATTAAACCATGTACTGTGTCAGTCTTTTAACTGTTTTTTACAAGATACTTAGAATGACATACCTCATTGACATTGATCTTGGCTTTAGCTGAAGTCTCGAGGTAGGAACAGTTGTTGTGTCTGGCCAGATTGATGCCCTGGTCCTTACCCACCACACGCTCGTCCTCCAGATCACACTTGTTGCCCACCAGGATCATTGGAACCTGCACATCATCATCATCATCATCATCATCATCCTGTTATATACCTTCCTCAAACACAAAAGCCCAAGCCTGCACACCCCCAACTCCTCCAAACACCTTGATTATATCTCCCATACTAAACTCCAACATCCCCAAAATGGGGCTACAAAATCACCCCACCTCCAAATCCAACACCACTCTCTAGGAGTCTCTGTAGAACTGACATCAGCTACTTACACACTCAGTGTCTTTCACGCGTAGAATCTGTTCTCGCAACTCCTCAAGGTCATTAAAAGTGGACTGAGCGGTTATAGAGTAGACAAGAAGGAAGCCCTGGCCATTCTTCATGTAGAGGTCTCTCATTGCTGTGAATTGTTCCTGGTAAAAGAGAAACATGAGGATGACAACAGTCACAACCATCTTCCCTTCCCAAGGATGAACAAAGGAAATACAAAAGAAACAAGTGTTTGCCACTGATATGGGCAATGTCCCCTGCCGCTAAAGAATGGAATATCTATATTTACTACTTTTTATTTTTTGGTCACATACAAGATGCCTGAAATGACTGGTGTCTGCATAATCACCCAATGTAGGCTGTCAACAAACTTAAAAACATTGGGTGCAATGTTTCATTAGATATCGCGTTTAAATAAGTTTGAAAAGTGGTCAAAGCGTCATGGTGACCTTGAAAATAAGATCAAGGTCACCCAAATCGACTGGTGTCTGCGTAATCCCCCAATGTAGGCTGTCACCAAATTTGAAGACATTGGGTACAACAGTTCATGAGATATCGCGTTAACAAGAGTTTGAAAAGTGGTCAAAGTGTCGTGGTGACCTTGAAGATAAGATCAAGGTCACCCAAATCGACTGGTGTCTGCGTAATCCCCCAATGTAGGCTGTCACCAAATTTGAAAACATTGGGTACAACACTGCATGAGATATCGCGTTAACAAGAATCGTGACGTACATATGTATGAACGAACATCGCTGAATACATAGTCCCCCGTTGTGGCGGGGAAATTATTTTTTTTTAAATTCATATCCAGACCAAGGTGTTAATGACTGCTAATCAGACTATATGATTTGATATTTCCGGCAACTACAAAAATATGTGTCTGACTACTATTAGGGCCTGATTTGTCTGACTAATGTTGGGATTGAAGTGGCTTACTACTAGGGTTAGGTGTGGCTGACAAGCTAGATTTTCCGGACCACTAACAGTGCTAGATATTTCTCACTCATGTAGGGCTAGATGTTTCTGACTAATGTAGGACTAGATGGGCCTGGGCCTAGATTTTCGAAGCTCTCTTAGAGCTAAGATAGTCGTAAGTGCCATACTTTAACATTAACATACGACTATCTTAGCGCTAAGAGAGCTTCGAAAATCTAGGCCCAGGCCCCTAATAGAGCTAGATGTTTTTGACTACTGTAGGGCTAGAATTTCACACTTCATATATGGCTAGATGTGAGTTTGAACTTTTGAGTCTGAACATGTTATCAACTGTCTGTCACAATAAAAAGAAGTTGTTATCCATAAAGTTTGTTCTATATTGTCTGTCACAAGCCAGACCAACAGAGGCATCACAATCAACCAATGGCTAACACTGCTACTCACTGTGCCAGCTGTGTCTAGGATCTCCAGCATACACTGTTGGCCATCCACCTCCACTTGCTGAAACATACCATCCAAGTGGAATACAAAATCTGTTCACATTGGCTCCTCATGCTCAAAGTTTGGATAACTCACTGTTATTAATTGTTATTTAAACATATTTAAGTGGCAGTTAAAAGTTGTAGTATCAAGACTGGGCATACTGAAACATTTCAACTTCTTTTTCTTTGAATGGACTTCTCCAAAAAGGAGCTAGTTTCTTAATCAAACAGTCAGACAATAATTATCAAATTGACAAGTCAAACGTGTTCATTGTTACGAACTAGATCCAGTTTGAACTCAGATGATTCAAAGACACATAACCAGGTATTGATATATCGTGCCACTAAAATTCTGGAATATCATAGCCTTGGTGAGACTTCCACAGCTGCAGGACAACTCCAGCGGAGATGTACCTGGAAGACGTCTGCTCACCTTTCTGTAACTGTCTTCTATTGTTGGGTCATACTTCTCCACGAAAATACCCTGGACAAACTGCACTGTCTGAAAATAGAAGTGGTAGATAAAGTCTCTGACAACCATACAAAGTCTGCAACTACCTCCGGGAGTTAGGAGACTATCCACACTGCATTTGAAATTATTTAAACAAACAGAACCTACAGGCTCTCAACACTTTAGGAACGTGTTGATGTGTAGAGATGTGTCGGGAAATGGTCAAGATTCCATCACATATCACTAATAGTACCAGTTTGTGTGGACATCTTCCAGACCATAAACGTCTCATGGCATCACTTTCAAAATATTTGGATGCTATTAACGGTACACCAACAGAATACTGGATACCTACCAGCCATATTGTTTAGTGTGCTTCCATTATAGGGAAGCACGAGTTATAAAATTGGAAAAAAATATGGGAGCATCAAAATAAAAAATAACCATTAAAATTTGATTGTTTGGGACGTTAGTAAAACCAACCAACTATTTTGAAAATGAAAGGTTAGTTATCACAAATAAAAAATGTATGTGTCTCTGAAAAAAACGCTATGGAATTCTGGGCTCATTTCGAATGAGCGTGGGAAAGTTACCTAACCCAATCCTAGCCCTAACCTTAATCTAAACCCTAACCAGATTCGTTGAACTGCCCTAAAGAAAATAGTAACGGATATCGAAGGGCAAAAAAAGTAAGTACACTAAGATAGCGAAGTACTAAAAACTCAAGTCGAGTTGCACACATTTTTTGCTCAGTTTTAAAGTTTTCAAACATGGCAGAAGGTATCCGGTATTCTGTAGTCTTTCCCTCTTAACTGAGTGTACTAACCCAAACAAAATTTCACTAGATTCTGGCATTGCAATATTTGCTGATACTGTAACAGTCTGTAAGTCAACTGATCAGTCATTTATTCTAATCACTTATAATATAATAATTTTCTTGAACATGAGCCTACAGTAATGTGTTGCATGAAAATGGCAGTGTTCACAAATTCTGTTTCAAAGTAACAGGACATTGAGTCCTGTAAGTTTCAGATGTCTGTCTGACCCATTCAAAATTCACAGGACCCATAGAATAAAAACATAACATATAAACACACATTTCAGACTTAACATTTCTCATAATTGGCATTGAAATTATTAACAAACATAAGATTTATAAATGGCAAAAAGTGTCACATGTCACAACTTCAGTCAAAGTCATTGTGAAATATACAGTCAGACACTGGGGCCGGCAGGTTGTAGACTTCTATCGGACCGTTGGCAAATCTGCCGGATTTGTCTGAGGGGACATTCGTGAACACTGAAATGGTCCACTGGTTTCATTGGTTTGATGATGGGTGTTCAAATACCATTTATAAATTTAATGAATGATTGAACTTTAGGCACAATCAATCACTGCGTAAGTGCAGGATATGTGGATCAAACCAATCATTTCTATTATCAATCATCAGAAAATCACTGACATTTCCATAAGGGCTCACCATGTTAATCATTGCTAATGGAGCAGTGAAATAGATGAGCACTTGCCAAACAATGTTAACATACAGGCCAAATGCCCACAATTAAAACGAGATGTATTCCGTCCTTGTTGGGTAACACAGTCTAGGGAAGACAGCTTCAAGGGTGTGTTTAGTATTGTCTCCGAGTCATTCCAGACTTTTAGTTCAATACATGTGAAGACACAGAACTTTTTCCATTAGCTTTTGAATCAATAAATGGCAAACACTTCCTCTTTTAACACAGAAAATAGTATGGCATGATTCTGTCACCATGGAAACTTGAAAAATGTGTTGACAGGATAAACAATAACACAAGGAAAGTCTTCAGTTTGTAGGTCATATTTTGAGGACATGTACATGTACAGGCAACTGAACTGCAATGATTTAATCAGAGTCACAAAGTAAAAGTCATGTTTAATGGATGCCAGCTTAAGTGTATAAGGTCTATTCCAGCATGTGAATGATTAACATAACTGAGGCTGAAGATGATTAAGGGCTTTTATATGAACAAGGCAAGACAGAAAGATTGATTGTTTGTTGTTTAACACCCAACTAAGCAATATTCCAGTTATAGGACAGTAGCATGTATATGATGGAATCCAGGTAGTGATATTGTAGGTACAAGGAAACAATGGACCAGTCTGACCACTGAATCTGTGTGACCAAATTTAGTCAATATCTTGAGTATCTTGAGTGCCCTAGCACAGAACTTGCTGTGACAAACCCCAAGCCAACCCTCTACCCCAGCACAGAACTTGCTGTGACAAACCCCAAGCCAACCCTCTACCCCAGCACAGAACTTGCTGTGACAAACCCCAAGCCAACCCTCTACCCCAGCACAGAACTTGCTGTGACAAACCCCAAGCCAACCCTCTACCCCAGCACAGAACTTGCTGTGACAAACCCCAAGCCAACCCTCTACCCCAGCACAGAACTTGCTGTGACAAACCCTAAGCCCTCTACCCCTCATGGAACTTGCTGACAAACCCCAAGACAACCCCCAGCACAGAACTTGCTGTGACAAACCCCTAAGCCAACCCTCTACCCCAGCACAGAACTTGCTGTGACAAACCCAAAGACAACCCTCTACCCCAGCACAGAACTTGCTGTGACAAACCCCAAGCCAACCCTCTACCCCAGCACAGAACTTGCTGTGACAAACCCAAAGACAACCCTCTACCCCAGCACAGAACTTGCTGTGACAAACCCAAAGACAACCCTCTACCCCAGCACAGAACTTGCTGTGACAAACCCAAAGACAACCCTCTACCCCAGCACAGAACTTGCTGTGACAAACCCCAAGACAACCCTCTACCCCAGCACAGAACTTGCTGCGACAAACCCCAAGACAACCCTCTACCCCAGCACAGAACTTGCTGTGACAAACCCCAAGACAACCCTCTACCCCATCATGGAACTTGCTGTGACAAACCCTAAGACACCCTCTACCCCAGCACAGAACTTGCTGTGCGACAAACCCAAAGACAACCCTCTACCCCAACTCAGAACTTGCTGTGACAAACCCTAAGCCAACCCTCTACCCCAGCACAGAACTTGCTGTGACAAACCCCAAGACAACCCTCTACCCCCATCATGGAACTTGCTGTGACAAACCCAAAGACAACCCTCTACCCCAGCACAGAACTTGCTGTGACAAACCCTAAAGACAACCCTCTACCCCAGCACAGAACTTGCTGTGACAAACCCAAAGACAACCCTCTACCCCAGCACAGAACTTGCTGTGACAAACCCCAAGACAACCCTCTACCCCAGCACAGAACTTGCTGCGACAAACCCCAAGACAACCCTCTACCCCAGCACAGAACTTGCTGTGACAAACCCCAAGACAACCCTCTACCCCATCATGGAACTTGCTGTGACAAACCCCAAGACGACCCTCTACCCCAGCACAGAACTTGCTGCGACAAACCCAAAGACAACCCTCTACCCCAACTCAGAACTTGCTGTGACAAACCCAAAGACAACCCTCTACCCAAGCACAGAACTTCCTGTGACAAACCCAAAGACAACCCTTTACCCAGCCAGAACTTGCTGCGACAAACCCAAAGACAACCCTCTACCCAGCCAGAACCAACCCTCTACCCCAGCACAGAACTTGCTGTGACAAACCCAAAGCAACCCTCTAACTGACCACAGAACTTGCTGTGACACCCATTGATCCATCCATCCATCTAAATCATTCCTTGCATAATGTGAGGTGCAGCAGGTCTTCCCAGTATCAAATGTCAGCCTACATACTGCAGATGTCTTCTCAAGTACTCCAAGCAGGAGTTAGCTGTGTTATGTGAGGCACACCCTGGCTGTTGACTTGCCAGTCACTGAGAAGCTTGCTGGTACTATCACCTCACATACACTGTTTATATTCCCTCAATCTTGATACTGATACCACACAATATTCCTGTGGCTTAAGGAAAATGCTGTGAAATGTGAAACATTTGAGAGAAGCGGAGTTTTCCTTGGTGCATAAGCTGATGCTGGCATTATTCAAAACACATCTAATGCAAATGGAATTTACTAAGAAACATAGACACACTAATAATAAAATAAGGAAACACATGGCACACTCCAGGCACAATCTATAAATGCAACATATTGTGACATCCTGAAGCATATGCATATTATGGGCAAACTGTCAGTCATTCCAATAGCATGTCTACAGTAAGTAGAATATCAACCTAATTGCCAGTAATTAGTGCCCCAGGCGCTGAACAAAATCGGAGGCCAAAGGGTGCAAGGATAACTGGATACTATCTAGGATTGGAGGACAGTTTATCAGAACCAATAAACTATCCCCAGAGCCCATTCCATACTGGTGAGCAATTGTTCTCCAGCTCATTATTGAAATACAACTGTATCAGATATAGTCCGTCTCACAATCCCTGAACCACATCATTAACCATACTACCTAGCCTTCCCTGCAATGCTGAAGCCCTAATGAAGCAAGTCTAGATTTCCACAAGAATCTACCAACTCATTGGGTCTCCTAGATTAACAGCTAGTCCCTGAAATGAACACATGTTCTATAAAATAAAAGTTTTTTACATTAAAATCATAAATACAATAAAAAGGAACTGAGAGACTCTTCATTTTCAGGCTGTGGAAATCTAGACTTGCCACAATTTCTAGACTTGCATGGGCTTTCTTGGATATATTTGCTTCAGGGTCTGTATGACAGACTATGGGTCTATTTGAATGGGTTTATTTGTCACTATCAATATTATATAAATTCAGGGAGTAAGCTTTAGTGTATATCAGATACAATACTTTACAATACTGGTAATATTATCATCGGGAACAAGGAAACAAGTTCAAATTTTTTCTGGTAATGTTAATATGAAAAAACATTTGCGGCATACTGGTTTGACAGATCTAAATATTGCTATTTCCTTACCATGATAATGCAAGTCTGGACAAAAGGCCGGTTTGAGGAATGATAAATGCTTGGTTGACTATGGGAGTGGGGCTGAGGGTGAAAGGGTATGGTTGGGGTATTGATGAGGGAGTGGTAAGGTGAGGGTGAGTAGGGGTGGAGAGTGAAGGGTTAGAGTGGGGGCAGAAATGGAGTGAGTGAGTGAGTTGTTTTATACCGCTGTTAGCAATATTCCAGAAATATGACAGCAGGGGACACCAGAAATGGGCTTCACATATTGTACCAATCTGGGGAATCGAACTCCGGTCTTCAGTGATGGGCGAACGCTTTAACCACTAGGTTACTCCACCATGAAAGCAGAGGGTGAGCGTGGGAGTGGGAACTTTGAGTGGGGGCTGTCAGTGGGGGTGGAGAAAGTGGGGGTGATGAATGGATGTAAAGAGTCGGGGTCACAGGGTGAGCAAGAGCAAGAGGGCAAGGGGGCAAGGGTAAGGGCAAGGATGATCCCTTACCATAGGATGTGGTGTGTGAATGTGGAGGGAAGGGATACTCACTCTTATCAGTGATATTTTGGTAAGGGGATTGGCAACTAGGAAAGGTTCATACTTCCATGACATACAATAACGTGTCTAGACTGTACCACATAGATACTATGAAAAAGGCACCCAACACCAGACCCACAACAATGTCTGCCTTTCTACAACTGTCAATGATACATACTGGCTGTTGATCTAGTATCCCTTCTGCTCGGCTATTTATGTCTACCGGCAAACAATCTGGTGAATCCCATGAGAATGTTGTTTGTGACATTTGACAGTCTGCAGAAAAACGAATTACTCAGTCCAGCTGGGCTCAGCTCTATCCATTACCGCTGGCCTACTCTATATTATGGGGCATAGGCCAAGTACTCAGATCAAAATCCAAGTCATGAAAAGGGAAGTTACCCAATACCATAAAACAATGTTCCTTGAAAGTATTTTGCAGGCACACTGATATACAGGCGTACTGACAGAGATCCACAGAATATTTTCTCAATAAACTGTACATACAAAGTTAATTGCTACACATACTTCGGAAGCAATATTATTACAAAACTCATACTACACACATTTCAAACAATGTTGTATAGAAACAGGATTTAAAACTGTTTATAAAAAAATCGAACACCGTAAACATTTACAATAAGGTCAGAGCAAGCGAGTGAGTGAGTGAGCTTATTTTTACGCCGCTTTTAGCAATATTCCTGCAATATCACAGCGTGGGAAACACCAGATATGGGTTTCACACGTGGGGATTGGGCACCCTTGTGGGGAATTGAACCCAGGTCTCCGGTGTGACAAGCAAACACTTTAACCACTAGGCTACCCTACAGCCCCAGAAAGGGTATGAGTGGTACATACTAGGATTGCAACAAATACAGTATGAGGCGAATACAAATATTTATTTATGAATACTTAATGTCTAACCAAGGAGCTAAATTAAAAAAACATGTTATGTAACTGCTTATTGAAAAACATTTCAACAACATTTGGGGGGAAAGAAAAAAGTGTACACGTCATGACAATTCTTCTTATAGTCTAATGACAGTACTGTAAGGGGTCTTGGCAAAATGACACAATTTACGGTACTGAATGGCTTGTCTACATTCCATTTTGCAAATGTCACTTTGATAAATTACAGATGAGACAAATGGTGTTCACGATAAAAAAACAAATTCATAATTTTCTATGTGTTTTGCCAGATTAAATGTGAAACAGGCCATTTCAAACTGACTGTGCATAACATAAATCAAGAAAAGGTTTTTCAATTTATGTCATTTCAAGGTGTACCTTAACAAGCCTTAGGCACAGGGAACTCTTAAATGTGCCATTATGACTGTTACCTTGCCACAGGCTCTAGAGACAAGTATTTTTTAACCGTAGTAGAGCATTGCCTGGTGAGAACCTTCATCCAAGGCCACACTACCCCTCAAGCCACACAAACCATCAACAACGTATTCAACAACCCTATGACATTCACAGAAAACCCAACCCTGACTCGAGAAATCAATGCTAGCTTGTTAGCCACAGGCTACAAAAACATTGAAAAGGCAGGTCAAAAATGGGTCACAACTCGAAGACTAGTTCAAAACCAAAAAAAAAAAGAACTGACATTGTGAGTACTTTCTGCATGTTTAGTATTTTTGCTGTACACCTTGAACAACAATACTAATGTCGCTACAGAGCAATCACTGTCTGTTACCATCTTGTACAAAAAGCCTGAGGTCAGGCCAGTGTATGATGATGTTCATCAGAGCTACTACACATGTGTTTGTTTGTTGTTAATAATCATAATGAGAATATTTAAAAGTCAACTTTTCCAAGCTAGATATAATGCTCAAAACGCACAATCTGATCATTACTACCCTGGATAAGCCAAGCTGCCTGTTAGGCCCTAGAAGGTTATAGTCACACGACTTATCCCACTTGGTACCCATTTTCTGCTGGGTGAACAGAGGCAATTTGAACCAACTCACTTGCCTAAGGTGAGACCACATGTATAACATGTGCTTCATTCTCAGGCAGGACTGAAGTCCACAAAACTCTCAGGAGTCAAGCTGTCACACACGGTCACCCATCCAAGGACTCTCTGCGGCCATCATTGCGTAACTTCAATTGATTTAGACCTGAGCTTTATGCACAGGATCATGTGGCCTAAAAATAATCCAGTCTGAACCAGATCATCAGTGACTGATATTGTGAGCATGGATCCACACCACCTGGGTACACTGACAGGCCAACAAGTCCAAACACCTGGGACTACTTGCACAAAGCGAACTTAGCGCTACAATGATCGTAACTCCCATACTCTAACATAGACGTAAGACAGTCTCAGTGCTACAATGATCGTAACTCCCATACTCTAACATAGACGTAAGACAGTCTTAGTGCTACAATGATCGTAACTCCCACACTCTAACAAAGACATAAGGCAGTCTTAGTGCTACAATGATCGTAACTCCCATACTCTAACATAGACGTAAGGCAGTCTCAGTGCTACAATGATCGTAACTCCCACACTCTAACAAAGACATAAGGCAGTCTTAGTGCTACAATGATCTTAACTCCCATACTCTAACATAGACGTAAGACAGTCTCAGTACTACAATGATCGTAACTCCCACACTCTAACAGAGACGTAAGGCAGTCTTAGTGCTACAATGATCGGAAGTCCCATACTCTAACATAGACATAAGACAGTCTTAGTGCTACAATGATTGTAGCTCCCATACTCTAACATAGACATAAGACAGTCTCTGTGTGTGAGTGCTACAATGATCTTAACTCCCATACTCTAACATAGACATAAGGCAGTCTCTGTGTGTGAGTGCTACAATGATCTTAACTCCCATACTCTAACATAGACATAAGACAGTCTCTGTGTGTGAATGCTACAATGATCTTAACTCCATACTCTAACATAGACATAAGGCAGTCTCAGTGCTACAATGATCTTAACTCCCACACTCTAACATAGACATAAGGCAGTCTTAGCGCTACAATGATCGTAACTCCCATACTCTAACATAGACGTAAGACAGTCTCAGTGCTACAATGATCTTAACTCCCATACTCTAACATAGACGTAAGGCAGTCTTAGTGCTACAATGATCTTAACTCCCATACTCTAACATAGACGTAAGGCAGTCTTAGAAGGCAGCTACAATGACTCTTAGTGCTACAATGATCTTAACTCCCATACTCTAACATAGACATAAGGCAGTCTTAGTGCTACAATGATCTTAACTCCCACACTCTAACAGAGACGTAAGGCAGTCTTAGTGCTACAATGATCGTAGCTCCCATACTCTAACATAGACATAAGACAGTCTCTGTGTGTGAGTGCTACAATGATCTTAACTCCCATACTCTAACATAGACTTAAGGCAGTCTTAGTGCTACAATGATCGGAAGTCCCATACTCTAACATAGACGTAAGACAGTCTTAGCCCTACGATTGCTGCCAGACTCTAACATAGGTGCAAGAGAGCACTGACCCAGAAGGTGTCTCTTATGACCTGTTCCTGCTATGAATGTGGCACAGGCCTATTTGACACTAATCATTTTGGTGAAGCACAAGCATACTGGTATGGTGCTGACAAAACCAGAAACTTAATCTAAGTAAATCTAGATTTTGAACCCACTATGTTAGGATTTTGGGACATCTAAAGGACTCAGCACGCCTCAAGGATGCCCTAAAAGAAGCAAGTCTAGATTTTCCTCAGGTTCTGAATCTTTTATCACACTGCGGTTTTGTTACAGTTTAAATGTATTGGCTTGTTTTTATCAACGATACATATTTTTCGAGACGGAGTGTTAGTCTAAAGACACAGCTACCAGTGACCCCAGTTATCCTCAAGTCTGAACAGGTTTCTGGAAACAGCATGGGGAAAACAGACTTTCACAGAATTAAATCAAAACCAAATTATACAGAGGATTTGATCACGTTTGTAGTGAATAACGATCTCCTAGACTAACGTTAGTCACGGAAACTATCAAAGTTTAAATCTATTTAACACATGAAGCAGATGGCTTGTGGTAAATGAGCAGTGCAAATTCTGCATGGATCACACGCTGTTGATGAGGATTACAAAAACAGACTTCAGCCTCAAGCCTGGCATGCTGTGTTACCTGCAGCCTGACAATGGGTTCCGAGTGTTTTCCCACCGTCAGCAATATGTTTATAATGTTACCCATATCTACAGTTAGAAATTTGGGAGATTAACATTCAAGGTCTGAGAAAGGAACTGGAGTGCAAGGTATATGCCTCAAGACAGTGTTAAACAAGATCTTATGGCTTCTCATCCCACTCTTCAAAGTAAGGAACAACAAATGGGGGGGTTGGGGCTTAGAGAGGGGTTAGAGGTTGGGGGGTGGAGTATCCATGGAAACAGTCATTATCTGGTAGTTTTCTTCACTTAAGAGTGAGCTCATTTCCTCATAAGAATAATTAATTATGTCCATCTTGAAAATGAGAGAGGTAGGACAACATGAACAGCAGATTTGCCTGACTCTGTGAGGTTCTACATGCTGTGTCTATTGTCAGGAGGTGTAAGTTTTGCAGACGGAGAAAAGTAATTCTTACAGAGTAAATGTTGTCTATGTCAGTAAGCACATACAGTACACAGAGAAGTCAACATGACACACAATCAGCCAATCAAATCAACTCAAATCCTGCGGGTCCATTGGACATGAAAGTGCTATGAGGAACTACATTGTCCAAGAATCCCCACAGCTTGTAATTGAATCAATCAAGTCATGACATCCCAACACTGGCTGAGGTCACCGAGATGTACTGGGGTGGCATATTACCGTGACCTGCAAACTATGGGTACAGAGGACCCCTTAGTACTAATTTCAAGGGTCCTTACAGGATCATGGACCCTGTAGTGTAGTGCAATGAAGTGTCGTGTCGTGAAACAGGAATTTATATTGTCAAGAATTTAGTACAGTAATATTAGTGTTCATCCCTCTGACAACATATTTTTTCTGTTTGATTCTGTCCATTTGTGGGTACTGGACGCATATATCTGCATCATGTAAAACCCTGTACAAGGGTACACCACAGATCCCACTCCCCGTACACGACTAACAGTGTTACTAGCCTACATTACCCAGGATCAACTTGAGCCTATCTGTCAATTTCATAAGTCAGGTCATGCATCATTACCATAAATAGACATATGACCGTGAGATAAATACGTAAATGTACACTCTGAGTCAACTTTCACTCAGGAATATTCTAGGTGTGTGAAGGAAGCCTGTAAAGGTTTGAGTCTGGACCAGACAAACCAGTAGCTTATATCATGAGCAACAATCAACTGATGTATGACAGCATTTAATGAACCAAGTCACCAAGATCACTTCATCTATTTGCCCTCTATGACAAACGAAGGTTCCTGGGCCCCGTTCCTCAAAGCGATCGTAGCACTAAGATGATCGTAACTCCCATACTTTAACATAAGACTTACGACAGTCGTAGCACTCCAATCGCTTTCAGGAACAGGGCCCTGAAGACCTACTGTAACCTTGAATTCACACAGAGAAGCATTTTAACATACTTTGACAATCTTTCAGTCAGTGCCAAAACCTCTGAGTCTATTAGCCCATCATTTTCACTTTTTCAGTACATTTCATGTGATTATATAGCATGTATCAAACTGATCTTACTACACTGACCAGAACTGTACGACAATTGCACATTGAGTTTGTTTGTTTGTTGTTTAACACAGCACTCAGCAAATTATTCCAGCTACATAATAATCGAGTCTGGACCAGGTGATCCCAAGATCAACATCATGATCATCAATCCATGCAACTGGGATACGATGACATGTGACAACAAAGTCAGCGAGTCTGACCTTGGCACTGAACTAATGGTGTTCAAAACTAACCTTGAAAGTCAATTTTATTTTGTTTTTTATTGGGGCTTACTTCATTTTAGAATTAGCTGAACTGAGAAACTGAGATGTCAAAACAGCTGTTTGTGAGAAATGGTGAGTACTATATACAATTTTTTTCACCTTTACAAAACAAATACCAAACACAATCAGTTTTGGGGTGTCCAATTCCACTTCCATGATGCATTAACTTGCAGCACTAAGTTGGAAGATGAACATTCGTTTTTATTTCAAACCCAAATAACAGCACCTAACAAGTCTAAATGTGGAAATAGGAGCAGCTGAGGGTTGGGGGCTAGATTAAAATATACATAGAGAAACAAATAAAGGAACATAGGAAAATTCAAGTGTTCCTTTACTATTTTCTAGTTTTCATCACAAGCTTTGAATAGTGCTATTCTGATGAAAACAGGAAAATAATAAAGGAACGCTTGAATTTTCCTGTGTTCCTCTATTTGTTTCTTCCTTATACTATAGCAGGGAACATTGAACATATTGAAAGGCCCCCAAACCATATTTTTTACCAAGTACCTACATTTTACTGGCAAACAAGGATAAGTTGAGCACCGACCTGGCAATTGACCCATATTAGCATGTATGAGTGCCGCCCACTGGCGCTTGCCATTATTAGCGAAGAGGCCCCAGGTTGTCCGTGATCAAGTGTAGTGCGACTTGCTTCACACCGACGTGAGAGTCTTATGAGCAAAGCGTGCAGTAGGAAATTAATGTGGTTCAGGCGCCATCAATTTCATCATCATGTAATGCATGTGCACTAGCCTACATCTGATCTACCTTTCACAAACCAAAAGGGTTTGCTCTTTGCCGTGCACCGCCTACTTCTTGTAAATGCATTCTCTGCGCTGGTCCTTAGTAGGAACATCTATTCCAAATCAAAACCACACAATACCAACGCTGTTATATTAACATCCTTTCAGGTGTTTAACCATTGAAAAGGCTACAAAGTTCTACCATGTTCTTCAAAATGATTCCTGGATCTACACATTACGGACATTCTACCTATACCACATTCTCGATGATCTCCTGGGTATACGTTACGATCTATCTCCACTAAACCCTGGATGCATCCACGGCTTGGCCCGATAATTTTATTACCTCCCTTGGCTGGATCCTCAGTCTCACAGTAGCCAATCAGCTAAAGCCGCCGTTACATCCGAGCTTGCCAGTGTCAACAAAGATAACGGTCGCAGTCACAAAGGTTTGTTCGTAGTGCTACTCAGATTTTGGGGGAAATAATACAGACAAATTGACATTTCCGAAGAACTCCTTCTACCTTATTCAGAGAATCTCTGCATCAATTGTGTTGCCAAGTTTAAACAGTTAGATGATTTAAGAAGCGAAAGTGAGTTGTGATTGGTTCGCACAACTTCCCAGCGTAGACACCTGATTGGATAAAAAGTCAGCCAAGGGAGGTAATAAAATTATCACTGTGGATGCATCCAGGGTATAGTGGAGATTGATCGTAACATATACCCTGGAGATTATCGAGGATGCCTATACCAGTATTTGAAAGAATTTGTCAGCAGACATAATTGCAAGGAATCTAAAATGTCATCAAAAAACATATTAAATGGTTATTTATGAATGTCACAGGTTGAGTGTTAGTAACATTTTACATTGTATTTGAGGAAGGAAATGAATTCAAAATGTCAAGGCTTTCACTGCCACGATTGTACATGTACTTTGTATGTCTTGTTAATGACCGGTTTGTAGTTGTCACTGATGAAAAAGTCAATAACAAAAAGCAGGATTCAAGTAAAAGAGCTTGATTGAACTCATGTAAGGTGATGTTGATATGCATACCAAGTTGCACCAAACAAAAACAGGTTGCACCAAACAAAAACAGGTTGCACACTCAATCCCATAATTTTTTAAAGGTGAAACATATGCTGCTTTTCTGCCACTTTCACATTAATTAGTTCAATTTGCTTCAAACTGATAATGTAATAGCAACAAGTGCACATAATCTAGATGTACCCAGTTTGATGACGTCATGCCAAAGAAAGTATGACAAATTAACCCCAGCACACCTATGGTAAACTGACTTGGTTAAAAAATGTATTGTGTGTAGAGATAAGCAAGGCTTAGTAAGACACAAAAAACACTGTTTTTTACATGAATTTGGTGCATGAAGACGTAACTATTAGACTGTGGAAACAAGAACTGAATAGTTGTAATCCATACTACAATGACTTCAGGAGCATAACGCTATGTCATTAACTGAGTAACCGTTAGCCATGATTAGGTGAAGTGAGGTGAAATGGGGCTTAACGTTGTACTTAAGAATATTTCGCTCATATGACGACGTGCAGGCATGTGTATGTCGGGCTGCTTATACCAGCCCAGTGAGTGAGTGAGTTTAGTTTTAAGCCGCACTTAGCAATATTCCAGCTATATGGCAGCGGTCTGTATATAATCGAGTCTGGACCAGACAATCCAGTGATCAACAGCATGAGCATCAATCTGCGCATTTGGGAACCGATGACATATGTCAACCAAGTCTGACCACCCGATCTTGTTATTTGCTTCTTGTGGCGCCTTTTGTGGCAAGCATGGGTTGTTGAAGACCTATTCTATCCCGGATCTTCACGGGCCAGTACCAGCCCAGACTTAAGCGAGTGAGTGAGTGAGTTTAGTTCATACTGAAGATCAATATTGCTTCTGAAGATCAATGTTCTAACCTGGGCCTTCACGGGTTCCCAGACTTAAGCTGGTTTCATAGAGCTAGCTCACTGAGATACCATGCTGCAGTTATATACCCCACTCTGACACATTATACTGACTCTGAGCCGACCAGTCCTTGTTGTACCCATTAATGCCGAGCGCCAGGTAGGGACCAACAAGTACCATAGTTTAACGCCTTTTGGTATGACACGGCCGGGGATCAAACCGGGACACGACCATCCACTCTCCAGGCAGACGCTCTAACCACTACACCATGGAGGCAGTTTTGCCTGGATTACTGTAATCTTGTAATACTGACAGTTTTCAGGTCATTTCCAACAAAAAGCCAATACAACCAAGGCAGTATTATTGTAATGTTTTTTGCCGTGGTGTCCCAGATCCAAAGATCCAAATCTTTGTTTTGGGTAGGAAGAAGGCTCCTGTTGATGAGTCAAAAGAAATAATCATTGTTTACCATATGAAACATAGAGGTATGTCATCGCATTTAACATTATTAACAGCTGCCACAATTTCAATTCCACCTATAATTTTCCTTTCCCTGACATTCTAAGTGAGCTCATGAAACATTAAATACAAAAATAATTTGTTACTATGCATAAATAGGCACAGGGTGAATGTGGAATATGCAGGTTCCATTGCTCATTATTTAATGACTAATTGCTTAATGATATTCCGAACATTCTGTTACTGCAGCTCTCATTTTAACCACTGCATAGCCTCTATATAGCAGAAAAACATACTGACATGTGATAATGAAGCTCATGAGTATGAAAGAAGAAAGGACACTGATAGAAGGATCTTAGAGCTTATTAAATGTTGGCCATTCAGTCACATACTATTCTATCACTGAATCAGTAATACTGATTCATTCTTAAGTGGTATCAAATCCACATTAATCATGAATTGGTTGACCACAGCTGAGGGAAGAATATATCACTGGCAACACTTATTTGATTCTCAAATGAGGCAGTCTAGGCAACACCAATTATATTTCTTGTTTTACAGATTTTTGTCCTCGGAAAACCAAAAGCAGGCGGGAAATTTTTTTTTTAAAAATCACCAGTCAAAGTAATATTCCTGTTAAATACTAAAAGTATTTTACTTCTGGTAATTTATGAAGAAATATTTCGTGAAAAAATACAACTGCGGATCCGTAAAACGAGAAATAAAATTGGCCTAGCCTTATGGTAAAATAAAAGGTATTAATCCACATTATGGATTTTGGGTTAGGTCACTCAGAAACCTATGCTTGCAATCTGTGACATGAGCCACTTGTCCTAAAGTACAATTTCATTCCATCAGCTAAACTCAGCTAATAATAGCCCCTAGATTTACATTAATACACACGGAAACTGATGACGAGAGCATGTTTGGACGTGTTGCTGATTCGGATGTTATTTGAAGCGATTCTGAATCTGTGAGGTTGAAGAAGCTATTAAGTAGATCCATAGAATCCAATATATTAAGTAAAACCCTATATGAAGTCTTGTAAGGATTTCCATAGTTTACGTAAAGATCTGCACAGACTTTCAATCACAACTGTTGTTTAACTTCGTAATTAATTGACGAATTGGCATACTTTCCATACTATAAATTGTACAAAAATGAAAACAGAAATAAATACGCAACCTAATTTTGAGATTGCTGTTGTCAGAACCATAATATGTTTTTTAGGGCCTTAGTATGTAGAAAAGAGGATCTGCATGTACAATCATTCACACTCACTCTAAGACACTATAGCTCCCAAAATTTCGCAACACATATCGAAATATATTGCAACGTAAGTTGTTTGTCAACGCACAGTCCTAGTACATGTAATTGAACAGTACTTCAGACATAACGGGGTGTAATGAATCCTCTATGGGGTGATTAATGATCATGTCATTATGATACATATCACAAGTACTGAGTTACAAATAAAAATATTGGTAATGAATACAGTATAAAGTCAGCTGTTGACATATTAATCATTATATTCAGTCTAATAATAACAAATATCTATATGACATGTTTTGACCATGTTGACTGTGTGGGTGTTTAATCATACCCATGAAGATCCGGGTTAGAATTGATCTTCAGCAACCCATGCTTATTGTAAAAAGGTGACTTTTGGGATCGGGTGGTCTTGCTTGCTGACTTGGTTGACACATGTCATCGTATACCAATTGCATAGATCGATGCTCATAGTGTTGATCACTGGACAGTCTGGTCCAGACTCAATTATTTACCGACCGCCACCATATAGGTGTCTCTGGCATTAAACAACAAACCAAGAACGAACCAGTTATTTTATCACAACAAGGACCAGTGATCACATTACCATTAAATTGAATATAAAAGAGTGTTGACTATTATTCTGCTTGCCTTGGATATATTCCATTTTGCATACCTTATTTTCCCAAATAATAGCCAAACCCAAACTAAAACACTTATTCTTAGACACATTCATAAATATTCAATACAAGTAATCACAAATAATGAATTGAATTCATGAAGGATATGGTTCAATGCACCAGATAAGCAAGTGAATCATAATAGGCCTAGCAATAATAAATCTAATCTGCTAAATATATGAAGAAATCTCCAATGACTGATGTCTTGGTAGCTTAACCCTTTCATGAAACCAAACAGTCTGTGTACAGTCTTGAAAACCTAAGGATGACCAGCAGATCCTGGCACTACTAAAGAGATACAACTCAGCATAGATAACATTACCTTGCATAGATAATGAACCGAAGCCTTCCTCCCACTTCATAGATAACATTACCTGCATAGATAATGAACCGATGCCTTCCTCCCACTTCATAGATAACATTACCTGCATAGATAATGAACCGATGCCTTCCTCCCACTTCATAGATAATATTACCTGGAGGAGCTTTTGCTGATAATATTAATGAGCAGCTTTATTCAATTATGCTGGGTCAGTCTGAATTTCCAAAATTCCTTCTTTAAAAAATCTGAAAAGTTCAAAGATCAAAACAACCAAAATCACTGTCATTATTATAAGGTAAACAAAGTGCTTGTCACATCATGTCCTTAAACACATCTATTATCAGATTTCAAGTTGGACAAATTCACTTGACATTTGGCTCAAGGATGATCAGTGTCAAACATGGTTAAGTGGAAAATATCTTCTCTTACTAATCTTGACGTCTGTATTGATTCAGTGTCACAAGAAAAACTTAATTGATCTACTGATTTCCTGGCAAAGTAAAACACAATCAAGTTAGATACAGACAGATGGACATGGTGTTCTTTGTCCTGTATGTGTAGAGTAACCCAAATGATAGTCTGCGATATGAGCCACTAAGCCAATGCCGGAGCATTGTTCGGCTTGTATATTTAACATTCTCTTGCCATTGAGTGAGGGAGTATAGTTTTACGCCGCTTTTAGCAATATTCCAGCAATATCATGGCAGGGGACACCAGCAATGGGCTTCACACATTGTACCCATGTGGGGAATCGAACCCGGGTCTACGACGTGATGAGCGAATGCTTTAACCTCTATGCTACCCCACCGCCCATATATAAAAACAGAAATTCCTTCGAAATAACCAAGAGCAAGTACTATCCAATTTTGCTTGTTATCACTACAGAAAAAGTAATTCATGTAGACGTCATATCACGCGGAAAACCCGGGTACAATGGCTACAATATGTGAAGCCTGTAAGGCTCCTTCAGGTGTCCCTGTCGTGATATAGCTTAAAGCAGTGTTAAGCCTCACTTACTCTTCTGACAATGATGTCATGAGACATGTCAAGGCTAGAGGACTCAAAGATTTGCACAGACAGTTAAATATTGAAATGCACTCATTAAAGAAAACAAACTTCATGATGGAATTAAAATTGTTACCAAAACATTCAGTACTTACCAAGGCACTCTTGCCCACACCTCCACTGCCGAGAACCACGATCTTGTATTCCCTCATTTTGTCTGTCTACCCTAGAAATGATCTCACCTGCAAAAGCATGGAAAAAATTATTAATATATAATACATTTGTTCAAGTACTATATGGTCTTGTAGTTCCTTGTCTAAATATCAATGGTGGGGTAGCCTAGTGGTTAAAGTGTTCGCTCGTTATGCCGAAGACCCGGGTTCAGACCCCCACCATGGGAACAATGTGTGAAGCCCATTTCTGGTGTCTCCAGATATCCCCTGTGATATTGCTGGAATATTGCTAAAAACGGCGTAAAACCATACTCACTCACTCTTAAGTCAGTGTAAAGCAGAGGTACAAGACGCCTTGTCTGGAAAATACAGGGAGGCACAGCTGTGAGTCTTTAGTCTTCTAATAACTCTGACGGAATACAGCAATGGATATCTAAGGAAATTCAGTTTTTTGACGGGTGTGAAAATTTACATGAGTCTTAAAAAGTATAAAGCATGACAGAGGTGAATGCACACTCCTTCTTAAAAAGGAAATTGAAGTATATATCTGTACTAAGTTGGAAAATACATGTATTATTAAACGTGTAAAAGACGTTGAGCCCCAGATCACAATTAGCAGTTGCATCGATCATAATGAAGTTTCTTTAGAACAAGTTGATTAGTATTTCTGTAACCATGGTAACTGTTTGGCTGAAGAAGCAAGCATCCTAATAAACATATATTCTTTTATCTCTGTTAACACATTTATGAATCATGAACAGCTGGCTGGAGCTTTAATTTCCTACCATGATGATGATTACATACTGAAATACCATGTCACCTTAATTAACCAACCCTTGACTGCAAATCTAAAACAGATACCTTGTAAGCGGGTACTGTTACAATCAAGGGAGATAACCCAACAAGGCAAACTATGGAGCCTGAGTTCAACCATTTGACCACTCGATCCCAAGAATGTCAATAAAACTAATAGGATCACAGCTATTCGGTGGGTCTAGTGGAGGTGTCCACAGGGTTTACAACATGTACAAGGGTCGTATCGTCCTACACACTGCACTTTGATTGTTGACACTGACATGGATAAGCCTCAAATTCACAACAAAAGCAGTCAACATAAACGTGATAAACACATCACGTTCACATTACATCCTCCTTCGGTGGCTATCATATACACGGTGACGTCACACTGCTGAGTGAGTGAGGTGGGTTTTACGCCGCTCTTAGCAATATTCCAGTAAAATCACAGCTGGGGACACAAGAAATGGGGCTTCACACATCGTACCCTTCTGGAGAATTGAACCCGTGTCTTCAGCGTGACAAGCAAGCGATTTAACCATTAGGCCATCCCATCGCCCCTCACACTGATGAACTCATAGCTATGTGTACAGTAGAGCTGATACTGAATCACTCACTTATTCAGTCAATTGAACCATATCCCATAACTTGTTATTCGCAATTTGTTATATCGCAGTCATCAAAATCGCATATTCACAATTTTAAAAAAAAGCCTGTTTCTCTTGGAATTTGCTATTTATCAAAGCACAATTTGGAAAATATCCAAGCCAGGCAGGTTAATAGTCAAT
This sequence comes from Haliotis rubra, assembly GCF_003918875.1. Taxonomy (NCBI): domain Eukaryota; kingdom Metazoa; phylum Mollusca; class Gastropoda; order Lepetellida; family Haliotidae; genus Haliotis; species Haliotis rubra. The sequence continues at coordinate 151,165 of NW_025767705.1, forward strand.
ACACTGATACATAAAATTTGACAGCCATGTTGTCACTAGTGTTTGTCATGATAAATTATCACTGTCAGCATTGTCAAAACATGTTAAATAAATTCTTTTGTCATGATGTTTCACAGATTACAAAAAAAAAGATACATCAGCTGCTGCCTTGTTGTATTCGTTAACCTGTATTCAATGTGTAACATATTCACCTCGTAGACCTAGAGCACAGTGCATTAGGATTAGAAATTATGAGGGTTCTGTGATGAGCGATTACCCATTTTGTCAGGGTAGAGATTGTACTGGTAGAATCTCCGACTGCAATCTATATCCTGACATATGGTTTGGATCCAAGCCTCACTTTTGTTTTAAACAAGCCAAAACCAGCTGTGAAAACAACATTTCAAAACAATTCCTGGACCATTTTTTCTGTCTGAAAATAATAGGCCCTGGCCATAATATCAAAATTAATAGTCTCTCCCTCAGGTTTTATGCCACAGTAATTTAATCAAGACACCACTAAAGTTTTGACACTAGGGTTACGACAAGGACCTCTCATCTTTCATGTTTGATTTTGAATATTGAACCTGTGTGGTTAATATGGCTATAAAGGAAAATTGGAGTCAGTTGTGATCATAAAAACAGACAAATTCAATGATTGTTTCCGGGTCAGTCTGTCACAAACATCACAAGGCTGAAGTGAAAAACACACCACGAAACAGTAAAAATACAAGTTCATTTGAAACTCACCATGCTGATCCATTTTTCACTTTTGCAACATGTGGACCTTTATGTGTAAAAGATAATAAACTGACCTCACATAATCACGCTTAATAATGATGAAAAGTGTTTCATATACAGCCATTATACACCTTTTATAATTGCAAACATATGCATTGATATGTTCTTAACAATATTGCTTATAACCATGACAATTGATGAAAACAAAATCCAATGGCACATTTTCATCTTTCTGCAACATTGTAATGATAAATTTCATCAGATTTAACTCATTCATAAACCTTTTCATAAGCAAACACAAATATACTGAGGTTACTCAGCCCTGTTCTCAGGCAATATTGCATACAATCAAGACAGTTGATGAAAACAATATCCAATAGCTCATTTTTGTCTTTTGGCAACATTCTCTTGATTAATCATCAGATTTAACTCATCTATAAACCTTTTTATAAGCATATTATAATACACCTATTCTTGACAATATTGCATATAAATTAAGCATGACAATTAATGAAAACAAATCCAATAGCTCATTTTCATCTTTTGGCAACATTCTCTTGATTAATCATCAGATTTAACTCATCTATAAACCTTTTTATAAGCATATTATAATACACCTATTCTTGACAATATTGCATATAAATTAAGCATGACAATTAATGAAAACAAATCCAATAGCTCATTTTCATCTTTTGGCAACATTCTCTTGATTAATCATCAGATTTAACTCATCTATAAACCTTTTTATAAGCATATTATAATACACCTATTCTTGACAATATTGCATATAAATTAAGCATGACAATTAATGAAAACAAATCCAATAGCTCATTTTCATCTTTTGGCAACATTCTCTTGATTAATCATCAGATTTAACTCATCTATAAACCTTTTATAAGCATATTATAATACACCTATTCTTGACAATATTGCATATAAATTAAGCATGACAATTAATGAAAACAAATCCAATAGCTCATTTTCATCTTTTGGCAACATTCTCTTGATTAATCATCAGATTTAACTCATCTATAAACCTTTTTATAAGCATATTATAATACACCTATTCTTGACAATATTGCATATAAATTAAGCATGACAATTAATGAAAACAAACCAATAGCTCATTTTCATCTTTTTGGCAACATTCTCTTTGATTAATCATCAGATTTAACTCATCTATAAACCTTTTATAAGCATATTATAATACACCTATTCTGACAATATTGCATATAAATTAAGCATGACAATTAATGAAAACAAATCCAATAGCTCATTTTCATCTTTTGGCAACATTCTCTTGATTAATCATCAGATTTAACTCATCTATAAACCTTTTTATAAGCATATTATAATACACCTATTCTTGACAATATTGCATATAAATTAAGCATGACAATTAATGAAAACAAATCCAATAGCTCATTTTCATCTTTTGGCAACATTCTCTTGATTAATCATCAGATTTAACTCATCTATAAACCTTTTTATAAGCATATTATAATACACCTATTCTTGACAATATTGCATATAAATTAAGCATGACAATTAATGAAAACAACCAATAGCTCATTTTCATGGCAACATTCTCTTGATTAATCATCAGATTTAACTCATCTATAAACCTTTTTATAAGCATATTATAATACACCATTTTCAATATTCATATAAAATTAAACATGACAATTAATGAAAACAAATCCAATAGCTCATTTTCATCTTTTGGCAACATTCTCTTTTAATCATCAGATTTAACTCATCTATAAACCTTTTAAGCATATTATAATGAGGTTACTCATTCTTGACAATATTACATATAAATTAAGCATGACAATAAATGAAAACAAATCCAATAGCTCATTTTCATCTTTTGGCAACATTCTCTTGATTAATCATCAGATTTAACTCATCTATAAACCTTTTTATAAGCATATTATAATACACCTATTCTTGACAATATTACATATAAATTAAGCATGACAATAAATGAAAACAAATCCAATAGCTCATTTTCGTCTTTTGTAACATTCTCATTAACCTCATCTTATCAACTCATTTGATAATGGTGCTAAAGAGTTGACGTCTGCCCATAGTAATAGTAGAAGAGCACAAGAAACAATCACTTGTTCTCCATTAATTTCACAAGTCTTGTACTAGTAGACTTCAGTGAATTTTGTTCCCTGTACATGGACCACCATAAGCTGAACCTATTTAACAGTGGAACAAAGTTCAGAACACTAATAGACATGGGCTGGTTGTGTCATCCGACATGCCCTCACCCACAATTGTCTGTACCTGTCAACTGTCCATCAACCACAGCAATGCTTCCACCTAGGACCTGTCCCTCTGTGTATGTGAAAACTATATCAAGGTTACGTAACACCCTGTTGAAATCATCCCATCCACTACTGACCTCTGTGATGGCCTGTTATCTACAGCTACCTGATACGTAACAATCACGTCTGTCCAAACAGAATAAGACAGTGATACTGGAAGGTTTCACAACAATCGCACAGCAAGACAGGGATTAACTGATTGGCCATTAAGTGCCCTGTTTGATGTTATGGATTACAAAGGTAATAACAATTCATATCTTTGGATTAGCCTGTTTCAAATAGCGTATTATCTCCTACTGAGTGTTGATCGAGATACTTGTACACAGTTCACTAGCAGGACTGCTATTATTATGACAATATTTGTAGTTGGGCCTTGATATTCATTTGGTCTCCTTATTACACCATTGCAAGTGGAAAAAGCAATTGGAAACTGGTGATAAATGCACACAAAAAAAGGTGATAAAAATTAAGCAGTCTGAATCTTATGACAAAGTCTCAACATATCTACAATAACAACCTTGATAGGAAAATCTGAAAAATGACGCTAACCAATTTTATTCGATGATTGTTCGTTGGTAATGAAGCAATCATCAATTGTGAGATTTCAACCAATTCCCAACACTACCATATATATTGCCATACATGGTTTCAGATCAGTTTACAGTTTAAGATCAAGATAAATGTCCCAATGGATTTTTCATGACTATTTACGCCATGGTAGAATGTCCAATCCAAACTAAACCAGTCTAATGGCAGCTATTCATGTTCCTGTAAAACTCTTACTGTCTTACCCAATACAAGATCAGGTATAAAGATCGGTCAATACTGCAATAGGTAAGGTCCTGTAACACGACAAAACCCCAGACAGATCACAGTTGACTCAGTCAGATTTACAAGTGCTGGTCTAGCCCTGTTATCATATACTTAGTAGGTCAACTGTTGTATGCGGCCATACATGACTACTATCGACCAGCTGGGTCTCAATGGCTGGTCATGACTCACAGACTCACAGATTACACTGCCTGGCTTACCCTGGCTTACTACAACGCCGATAATTAGGTCGGCTCTCCTTCCCCGAACACCCACTGACTTGTAATCCCACTCATGTCGTAAACACCATGTAATGCCCTTGTGGATTCAATTGCCACCAGGTTTTACTGCTAAGACACAAGATCAGTGATGCTGACATCACCTCAGCTGCACTCACAGAGCTGTGGACTGCAAACTTCTCCAACAAACAAACACACACATTTTGCACCCTTACTTAGTTTCTCAGAATGGCGCCATTAAACATTAAAATGTCCAGTTAAAACCATTTGTTTCCATCAAAACAAGGAAACATAGCATGGATGAACAACTTCTTTATTACTGACAAAGAAGTTCATCCATATATCATTATCATTCCTTACTGTTCCAACTTCTACATGCCTCAAAGTTCTTCAAAACATGTAACACACACACTAAATGTAAGCATCTTCCTGACGTAAGGGAGTTACTGAATATAGAACTCCAGTTTCCACGTTAGGAACTAGACTGGAACATCTGGGTTGTATGTTGGTTCTACCACAACAAGTCTATACAGAACCCAGTCAAAAATGCATATTTCCTATATTTAAGCCCATGTCTTCTAATGTCACTGTTGGGTGAGTGAGTGAGTATGGTTTTACGCTGCTTTTAGCAATATTCCAGCAACATCACGGCGGGGGACACCAGAAATGAGCTTCACACATTGTACCCATGTAGGGAATCGAACCCGGGTCTTCGGCGTGACGAACGAACGCTTTAACCATCAGGCTACCCCACCGCCCGTCACTGTTGGGAGTGATGCTCTTTGGTAATAGCACATGGCAAACGTTGATATTTACTGTCCTTGTGCAATCAGGAAATTCCCTGTAGAATTTTGTTGTTGTTGGTTTGTTGTTTAACGCCGCACTGAGCAATATTCCAGCTATATGGCAGTCCAAGTCGAAAGAACTCCCCCCATGTAGAAAGACTCACTGGACTCCAAATCAGCGTTTGAATTAATTTTGAAAAGCCACTGGCCAGCAGGGCTAGTTTAGTAAAATGTTGCTAGCCTACATCATACTTCACTAGCCGTGCAAAATATCAATATCAAAATGCACATCAGTAAGAATTGGTGTGATGTTTGGTAATTGAAGATGGAAAGTTATTGTCGCACATCGGAAACAATATAAAACAAACAAATTTCTTCATCATATTCACATGCATTAAATAGAGAACAAATTATCTGAGACTTTCAGGTAGCCAGTTCGGATAGCTTTAACAATATATTACTGGTCCAATTCACAATCCACTAGCTAACAACAAAAACAAGGACTCTTAAAGCTCATTAATAATTGTGTGCCTGTTTTTTTAATAATAAAATGCGTAATTCCCAAATTTAAGCCTTGGGCTTAATTACTGTTTTATACGTTGGTGACCAAATGGGCCATTTTTCATTATTAAGCCCTGGGATTAAATACAGTAATTCCCATGATTGAAATCTGATTTTGGTCAACTGCAGGATGTTCTAAGCGTATACAAGTACCGTCAATAGATATTCTGTAAGACATTTTATGTTTCAATACCAACGTGCCAAAGTGATTTGATCCAGTTGGCAAGGTAAGACCTGTTGTATTACAAAATAGATGTTGGTATTGATCAGACTGTCTTGACCATTTCTTTATTTCAGCAAATCAAAGTTATATGAAAGGTGGAATCTGATTGGTCAATAAAAGAAATATAGTATGGACATAAAATCAAAATGACCATTAATAGTGCCATAACAAAGTCATAAAATTCCTAGGTCCTGAAACTATGGACTCGCACAGTTAACACCCTTGCTTCAGGGAGACATATCATTTGCACTTGATCAAGTCTACTGGATAATAAAATAATTATGATAATTACCACTTAACAACAGATATTGTAATCGTTGACAAGTCAAATGTAAATCCAGTGTTTAGGCTTTTCCAAAACTTCAAGGAAGAATTAAACCTTAGATTTCTTCATAGCCAATGTATAATGATGTGAGCCAAACATGTTGTGACACTGGGAAGAGAAAGACAATAGCTATTGAGATATCAACACAGAGTTCAAGAGAGAGTAACAGAAATAATGTATTCATAGCTTCGACCTTGGGAGCCGTGCCAATTTACACTTGTCAGAGGGGTACACAATGTACATGGATCTAGACTATTTTGTGGAGGATGTGATGTCTCAGTGTTTTACATTGCTGACCTTACGTGCCTGGCTCTGCAAGTGTGGGTTCGAATTCTGGATGGGACACAACCCATAAAAAAGCACTAGAATCTGTACTCTACCGAGAAAGTGTTGTCCAGGAATGGCAACAGGAAAATCTGTTTTCAGCTGAAACTTAATATTGTGTCATCGAATGGAGGGTTCAGGGTTTCTCAACAGATTTGGACGATTTACGAAATTGGTCAATTTGAAATAAAATCGGTGGAAATCCGTGGATCAGCGGAAAAATTGACATCGCTGATAGTCCCAAACATAACATGTTACACTGACCACTTTAAAAACAGCATTTTTGGATTTGAAAAGAAATAGACACTCTCCCCCCACCACCACCCCAAAAATACAATTTGAGACATATCCATTTACTGTCATGTCAGCATGAGTCTGGTTAAGCTTAAATCAATGTGACATTCATGGTCATACCTTTCGCACTTACATGAAATGTAACGTAACAGTCAGTCCTTAGAAAATTGTTTTCATGGCCGACATGATGAGCCTGTCACACTTAAAACAAAGCAGACCACCCACGACTGATTTCATACACCCAACTTTCATATTCAGCCTGTTCAGTCAGTTTGAAAGTACATCACGCGTCAGCTGAGTGCCGCCATTCAAACACATGGTGTGCTTGCCGACCTCTGATAATTGATTTCCAAATTAATTTCCATTTTCACCGATCATAACCACAGAATAAAAATACCCCATATGACCATGATGACAGCGTTATGTTTTAAGATAAATTACACCATACTGGCTGCCATGGTTACATATGATGATTGATGATTGACACATTGATGAAACCAATGCAACGTGAACTGATTATCTACCAGGTCAATGTAACCGTAGCAGACAGTCGGAATCAATCCTGTACAGGATATTCACTGAAGGGCAGTCCCACCGGTCCAAATAATTATCAAAGAAACCTCAGTCGTTGGAATTAGGATACTGTTTATGTCATCAAACAATGACAACCATTGAGATGAAGTCGTGTGAACAGTCTTCAATTACTGAGGATGCACAAAAGCCCTTAAAGGTCAAGGTCATGTTCCTCAAAGCTTTCCACGGTTCAATGGTCATCTGAAGTCTCACGCGAACATACAAGAAACAAGATGGTCACATTGAGACTGTTGGGTGCAGCTGGGTCAAAGATCAGTCTGACTCTTCATTTCAGCCACTCAACATGCTCTGGGAACCAGTACCCACTAACAGAAGTAGTATGATAATCAGTGGTCGAAACTGAATGGGTTCTAGGGGCCTTGAAAACCACTGTCAAGCGGATCCCCCTTTATCCTTTATATATTTCACATTAGGGACCCTTAATGTATATGCTTAGATTCAGAAACTCTTATGTATATTGATTGCTGGCCATGTTGGCCATCTACGAAGTAAGATCTACCATAAAATGGTCTACAGTTTCAATCAATGTTCCAATAAATCAATCACCTTCTAAGCATGCTAAAAATACTAAAATCAGCTACTAACATCCTGACTATTTTTTAAGAATTTTTACATACATTTCAACTGTGAAAGCAATTGTGAATTGAGATTTGAAACCTTAAGTTTGAAAACTAGCATGTCTCCCATCCTATGAAACATATGATCATAATGTTCGATGTTTGAGCAATTGTCTGATCATGCTAACGTGATCATCATATTAATCAAATGTAACACCCTCAATGATCATAATCATAAAATTAACATGCTAGGCATTCACATACTTACAGCTGTTCAAAGATTTGTTGTACACTGAATCTAAGTTTAAGTTAACAACCGAAAATGATGCAACACATCTGGCTTTACCAACTACGATAATAAGAGAATGATGAGAAGCGTAATTAAAATTTCCCACTATTTCCTGACCTAGAAACTTTCATGGGCTTTCACAAACATGCATATCATTATCACAATAACAAAAGTTGAAATTCATTCTGTTCCTGGTCCAGTGAACAAATTTCCTTGTATTGTGTATAACACAGTACATAAAACCATCTTAAAACCTGAAATAAGTGTTAGCAATCCCGAGCGAGTAATATTTCTCCTACTTCCTTGCTCTGGCCAGACACTGTAAAACTGGAGCCGGCATAATGATGGAGTCGACATTTCAGCATCTGAATCCTCGGCTGATGAGACGCTTAAACTCGTCAAGTGGGGACACACAAGAACGCTGGAACACCGTTTCCTTCCTTGTATACTCCAACATGACACAGATAGTACAGTGACCACAGATCTCGTCATACAGCCCAACACATTCCAATGATTCATTATACAATCACTGATGACCAGTGTAATTATAATCACTGATGACCAATGTTCTAATCCCTGATGGCCAGTGTAATTCTAATCCCTGATGATGACCAATGTTCTAATCCCTGATGGCCAGTGTAATTCTAATCCCTGATGATGACCAATGTTCTAATCCCTGATGGCCAATGTAATTATAATCACATAGAATCAATGTTCTAATCCCTGATGGCCATTGTAATTATAATCACTTATGACCAATGTTCTTCTAATCCCTGATGACCAGATAAAAGCTAATCACTGATGACCACTATTTTTCTAATCTGCAAATGTACCTGATATGACTGTAGTGTTAAGGAGTCCTGGGGTCCTTAAGAGATTGGATATTTATTCATGTAACACCAACACCATACATAAACCGTCATTTTCACATTAGGGTAATAACGATACTCTTTATTAATATAAACTGTCTCTGCATCACTTCTAAAGCAATAATCATGATTAACATAATGTTGTGTGATACTTTATATCAATATTTGCAAGCACACTGACGAAAAATGAAAAGTAATTTAAAGGTTTTCTATCCCTTTTCATAACTGATAGAGTATAAATCAATCAGCTGCTCATTCAAACCAATCAATCTTGAAATATTACCAATATGAAACACGATTGATTACACGAGCAAGCTCTCAAAACTACTTGCCTTATACTATATCACGACTACAGCAAAATTACCTTTAGGATAGCAAAATTGGTCATAATGGTCCACTGAATAAGAATAAAAATCGATTTTGAAAAAGAGGCAAAATACTCTAAGAAGTCAGAAAGCGATCAGCATAATGGACTAGGAATAAACATTCTGAAGAATAACTATGGACAGACTATGGACTGTGACTATGGACAGCGAAATGTAAGACCAGATTCAAACCCTCTTTAGCTGTATTCCTTAAATTCTCAAGATTTTCTCCAAATTTAAGATTCCTATTACTAGGAATCTGGTCTACTGTCAGATGAAAATAGACATCAGATAGTAAACTCACTTCTACCTGATTATTGATTTCAAACACTATTTCTTAACCCAAATATTGGTTACCATGAAAAGGTATTCAGTTAAGTATAATATGTTCCAATTTCAAAAGCATTATCTGGGTTTTACATAGGTCTTCAAAACTGGGAGTCCTGGGGACTCAGGGCATATTTTTTAAGGGGAGTCCATTTCCAAAACTGGGAGTCAATCAACTTGCATGAAATCAATTATAATGATCGCTTCCCATTTAATATGTAATTTTCTGAATAAAATTGATATTTTTATACTTATCCTGACTCATGCTTTCAATGTCAATAGAATAATGATTGTAAACAGAATGTTTATATTTTGATATGGGATATTATTACAATCTCAGAAAGTTCTTGTGTGAGTTTAGTTTTCTGCCACTCTTAGCAATATTCTAGCAATATCACGGCAGGGGAAAGGGGCTTCACACATTGTACAGCAGTTTGTGCAAGGGTTAGTTTATGCTGGCCAGTACTGGCTGCAGTGATGAGGATGCTACATTCCATCCATATCTGCCCCTCCCATATCCTGGCTCCATGGCGTGTCCAGTCTCTTAAACATGTATATCCGTGTTGCTGCTATGATGAGACAGCCCACTCACATAAATCAAGTTTGTTATAGAACTTAGGCCCTTGGTCTCTACCATGTTTACACGCTAAATGAGCCATGGTTGACTATCACTTAATCTCTCTATACAAATAATTTTGATAGAAACAAAGAATTTCATTTAAATTGATAAGGAGCCCCAGAGAAATGGGAGATCATTTAGAACCTGAGGAACTCTCGACTTGCTTCATTTACGAATTTGAAGAAAGGGCTGGGTATAGACTAATAGTCTCTGAAATGAAGATGTTTTACAGAAAAAAGCTCCTAGTAAAAAAAATATATATAATGAAAAGGAGCCCTGAGACTTTCTTCATTTCCTGAAGCTGTGGAAATCTAGACCAGTGTTCACAAATGGTGTTTCAAAGTAGCAGGACATTGGGTCCTGTAAGTTTCAGATGTCTTTCTGACCCATTCAAAATTCACAGGATCCATAGAATAAAATTAAACACACATTTCAGATTTAACATTTCTTATAATTGGCATTGAAATTATTAACAAACATAATAAGATTTATAAACATCAAACAAGTGTCACATGTCACATATAACAACTTCAGTCAAAGTCATTGTGAAATATACAGTCAGACACTGGGGCCAGCAGGGTGTACAGTTCTATCAGACCATTGGCGAATCTGCCGGATTTGGCAGAGGGTCAGGCCCTATTCGTGAACACTGCTAGACTTGCCACATTTTCTAGACTTTCATGGGCTTTCTTGGATATATTTGCTTCAGGGTCTGTACGACAGACTAGGCTGGGTAGAACTGGAAGGGAAGAAAATTACGCAGTTTAGGGACTGCGAGACAGATTAGAGCCACAGTTTACAGATTTCTTTAGCCTTGTCTATCAGTTAAGATGACCATCTCTCTCTAGGGTTTTTAAATGGTCAGCTCCCCTACCAACATGCTGGAATTCAATCACTGATGTTTCTGATTTAGGATTTAAAACTGGCAGGAGGGATAGCATTTTACTGTTTGCATGATTTAAGTTGTATAAGCATGATCAATAACAGACCACTCAAAACATTAAAAAGGTATTAATCATTAGAGGTGTCACGACTGAACATGTTTGTATTGATATATTGACCTGATGCATCACAATGTTTAGCTTTGGCTTTTACTAGTATTTATGAATACACTATATGTCTAGCCCTGCTTATCACTTCATATTTCATATGATTCATACTCACAAATGAACAGTCTGTTCAATAATTTAAATACACAAAAATTAAAAGCTTCAAAGCTTATGTTTTAAAAGAAATAATTTTTAATTGTATTATTTATAGTGTGGTCTCACAAAAGAAACATTATGATGTAATATTAAAATTAACACTTTAGCAACAATGATATTATCATGATTAACAAAACCTAAATATTTAACAATTTACACCACATGTTAAAAGACAGTCTGCCCTTAACATTTCTAACCAATCCAACACTATTAAGGAAAAATTAAAATAATTTGTTTCAGCTATGAATAAAAAAAAACACAAATGTAGTTTCACATAAATACTGCCACACATTTGAAGCAAACCATGACCCTTTAGAATTCACATAACCACTTCAAACCACTTCAGATTTTCAAGTCATTGGCCCATTCAGACTATCTGATACTATCACTATCAACTGCCCTCAAACCAAGGTTCAGCAGAAATAACCACTTGTGCATTCCGGCTTAGTTGTCTGTATTTCTGGAATTTCTGCTAGATGCTTCAGAATGGTAAACATGGTAAATAGCTTGACATTCCTGACAGTAAATGAACCAGTGAGAACCCCCTTCTATTTCCATCCAGCACCGGTTCTGTCAACAGATTCCTTCAAATCAGGTCATGCCCCTGTCTCATTCTCAATACTTCACACATACGTTTTTAACCTGTTGCTAGGCAACCTATCCTTAAATCTGAACTAAATATTTGAGAGGGCTATCAAAGTTGACATATGAAACTCAAAACATTAGCAACATAAACAAGCTATCATCACGTCATCATTGTTCACCTTCAGCAAATGTGTGTTATGTAACCATAACATGTAACTGGACACTGCAATGCCATACAGCTCAGTCAAATGATGTTTTCATTTCAAACTTTCTCAGATCATAAATCCCATTTCAGTGCTATATACTACACATACTCTGAAAAAATAATAAAATTATAAAAAACTGTCTAACACGTGACATCTGAAACAAGAACTGATTACTCAGCAGAAATTCCTGATGATCATGCTAAAATCAAGGACAGTATAAATCAATATATAATCACTGATCATGTTGATGATCTTGTCTGTGCCACAACATTTTAAGACCACGGCACTAATTACCAGTAACCCAGGTTTGTCTGATGTCATAATTTTCTGTTGATTTGCGTCAATCCGTCTGTGCCGTAGACAATGATCGACTTCACAGTACTACCTAGCCTAACAACTAGTCTCTGAAATGAACATATTTTACAGAAAAAAAATGCTCATAGTAAAAATATATACATATATAATGAAAAGGAGCCCTGAGACTGTCTTCATTCCTTAAGCTGTGGAAATCTAGACTTGCCACATTTTCTAGACTTGCTTGGGCTTTCTTGGATGAATTTGCATTAGGGTCTGTATGACTATGACAGACTAAGTACAACCATACTCACAGTACAAATTCCGAAGATGACTCTCAACACATCAATAGGTTTGTAGCCTTATCATGTAGACTCTTATGAGCTGAGATGTCTAGACAGACTCTCACTAGACTCAGCTTTAGACAAGTGTCTAAAGTCACACATTGAGAATGGAGAGAATTGACATTTTCTCCTTCAGATAAACATGTTATGTCTCAAGACAACTATTTCAAAATATCTGAAATGTAACATGTGCCTGTTTATCAAATTTATGACACTATTAATCTAATCAAATCAACCAATTCAGGACTTCTTGGCACCGCTCGACAAAGCAATCTTAGAGCTGAAACTATTGGCAACCTATGTTAAAGAGTGGGAGTAACAATCACCCAAGATCTTATTGTAGAATGGTGATCTGGGAGTAACAATCACCCAAGATCTTATTGTGGAATGGTGATCTGGTCAACATTTCTGAGAGTGAGTAAGCACTCATGGCACCAGCCACATAAACCAAGCCACAATGAATCACAGAGGATCCAAAATATCAATTTCCCACATTGGGCCCCACCAAGGGTCTATGCACATTCCACCAGTTAAAAGGACATCGACCCACATTTCATCCTAGCGAAGAAACAATAAATGAGATCCTATACAAGCTATCTATCACAAATGCATCTCCAATGCCAAACAATAACTCACCGACATCTGCCGAAAACCAGCACCAGTTCTCAAAAAGAGATCGGGATGAAAGGAATACTTGCTGGATTTGCTCCACCTTGAACTGGACCAGTATTCCAGCACTGCTGTCTTCCCTATGTGGAGTCTACAGATTGTTCAGTGCAGACATTTGACAGTTATTATGGATTATCAATTACAGTATTACTCCATGGAAATAAATGTCATGTATGATCAATACACTCCTATAAGTGTGCTTGCTTTATTAAGCAGAAAGATTTGTGGTAGTCGTGATGCTAATGGCAAACAACTCAATTTGTCTGTCTCTAATATGGATCTACTGCCAAGTAATTAAATAGAAACACACTTGAATGCTTACTCATATTTTCTGTCACATACAGTCATAAACATGTTGATGAAAAGTTTAAACCGTTTCCTATACTGATATGATTAACTAACCAGAACCTAAAAGACCTTGAACAAAGACATGATAGTTCCATTATTTATTGATAAACAATTTGTATATGTCATAATTAATCCTGAAACCAACATGATCATCTCATCAGAAAACATGAAGCAATAACTCATTATTATCAAAGTGACTAATAGAATTAATTTTCTATTTAATAACTCACATTAAAAATTTTAAACTTCAGCCACAAATCCGAGGCCTGGGTCTAATAATATTGTGTTTGTTCAAAAATGTTCAGCTGAAAGTATTCTACATAATGACACTACTGACTGACTGAGTTTGGTTTTATGCTGCTTTTAGCAATATTCCAGCAACATCACGGCGGGAGACACCAGAAATGGGCTTCACACATTGTACCCATGTGGGGATTCGAACCCGGGTCTTCGGCGTGACGAGCCAACGCTTTGACCACTAGGCTATCCCCACCGCCCCACATATTGACACTAAAATTTGCTGAAAATGATGTGAAAAACCTGGCTCAAACTTGTAAACACAAACTTTTGGTCCAGACTATTATTTTACAGTGTGATGACACATCATAGAGAGTGTTGGTTAATACCAGTTGACACTGTTCTAGCCATTCTTCCCTCAACACCAGCCCTAGAGTGACAACATAAAATTAAAAATATTCTAAAAATTCTTTGAACACAGCAGCATTGAATAAGGTAACATTTAACTATGCTCAAAAGCCTCTTCATCTTTATGGGTCCTGTAATCAGTGAAATAGAAGTCACCTCTACACAGCAATGATATCTGTTGTACAACCGGAACATGCAGAACTAAAAGTTTTCAGTCCCAGATATGGAATGGTTGCTGAGATTTGTGGCAGACTGTGGGCAGGTTTAGATATATGCCTGCAGGATCAAAAACCATGACATGTTATCACAAACAGTGTCCAAAATTTTGGGTGGTCTTAGGTTCCTCAAGACGTTTCCTTATCTTGCTTACTGTACTGGTACTTGAATGTAGGGACACCCAAATCTTAAACATTCAGGTTACAACAAGGACCTCTTGATTTTAACAACTATTTTGAGTTGGGGAGAGAGTGAGTATGGTTTTAGATCAGTTTTACCAATTTTCCAGCAACATCACAACAGAAGATACCAGAAACAGGCTTCAGACTCTGTAACCATGTGGGGAATCAAACACGGACCTTAGGTGTGATGGGCAAACACTTTTATCACAATGCAACCCCATCCCACCTGCCCAATTTTTTACTGACTGACTGACTGAATTTGGTTTTATGCCGCTTTTAGCAATATTCCAGCAACATCACTGAGGGGGACACCAGAAATGGGCTTCACACATTGTACCCATGTGGGGATTCGAACCCGGGTCTTCGGCGTGACGAGCCAACGCTTTAACCATTAGGCTACCCCACCGCCCCACCAATTTTTAACAGTTTCATAGTAAGGTTTACACTGAATAATATTCTGCAAGTTACAAACAGCACATGCTTGGTACCTTGTTTACATCAGAATTCTGACTGTGATGAGACCAAATTTAATTTTCTGCCTTGATGACCAGGAATATCGTTCTGGAATTTCCAAATCAGAGAAAACTGTGTACCCTTGAATTTAGTCTTCAAGTATATTTGTAGTACAGGCATGAATTTCAGTTGGAATGTTGGACAAATTGAAATAAAATCTAAAAGTTAAATTCACAAGAAACACAAATATTGTCCTTCCACCTGCATGGGTTCTAACCTTATTCATTCTATCACTTCATACATACCACCATTGTACACTGACAAAAAGATATCACCATATACATCTAGTATGTCATGTATGCATAGTATGTTATGTATGTTTATGGCAACAACCAGAATTATGCATTCATAGTATCACCTGTTTGCTTCCTGACATTTGACTTAGTCTGTATCCCATGTTGTGTGGACATTATCAGTCTCCCCTTGCTTTTCACTAACATTTGTTCTTGCTGACATGTCAACAAGTAAGTAATCTTCATATATGTTTATAAATATAAACAAAATTTTTTTAAAGATACACAGTGGTCACTCAAGTCATGTCATTTATTGTCTATAGACCACAGACCCGTCTACAACATATATACAAATTTTACATACATTTACACATGTATAGTGAGTGAGTGAGTATGGTTTTACGCCGCTTTTAGCAATATTCCAGCAATATCACGGCGGGAGACACCAGAAATGGGCTTCACACATTGTACCCATGTGGGGATTCGAACCCGGGTCTTCGGCGTCGTGAGCGGACGCTTTAACCACTAGGCTACCCCACCGCCCCCTTTTCACATGTATACAATAACAAAGTTTGAGTTTACAATACATAGATATAATGGTACAGTATGTGGATAAATCATACAAAAATATATATCTTACTTTAATGAATTGGCAAGTATTTTGATTCTCTTATTCGTATGCATGGTACAGATATGTACCTAAGTTTTTAGAAGTGTTTCATTATTAATAGTTAATAGGAATTTCAACTTATGATAATTAGGTTTTTGACAATATACAGATGGTAAATATTTTGATCTAGGAGCAGTATCAGTCAGAGACGTAACGTGTACGCGAGACGGGTGTGCTCCGCGGTACTAACTGAAGCGCTTCACCTTAATTAATTCAATCAAAGTGGAACCAACTGGATTGGGCGGGAACACAGCGCGGGGTGAATATAGACACTACAAACAAATAAACAAGTTGTAATAAGTCAATCATCACTTGCGTGCCTATATGATATGTCTGTGGTCTTTGGGTAGCCTAGTGGTTACAGTAGTTGCTCGTCACACTGAAGTCTAGGGCCCTATTCCCTACATGAGTACAATGCGAAGTCCATGTTTGGTGTCTGATGTCATGATGTTGAAGGAAAACCATAAACATATTCACTTTTGGTAAAGAATTCACACCGAATCATTAAAATTTTGAAATATCAGTACTGATAATGCTCTGTGAAGTATGGTTATAATGAACCCACTGGAACCACTGATCATGCTAATTTTCAAGTGACGGGACAAAAAAAAGCAGTATTCTGTATCTGTCAACATGGTCAATCCATGTTCTTTATATATGTAGATCAATGTATTTATGTTAATGTATGCTATGTTTTATAACAGTTTGTTCTTTCTCATTGAATGGTTCGCAAAAACACCCTACACTGTGGATAGTTTTAAAAGCTTGCAAAAGTATACTTATCCACCAAGTGATGAGCACACTTAGCAGTTGTCGTCAGTTGGGCTTTAGACATGGGATAGGCAATAATTGTTGGCTACTCTTGTCATGCAGTAATTGCTATAGAAAGTTGAGGTTTGGACTCAGCGCAGGACCATTGATAGACCTGTTTGTTACACAGATCTTGTACAAGTGACATACTATTGTAGAAGGGAATTCACAAAGCCTTGTTAATAGAATTATTGACTATCAAACCAAAATATACCTATTTAAATGGTTTAGTGGTATTCTTGCTTTACACTGGTAAGTGTTTCTTCTGACCATGGGTATATCATAATATCAGTGTTACCGACCACGTCAAGAATGACTTATTCACACAAAGTTATCCATTTTCTCACTGTTACAGTACAATGCTCTCTTGAAAATGAGATACATTAAGTCCTTTTCTACATCAAATCTCTCCACACGTTGACCATAGAAGATTAAAGTCAGTGAAATATATTTCACTTGTTATCTACTAAATAAACACTGTCTACACTTGCTCACAAATCTTCAACCTAAGCCTCTAATCCAAAGCACCAGCTTGATCTACAACTTCTACAACACTCAGCTAGCAATAGTTGACACATATTTAGTGGTTCCAATATACTACTAATGATGCTGTGAAACACATTTGGGCTCCGTAGAGTTAACAGGTTTTGGCACAGGCTGTAAGATTGAAGTCATTGTGAGCTCTCAAAATGGACACATATACAATATAACCTAATGTTGATACTGTAGCATTTTGGAACACCTGGCTGTAGAAGTTTGGAATATTTATCCTCATCATTATCAATCATTCCTTTTTTCAACTGTGTTTACATATTTCCTGATAATGATTATCATCCATAATAATAAACCAACAATGTATTAATTACACCAAATCTACCTTCAATAACTTACACACTACTAGTGGTGAGTGAGTGAGTTTAGTTTAATGCCGCTTTTAGCAATATTCCAGCAATGGTACGATGAGGGACACCAGAAATGGGCTTCACACATTGTACCCAAGTGGGGAATCTAACCTGGTCTTCGGCATGAAAAGCAAACGCTTTAACCACTAGGCTACCCACCGCCCCTACACACACTATATACACAAGTGTACATTGGGAACATTACTAAGTATCTATCCCAGTGACCAAGACAGCTCCAATACTGCCCCGCCCACTAGTAAACATAGATATGGATCATTCCCACTCAGCATCAATCAATCCCCCTGAAGGAATAGTACATAGCCTATCCCTACCAGGGCAAACTGTGAACACACACACATTACTAATCAATTATAATAGTCGAAATGAGTAATATGTAAGAGAACATTTACTGGCTATAATTCTGGTAGATATTTGACCAAAGATTTGATATAAACAGTGTGATAAGATATCACGATGATCAATATGAGCTACAGCCTCTCACACGATAGTCTACTTGAATAGATGGATTTGAATATGTACAATTACGTGCCTTAAACAATGTTTTGTAGAGATTTTCATGATGTTTCAAATTGATTGTGTATTTAACATGTTTGATCTTTATTTACCGGTATTCTTTTCTATGATACAAAGGTCTAATGCATTCACTGACCACTAAGTTCACAAACAAAAAGTTTAAGGGTGTTTAGTTTATATTTGGTTGAGTGAATTCTGGAAGGTTAGAATCCATGCCGAGCAGTGTGTGTTTAGTCTGTCAGATCCAACGCCTTGGTCGCCATCGATGTGTGTTGCTCGACACAGTCGTCGACATATGGGCCAATCGCTTGTACATACACACAGATAAACATTTCAAACATCGCTATTCACTAAAACCGAACCATTACTAATCTATATACACGTGTTTTTCGAAAATTTTAAAACAATCGTTGAGTTTACTTACGCCTTGCTGTTTGATGGATGTCGGAAGCTTCCGCAGCTTATGACGTCACATTTATATGGCCGACTCTTTCTATATTTGGACATTGTCCCAGCAAGCACTTGCGGCCATTCCCAAGCACTTCCTCTTCCTCTTTGTCTTCACTCACATGCACGGTGTCTGTCACACGCTCTCATCTTTTTCTCTCCTCTTCTATCCTCTCACTTCTGTTATACCCTACACTACTTTGATCTTATTTGATCAACCTTTGCGGGTTGAAATGATATGAAATGCAGGCTAGCGCTCTGCGCAATGAAGCCACCCAACTTGCTGGAGATGATGTTTTGAACGGATAGACTATGGCGTCACGCGCGGCTTGAGCTGCATGTCCAGTTCGTTGTGTCTGATGCTAAATGAGTTTAGCTATGTACTGATCCAGTCTAATTAACTATGTGGCTTTATTTCATAGAAAATGCACAGAATGTGACTCTAGTGCTCCTTTCATTTGTGTACCGTAACATTTGGACGCCATTTCTCGGCGTGTGGTGCGAGTGTTGAGTCAACAGGTGAGAATGGCAGCACGTGTATACCGGTTTGCAACACTGTGGCCACCAACAAGCGACGGACATTATTTGGTTTATAGAAACGAACCCATTTCAACCAAACTTGCTTCTTTGTCACATTACCACAAGCAGCTTAAAACATAGGTTTGCTTATCAATGTTTTCTGTTAGTTCTGAAGACGTAATTCAAACTTTGATAACAAAACGGATGTATACAACACCATTATTATACAAAACAGCATCTAACTAAACGCCAAATACAAACGGTTTCAACCGAATCTGTCGTAATTAATTGCTATATTCCTCACCCCAACTCAACCTCACTTGAATCCTGAAAACAATCTTATTATAGCAGTCGCGTGCGTGTGTGTGAAAATACTATAATAAAAGGACGTTTCACATTCACCGTTCTTTAAATATTCAATTTGTTAGGGTATGGGCGTAAATCAGACTGAATGGGGTTAGTATTTAGTATCGCTTAGAAGTTACTGAGGAAAAAAGAGATCCATAAATGGTGGTTCAGTTTTGATTCTAAGAGTGTTGTCACGGTCGACAGTAAAATGTGAAACATAATCTCACTTCAACTAGAAAACGCTTGCATTGTAGGCACGCTTCATCACTGACCAGTTTCTGACTGATACTCTTCTCGAAACATTTGGTCACAGATTGGTGTCGTTAATTTCACATCTTGGTTTTCGTTACCACTTTGCTGTATCAATAACAAAGATCTGATTTTAATGAGATTGGTCACAGATGGCCCGTTCGTCTCCACTGTAGACTAACGCTTAATCTCTGAATATGTATAATTTTGATAGTAACAAACAAGCCCATTTAAATTGAAAAGGAGCCCCAGGGAGACCAGAGATTCAGAACCTGAGGAAATCTAGACTTGCTTTATTACGCCTTTGGCACTGCAGATAGGGTTTGGCAGTAGGGAAAATAGTGTGGTTCAGGGACTGTGAGACAGAGATCTCAACTGCAGCATTTGGCTTTGCAGAGTTGCGTCCCTTGGGCTTGCAAGAAACCAATAGTCGTTCGAAACCGGGGAAAGAGTTTATTCCGTTCCCCCAACCCTAAACCTAACCCTAACTTAAATTTTGGACTTGTAGTCATTTTGTGAGTTCTCTAGTAATTGTTGTGTTAAGTTTTGTTAATAATTTTAGTATATTTATAAATATTATTTGGCGAAACGGGGTTCGTCCTGCATATAATTTTAGGTCCGTTTAGGTAGCTCTCATTTAAAGAGATCAATGTGACCTGCATTACGTCGTTTTTACTGTCAGGACTTCCTTTGGTTTACTCCCAAAAGTTAGACGTCCCAAAAGTCAGACAAATTAATCAGGCGTGACTGATTACAACCTAGTCTTACCCACTCATATATTGAACCTGCCCTATACACTAACGAGATGGTTTTCACTTTTGTACAGAAATACTTTGATCAGAATACTAATGTTGACTGGCTTACTCAATCACTGGGTCCTCCAAATGTGTTTTCATAATGTTCAAGTTTGTAATAACACGATTATAGATTTTGCATGCTTGTTTTTACAATGTTCACTTTGATCAAGCATTCTTATAGATTTTGCATGCTCGTTTTTACAATGTTCACTTTGATCAAAACATGATTATACATTTATTTATGTTGTTGAGTTTCCATCAACCTAAAGGAGTTACTTCCTTCCTAGCATTGTGTTTCCAGCATAAACAAAATCAAATATAGACAGAGGTACAGGATGTAGGGTTAGCGTTCAATTATAACTTGCAAATAATAGGAAAACATCATCATTATCGCTCTACCAAATTCAACACTATCTACACAAAATCAACCTTCATCCAAACGGCAAATGTATCACTGGCCAAATTCCCGAAACAATAGCCCACACTATATTTAACTGCTCAAAATATAATAAACAAAGAATCCCATTTACCAATGCTTTAAAACAGTACCTCAACAATGCTAACTCTTCTGATCTCAACATTCTTACAGACCCCCAGACCGCCTCCGTGGTGTAGTGGTTAGAGCGTCCGCCCGGAGAGCAGAAGGTCGCGGGTTCGATCCCCGGCCGCGTCATACCAAAAGACGTTAAAATATGGTACTTGTTGGTCCCTGCCTGGCGCTCGACATTAATGGGTACAACAAGGACTGGTCGGCTCGGAGTCAGTATAATGTGTCTGAGTGGGGTATTCCTGCTTCACTGCGGCATGGTATCTCAGTGAGCTAGCACTATAAAACCAGCTTCAGTCTGGGCTATAAATATAGTACAAGCAGCCCCACATACACATACACACGCATGCACGTCGTCATATGAGCGAAATATTCTCCAGCGCGACGTTAAACCCAATTTCACCTCACCTCACCTCTTACAGACCCCAAACTAATTAAAACAATCACTAAATATCTTATTCATGCATAATTATATCAAACAATCTAGAAACAAAAACAATAGTACAATAATTCCACTTTTTACCATTTTAAAAATTGTTATAAATATTGTCTTTTAACTTTAACTCATTTTTTAACCTTTTATTATGATCACCATTATTCACTTAATAATTATGTTTTTAAACAGGTTGGTTGTAAAGCAACATATTAACAAAAATACAATCAAATTGTTTTGTTTCATGTCAAATAAAGTCATTGTCATTATCCATAATCTCTTCTCTTTGTGTTTGGATTAGTATGTTTGGAGTAGTCCATTAATTAGTGAAGGTAACAGTGTAGTGAACCTCAGTGCAACCAACCATAACCTTTGTTGTTTTAACGCGTCTAACTTTTGGACGTCTAACTTTTGGGAGGTCACCCTTCCTTTCTACACCAAGCTGAGGTCAAGTGACATGACTGAAATACTGTACAGGGCATCGTTAAAACCCAGCTATGACAATAAATCTCACAATTGTGGACAACTGACCGCTTTGCAAAGCAACCTTATGTACTTCTGTAATACGAATGCGATTCATATTACATTTGTGAACGTGGATCATCCATCACCTGACCTTTTCGAGGATACACGTGCGCTTGAAAATCCCGTGCATTCAGGTATTGGCTTGCGAAGTTCTTTTATTGAGGTGACCGTGTTTGTGGCTTCACACGGACAGAATAAGCTTGTGAACAGGTTGTGTTTCCTCACGAATAACAATAGGTGTTGGTGGTGTTTTAAGGTGCCTCATCACTTCTCTCAAAATAACATATTTGTTGGTTGGAAAAATACAATTGCTCCTAAGGGACCGTTCATAATTTATTTGGTGTTTTTTTGTTTGTTATGATAATGATGACTTTAAGGGGGTGTCACCCATTTTGTTCTGGGGAGGTAGGGGGGTCATCAATTTTGTACATCGTTTAATTTCGTGTGTGTGTGTGTGTGTGATCAATTTTGTACATATACATATTTACAAATTACGCTTAAAAATATTGGAAGGGAAGGGGTCATTGATTTTGTACATGACATGCAGGGGCGGTCACTTTGTACATAAATGTTAGGGGGGATTCACATTGTACATGCTTGTCCATAAAAATCTTATAGTACTGTCGGAAATAGAAAAAAACTGTTTTTAGGCTGTTACTCTGTATCCCTAAAATTGACACAATTGCAAATAGCATATGTCGAAATAACCCACTTCGGCCTAACTGGGCGTTCAGTGGGATGCGTAATACGATATCCAGAAAAGCATGTTTACTCGTAAAATCGGGCAAAACTTAGAAAAAATACGAATAGCTGCTGAAAACAATAGATCAGACTATAGATGGCAATTAGGTCGCTCAGCCAGGTATGACGACGGACCGTCGACTCACCTGGCATGAAATGCACGTGCTGCCTACAGGCACAAGGGGTCATCTCAAAGATATTTTGTGCTTTTTCATGTGTGTTGACTATGTCTCATCTACTGATTAACATCTTACGTGTCTTTCTTTCATAAAGTTTATGTTGAGATATGTAAGAGAGTATGATACCCGAAAACCATAGAAACGCATCGTAGTATATAGGTGGCATGACCATCCGAAGATCGACAGGACTGGATATTATTTGTAAATTGTTATGACGTGCCGTGTACCTCCCCAGTATAATTGCCCTAAAGGATTATCTTATCTTAGCTGATATCTCTATCCCCAAGCCCGACCCCAGGTTTTGCTTTTGAGGCGACCCCTCCTATCTGTTTCTTTTTATAGTGACAGTGAGACTGCATGGTAGCTACATCCTTAATAGTTTCGGCATAAAAGTTATTATTTTACGTCAGCTATCGTTTATAATGAATCTACGTCTAATTTCAAATTGGGCATTTAAAAAGTGTCCTTTGTAATACAATATCGTCGCACACTAATTTGCATAAAGCCATGGTCTGTTCCAAGTAAGTCTTTTTGGACTTAGAAAACCCGCATTGCTCATTTCTGCACTAATTTCCCCTCAGTAAAGTCCTTTTTCTCCGTTTCCTATCTCTCTACCACTGAGACTGTAGTTAGGCCGAACTTAGTTTAACAGATATTTCACACTTTCACATATCAACTACATAAATTGTAGAGATAAATGAGAAAAAAATACAGTACTTTTTCTATTTCCGACAGTACTATATGTAATAAAAAGCAGTTTGGAGAATAGCCATCCCCGTTTCAGTGATAACTCTTCCAGCTATAAAGACTGGCTAACTGACTGACTGAATAAGGTTTAATTAGGCCGCTTCAAGCAATATACCAGCAACATCACGGCGCTGAACACCAGAGATGGGTTTCACATCCATACAGGGAATCGAACCCGCAAGCCAAGTTAAAGCTACCAAACCGCACTGTATGTATTAATGTTCACTGCACAATAGTGGTCGGATGAATGCAGACATTACATTGACGTCACTATTAGCGGTGCACTTCAATGCTAAAATAAAGGTCCAAGTCATTTGGCGGTGGGTAGTCCAGTGGTGAACGCGTTCGCTTATCACGCCGAAGACCCGGATCCGATATGGATGCAATAAATGAAAATTATTTAACAGCGGTGGTGTGGCTGAAATCTTTCTAAATGCGGCAAAAACCCTCACTCACTCGCTATTAGTTTCTGAGTATCTGTTTTGTTAAAGAAAACACACCCCGAAAAACAATTCGAGGCATTGGTGATGAGATAAATGGCGAGGACAACTTTCTGTCCAAGTAATGAAATATCCTACCCCAATCCAACGAGTTGTATAATAACGTCATGCGCGTGTGTGTGTGCGTGTGCGTGTGCGTTGTTATTGTATCTCATAATCATGCAACAGTTAGAAGTTGCGTGTCGTATATTAAGCGGCACAGACTCCCTTGAAATTTGATAGCTCAATCAAACTACCCCTGGAACCACGATCTCATTATATTCATGTCGTTTGAGCTGCCTGTACATTGTGCACTAAAGTATGCATAGCCCGTTAAGGTGGATCAAAAGAGATGTTAATTTGTCAGTAAACTAGCAGTAATCGCATTATCGCTTATTGTGTTTGCCATGGGCGACCCTGTCTCCTTATTCGGCGCCATTCTCCAGGGACGGGTGGTTAAAGCTTTCGCTCGTCTCGCCGTTGGCCCGGGTTCGATTCCCCACATGGGATGGGAACGTACAGTGTGTGAAACCCATTTCTGGTGTCCCCCCGCCGTGATATTGCTTGAATATTGCTAAAAGCGGCGTAAAAGCCACTCACTCACTCTCCATAAGGAGTACTTTAAGCGTGCCAGACACCTATTGTCAAGGGTTCGAATCCCTTATTTGCCCTCATTATGTGACTTGGTATGTCAGCACCATACCCGTGCTTGTGAGTTTCACCAAATTGAGCGAGTGGGTTACGTTTTACGCCGCTTTAGCAATATTCCAGCATTATCACAGCGGGGGACACCAGAAATGGGCTTCACACATTGCACCCATGTGGGGAATCGAACCCGGGTCTTCGGCGTGACGAGCGAACGCTTTAACCACTAGGCTATCCCACCGCCCCTTCACCAAAGTGGCAAACGCTAATACCTGCATTACTTCGGGTTTCCTCCCACGTACAATGACACGCCGAGATATATTCTTCAACGCGAGGTTGACATTTCCCATAACCCTAGTGTGTCTCACAGTCCCCGAATCACATCATTTTCCGTTGCGCCCAGCCATTTCTGTAATGCTAAAGCCCTTAACGAAGAAAGTCTAGATTTCCTCGGGTTCTGAATTTCCCTTCTCGCTGTGGCTACTTTTCAATTTAAAAGGAAATGTTTGTTTCTGTCAAAATTATATATATTCAGAGACTATGCTTTAGTCTACACTACCTCCACAATTTGAAATGAATCACAGATCACAGATCTTAGATAGCCCATCTCACAGGGGTTCGAATCACTGTTTGGACAATAATTTTAAAAATAAAATTTCAAATTTGAACGAAATCGGTGAAGAAATGGATTTTTTAGAAAATTCTCCAGCTACACTTATTACAAATTTAAAATATAAGTTACTCATAACATATAAAAACAGTGTACGGTTTTTATTTCTAAAAATTATTGTCCAAAAAGTGATTCAAAGCCCTGTGGCCCATCTACGTTTCCTTTGCAAGCTGTTGCGCTAAGTTTCTTTTTAGTTTTTTTTAAGTGAGTGGTTATTGTTTTACGCTGTGATTTTGCTGGAATATTGCTAAAAACAGCAATTTTGCAGCGGGAAATCCCAGAAATGACCTTTATTGTGGGGAATCGAACCAGGGCATTTCGCGTTACGAGCGATCGCTTTAACCACTGGACTACCCTGACTGCCCCAGAACCAATACTACTACTTCTTTTTCGTAATCAGTTCTTTTGTTGTGGTCTTATATCCAATAATTAACCCAATTACATACTGCTGAAGTATGTGGCAACATTTCCAAGCCGAATGATCCAATAGGCCGCTTAATTAACCGATGCGTGAACAGGATTAACAGGTCATATGGATTTGGGTACATTAATCCTTTTGTCATTGCAATACAGTAATCACCCCGGGTGTACCCTTATGTCGGCAACCATACCATGTTACAGTGTTTGTGTTTCCCAGGGCGTTCAGGCTAAAACGTCATCGCCAGGAACGTCAGTCCCCTGAACGGTCTGAGCTGGTATGTTGTGACCCAGGGTCTGTTCAAGACGAGATTCCAGCTACTCACTCACTCTCTGTGTGCTACTTGGTGGATGTTACAGTGTAGCGTTATGACGACCTCCAGTCTGTGTTGTGGTCTTATAACGCTGTGGATGTTAGGTTTCCTTGGTAAGTACTGCCCAGCTGACAGGGTTAGTTACCGAGCTGATTTTGTGGGTGAGAGCTGGGCCCTTATTCTCGAAACGTTCGTAGCCCTAAGAATTCTTAACTTTGATCGTAGCCAATGTGTTAAGAATGGGGTTAGGAAGTTCGTAGTGCTACACAAGTTTCGAGAATAGCTAGCCTGGAATAATATGTTCCGGTTTTATGAATTACAAAGATCGTGGGGGCGATGGGCTAGCCTAATGGTTAAAGCGATCGCTCGTCACGCCGAAGACCCGTGTTCCATTCCTCACATGGGTACAATGTGTGACGCCCATTTCTTGTGTCCCCAGTCGTGATATTGCTGGAATATTATTAAAGGCGGCGTAAAAGTAGACTCACTCACGCCTGAATTACAAGAACGCTGCTGAGTCGTGTTTAGTTATTGTCACCTCGTCTACATTGATGGCATCGACGGCATTGTGTTTAACCATGTGCTTAAGATGTAAATTAACACAGCATTGACGGAACCATTGACTGCGTTATAGTGTCTCCCAGTACACTACCGGACAAAATCACGTACACACCTTGCCTGATGATAGCAAATACTTAGCAGGAATGGCTTTCCGATGGTGATGCATTTCATACGGAGTATGTAAACTGATGTACAAAAGAAAGTACACACCTGGTGTTTGGGGTTTATTTGAAAAGTGTTGTGATTTTGACTGGCAACTTCGCAATTGGGCGCGATATCTGTGATATTTTGGCAACATATTAGGAAAGTCTGTGACTTATATATCATTGTAAAAACTCTTTTCAAAACATTTACGTCGCTTTTTGGAAAGTAATCCAAAAGCACCGGGTGTGTAGTTTCTTTTGTACGTCAGTCTATGTTTATAATATCAAGTTTGCATTGTCTCAGCCAAGTAATGTTTCAATAACGTTTGTAATTGTTTCGGTCAAATACAGTTTTCTTGTGTGTGCTCCCCTTTGCTCTGAAGCTTTTGTATAGATACAGTCTCAGACCCCCATCAGTATATACATAATACCTATAGATGGATAAAAGGTAAAAGGGATGCGCGATGATCTTGAATAATCCCTGCTTGTCGTAAGAGGCGACAAAAGGGATCGGGTGGTCAGACTCGCTGACTTGGTTGACACATGTCATCGTATCCTAATTGATCGATGCTCATGCTGTTGATCACTGGATTGTTTGGTCCAACTGGAATATTGCTGAGTGCAACAAACTAACAAATATAAATCCCAAATACAAACAATCTGTGTATCGATGACGCTGACTTTAACAACTGACTATCCATTAACGTTCGGTGGCTAGAATAAATATAGTATGACCAGAAATTATTGAGAATTTTAGGAATATGTTTAATTGGATTTCTAGTATAAACAACCTTGACCAGCTACCAAGTGCTTGGTTTCATTCAAGAGAGACAACTCCGTTAATCCTTTTTCATTAGTTTGTGAAGAGTTATATCCCTTTGTTTACTTGCTAGCAGACGACATTTTCAGTGATCCTCAGTATGGATGATTTAGAGAAGAGGAAGTTGATTTTGGAGTATTATAACAAGGACATCAGATCAGGTAAAGTGATTTCAAGTAGAACAGGCATCCCTTTGTCCAGTGTGTATCGTGTTTTGAAAAATATTGCAAATGGATATGGCATTGAGCACCAGGGAGGCGCAGGTAGGCCCAGAAAATTGACTGTCGGTGACAGGAGGCGGCTTGGTATTCCTGTTTCTAAAAACAAACGAAGGAGTTTAGAAAACTTAAGGCTGGATATGATTGATAGAGGAACTGTGGCTGTCTGTAAGGAGACAATTAGAACTGAACTGCATGCAATGGGTTGGCAGAAAAGTCGAGGAATTCCATCACCGATCATGAAACCTGAACAAAAGGAGCGAAGGTTGAACTGGTGCTTACAGCATAGAAATTTTAACTGGGACAATGTGATTTTCTCAGATGAAAGTTCTGTGTGGCTGTTTCCTAATACACTGAATTTCTGGACCAAACAAACTGAAAAACCTTTTTATCAGCGCCCAAAGTACAGTCCGAAATTTAACGTGTGGGGTGGCATATCTGTGTTAGGGGCAACGCCCCTCTGTGTATTTGAAGGGAATATGAATAGTGAGCGGTACGCAGATATTCTCGAGGGACATTTACTTCCATCTGTTCACGTGTTCTATGGAAATATTGCTGAAATGAAAGGAGAGATGGTCCGATATTGGGACAGCATGGACCACGACTTTCTAACTTCTTTGATCAGTAGTATGCCCCGCCGCATTGAAGCCTGCACTGCTGCCCATGGTGACTTGACAAAATACTAACTGTTCACCTGTCTTTGAATCTGGAGTTATGTTCTGCTCATATTCACATTTAATACGTGAGTTATGAGTGAAAAGAAATACAATCTTTAAATTCTCAATAATTTCTGGTTGTACTGTACATGTATGTTTTATATATGATTCTTTAGAAAAATGCCGGATATCCATGATTGGTCCTTTACCACTACGGTAAAACAGAAATAATGAGTGAGTTTGGTTACGCCGCTTTTAGCAATATTCCAGCAATATCACGGCGGGGGACACCACAAATGGGCTTCATACATTATGCCCATGTGGGGAATCGAACCCGGGTCTTCGGCTTGACGAGCTAACGTTTTAACCACTAGGCTACCCCATCGCCCCTAAAACAGAAATAAGTTGGATTGGTTTAACCGAATGCCATAACTCAAACATTTCAGTTCCAGATGTTTGTGCCGCTACCCGATGCAACTACTACAGCTCCTACGGCTACTACACCTACCGCTACTGCACCTACGGTTGTTGCGGGAGTAGCTACGCCTACGTGTGCTGCTCCAGTGCCACGAGGTAAGTAGAGACTCTTTACAGGAGTGAGTGAGTGAGTATGGTTTTACACCGATTATAGCATTATGCCAGCAATATATGGGCTTCACACATTGTTCCCGTGTGGTGAATCGAACCCGGGTCATCAGCGTTACGAGCGGACGCTTTTAACCATTGGGACATTCCACCGCCCCCGCTTTACAAGAAAGAATACATTATCGTTATTGACGCCTATGACGCCTAGTATAATATGTAAATGTAATCTCTCCCTGATGATAAAGTTGAAATGCGTAGGAGTGAAATACTATGTACTCGTCCACAGGCACTGAGGGTTTATTGCCCGAAGTTCTGTATCCTGATAAGTGAGCGAGTGGTTTAGCTGAGTGAGTGGTCAAGTGAGAGAGTTTAGTTTTACGCCACACTCAGCAATATTCCAGCTATATGGCGGCGGTCTGTAAATGACTGAGTCTGGACCAGACAAGCCAGTGATCAACAGCATGAGCATCGACCTACGCAATCAGGATACAGTGACATGTGTCCACCGAGTCAGCGAGCCTGACCACCCGATCCCGTTCGTCGGCTCTTATACGACAAGCATGGGTTACTGAAGATCAATTCTAACCCGGATCTTCACGGGTTCGGAGAAAGTGAGTGAGTGAGTAAATATGTGAATGAGTGATCTACGGATAGAAACGGAAGATAGGCAGCAGAAGGATATGCATGGTTTAATTAAGATATTATATCTTGATTTGTAATTTCAGTTTCGTGTTGTCTGGTGGTGCCATCACAGGCATTGTGATGGGAGCTCTTACTGTAGCTGTTGTCATCTTCATTATCTTGATCATCTTGAAGAAAAAGAAATACTGGAGAGGCAGGAGTGTTGTCGGCCACAGTAACATCGTAGGTGAGTGTCACCGTCTCCGTCAGGGATATTCCCCGAGTCATGCATCACCAATGGCCAAAGATTAACGTCAGTCACGCCCACCGTCAGGCATGAACCTCTGCCGTGTATTACTCCGAAAACGCATTATCCACAGGCATGCATTGCTCCAAACCACGCATTGTCCACAGGCCTACATTACTCCGAACTACGCATTATCGACAGGCATACATTACTCCATACCACGAATTATCCACATGCATGCATTACTCCGAACCATGCATTACTCACAGGCATACATTATTCTGAACTACGCATTACGCACAGGAATACATTACTCCATACCACGCATTACCCACAGGCATACATTACTCCATACCATGCATTATCCACAGGCATACATTACTCCATACCACGCATTATCCACAGACATACATTACTCCATACCACGCATTATCCACAGGCATACATTACACCATACTACGCAATCATCACATTATCCATAGGTATGCATTACTCCGAACCATGCATTACTCACAGACATACATTACTCCGAACTACGTATTATCCACAGGCATGCATTACTCCATACCACGAATTATCCACAGGTATGCATTACTCTGAACTACGCATTACCGAAAGGAATGCATTACTCCATACCACGCATAATCCACAGGCATACATTACTCCATACAACTCATAACCCACTGGCATGCATTACTCCGAACCATGCATTACTCACAGACATACATTACTCCGAACTACGCATTATCCACAGGCATACATTACTCCGAACCATGCATTACTCACAGGCAGACATTAGTCCGAACTATGCATTACCCACAGGCATGTATTGTTCCGACCTGCGGATTATCCACAGGCATGCGTTACTCCTAACTACGCATTACCCACATTCATACATTACTCTGAACTTCGCATTACCCACAGGCATGTATTGCTCCGAACTACGCATTACCCACAGGCATGCATTACTCCGAACTACGCATTACCCACAGGCATGCATTACTCCGAACTAGACATTACCCCCTGTCATACACTACTTCGTGTGTTCACTACTACACATTATCTCCCGTCATACATTATTCCTAACCATGAGTTATCCTAATTATACATTATTCCTATATTGAATCCCAGATTCGCACCGATTTCATTCCAGTTCCAAAGTGGTTAAATCAAATATCCGCACCAGGGCCTAGATTTTCGAAGCATTAACATTAACATTAACTTACGACTATCTTGGCGCTAAGAGTGCTTCGAAAATCTAGGCCCTGGTCGTGATACAACTGAAAGTCAGTTCATAATACCATCTCTAATTGCATGACTTCAGAGTTCGTTCTCTAATCCGGATTACTATATATTACCTAAACACACTTGACACGTAATCAAAAGACACAGAACAATGGTGTAGATCAACGTAGAGTCAGATGATCACATTACCTGTAACGGTTAACCCTTTCTGTTTCAGTGAGCAGCTCCTCCACGGCTACAAAGCCTGTCAGTACCGTCCAGGTGGGACCGTCCGCCCCACACAATCCCTACCCTGCATACCCACCCCCAGCATACCCACCCCGGCATACCCTCCACCACAACAGCCCCCATCAAACAACCAAGCATACCCCCACCCCAGCAGCCCTACACACCCAACAACCCAGCTTACCCACCCCACCCCTGCCTACAACATAACGACGACATCCCATGTTTATTAATAATGCTGCTGTTGTCAGCCAGTGTGAAATGATATATATGGTGTTTTGGCAACCCGTACAGAATATTTGTGACTTGTAAATCACAATCAAAACACATTTCAAATATTTACGTTCATTTGGGGAGATGAACCTCAATGCACAAGGAGTGTACCTCCTTCTGTACTTCAGCATTATATTTAGACAGACCGCTGGAAAATTATTCTGGAGCAACTTTCCCACTGTACATAATAAATTCACCCACTGTTATCTCGAAACGCCAGCTTCCCCGAACCCATCAAAACCATACTTCGATTCTCCCGAAGGACGCTATCCGAGCAGTCACGATGTTTTCCGAGCAGTTTCGATGATATCAGAGCAGTCACGATGTTTTCCGAGCAGTCACGATGTTATCCGAGCAGTCACGATGTTTCCGTGTAGCCAGACATACAGGCACCATCGGTGGGAAAACTCAACACGCCTTATTCTTTAACCAAAATCTATTATTTCAATATATTTTCTTATCGTTTGCATTGAAAAAGGTTTGTACAGAAAAATACCCAAATACATTCGACATCGAAAAGAGATTGTTTGACGTGATGACCAAAATAGAATGTGTCCACATTACCGTCCAGAACTGTACATTCTAGAAGATGTGTAACAAGGGAATATATTTTACATATTTACATGAAAAAATAAAGATTTTTCAAAGAACAATTACAAGATTTATTGTGTTATTATTTCTGAACTGCTACCCAAGCAAAACATGGCGTGGGTGGCGTCTACTATAATATGAGTGCTGGAATGAAGCCCAAGTTTACGTATGTCCAAATCATATTTACTTTGGTGTGAGTGTTCAGCAGTTCCGATGTTTGTATCTCAGAGGCTACATGTATTACTGTCTACGTATCATGTTTTGGATCAGGGGGTAGGTTAGTGGTTAAAGATAACGCTCGTCACACTGAACACTGGGGTTTGATTCCCCACGGAAGTAAAGTGATTGAATAGTGCTAAAAGCGGCGTAAAACCCAACTCACTCACTCAAAAATTGCTTATTGTTAAATGTTGTGTTATTTTTCACTTGGTGCAATGTTCATGTTTTCACAAGGTGAGTTAATCTGGGATTTATTAGTCCTAATTAGGTAATTTTCGCGGTGAATGAAGCTTTTGATGCAAAGAATGTACATGAATAGATAAAAAGTATGACTGATTTGAGCTGAATTTGTGTTGCATGGTTTGTAATTGAAGAATATTACATTTTCCACCCCATATATACAGCAATGTGATCTCCTTGGAGTGAGTGAGTGAGTTTATCGTCACATCGGCAATATTACAGCCATAAAAAGCTGTCTACGAAGGACAGTAAAATAACTAGATTATCACAGAGACGAATTTAAAACTAGTAATTTAAATCTAAAACAGTTTAACTATAGATGACAATACAATATAAAAACGGGCTATAGATTGCCAACAACTGAAGGTAGATGACCATACTAGGAACCATGGGGGACGATCTCCTTGGAGTGAGTGAGTGACTGAGTTTGGTTTTACGCCGCTTTTAGCAATATTCCAGCAATATCACGGAGGGGGACACCAGAAATGGGCTTAACACATTGTACCCATATGGGGAATCGAACCCGGGTCTTCGGCGTGACGAGCAAACGCTTTAACCACTTGGCTACCCCACGGCCCGATCTCCTTGGAAAAATACATGCAACAAAATCCTTTCCATATTCACGAGAAGTCTCTGCCGATTCCAACCACATTATGAGTACATGTTAATGAATGACCATCAAATAGTTTGGATATCCGGTGTTTATAAAACGGTGAGTGAGCGTATCCTGCATCACGGGTGTCACCTGTCACTAACACTTGCAAAGGCGAGTCAGTTGTTCACCTGACTGTAGAACACGAGAGCATGCTACAAGTCCAAACTGGGAACTGCATCAAACATATTTGTAATCTCTGATGGAAACGTCATCCATCTGTCTACTATTGGTCATGTTGAAGACGTTTCTGAGGCCTTGGATGTTAAACCTTCATAATGCTACTTCTATGCAAGAGTGGTGCTCCTTGAAATCGTTTGAGAAGGAACATACTTGCTTGTCACTCACATCATGTGAAATGTAGACACGTGAATACTGATAGAAATGAACAGACAAATTGGCCACAGGGGTGAGTAAGTGAGTTTAGTAAGTGAGGATATTCTGCTCGCAATGAATAGCGACCTCGCTTTTTTCAAACCTTTTTACCCGACATCACGCCGAGTTTTTTTTCATATAGACTGGAACATTCTTCTTTTTATTACACAAAAAATATATATACGATAAACCATGTTTATAACAAACTGACTATAATTTCAACCAATCAGTGACGTACAGACCCGTGCAAAAAGTATTCGGACCCTTGACGTAATTTCCATAGACTAACATGTTATTTCAGTGTTGCATAGATAATTTTCATGAAGTGAGTTTAGGATGGATCTTTGTAAAATTGGACAGGCAAATTAGAAATCATCTCTGCTCTGCGCACATAATAGTTCAATTTTCCGACCCTTATTTAACAAATGAAATCACATTTATCAACTTACGTATGGTTCCACAATGCACAATCCCATAGGCCGCCATGTTAAAAGAGTTCATGCACTGTACACATGTACATTAAATTGTTGCCATTCGATAAATAAGCAACGGAAAATTAAACAGAAATTATGTGATTGTAGGTAAGAGGATTCCTCACAAATGTGCAAAATTTGACTTGGATCTTACGAAAATTACATTCATGAAATTATTTATGCTACACTAAATTAACATGTAAGTCTATGGAAATTACGTCAAGTGTCCGAATACTTTTTTGCACGACTCTGTAGATGCATAAGTGTGCACGCGCGCGTTGATTAATGTTCCAGCCACATGACGACGGTCTGTAAGTAATCGGACCAGATGAGTCAGTAACTGACATTATGAGTGAGTGAGTATGTTTACGCCGCTGTTAGCAATATTCCAGCAATATCACGCCGGGGGACACCAGAAATGGGCTTCACATATTATACCCATGTGGGGAATCGAACCCGTGTGATTTGGCTTGACAACGCTTTAACCACAAGGCTACCCCACCGCCCACTGACATTATGATCAAAGACCTGTGCAGTTGGGATATGATGACATGCATGAGTGAGTGAGTGAGTTTAGTTTTACGCCGCACTCAGCAATATTCCAGCTATATGGCGGCGGTCTGTAAATAATCGAGTCTGGACCAGACAATCCAGTGATCAACAGCATGAGCATCGATCTGCGCAATTGGGAACCGATGACATGTGTCAACCAAGTCAGCGAAACTGACCACCCGATCCCGTTAGTCGCCTCTTACGACAAGATAGTCGCCTTTTTATGGCAAGCACATGGGTTGCTGAAGACCTATTCTACCCCGGATCTTCACGGGTCTGACATGCATGAACCATGTCAGCAGGCCGAGCCACCAGTCAGTCATCACCAACGACAAATATGGGTTGCTGAAGACCAATTCTAATCCCCATCTTCGCGGGCTTCTGTGTTTGTGCAAGTGGATGTTTAGTTTACGCCGCTGCTAGTATTATTTCAAATTCGCGGTGGACACCAGAATTGGGTTTCACACTTCGTACCCATGTGGGGATTCGGACCCTGGTCTTCGGTGTGACGAGCGAACGCTTTCACCACTAGACTGCCCGACTGTCCAGCAACCAAAAAAAAAAAGTTTATTTGTTGTTTAACGCTGCACTCAGCAATATTCCATCTGTGTGGCTGCGGTCTGTAAATATTCGAGTCTGGACCAGACAATCCCGTGATTAATAATATGAGCATCGATCTACGCAAATGGGATACGATGACGTGTGAACAAAGTCAACGAGCTGACCACCCGATCCCGTTAGTCGCCTCTTACGACAAGCATGGGTTGCTGAAGACCAATTCTAACCTGGATATACACGGGTACCAAAGGAAGGATCATGCAGTCCATTATGAAGCTTTAAAGGCAAGACCCGTGAAGGTCCG
Source organism: Haliotis rubra (assembly GCF_003918875.1). Taxonomy (NCBI): domain Eukaryota; kingdom Metazoa; phylum Mollusca; class Gastropoda; order Lepetellida; family Haliotidae; genus Haliotis; species Haliotis rubra. The sequence goes on from NW_025767705.1 coordinate 187,373, forward strand.
GGTTAGAATGAACCTTCAGTAAACCATGCTTGTCGTAAGAGGTGACGATCGGGTGGTCAGGCTCACTGACTTGGTTGACACGTGTCATCGGTTCCCAATTGCGCAGATCGATGCTCATGCTGTTGATCACTGGATTGTCTGGTCGAGACTCCATTATTTACAAACCGCCGCCATATAGCTGGAATATTGCTGAGTGCGGCGTAAAACTAAACTCACTGACTCACAATCCATTCTAAACTCTGTCAACCATATAGCTGGAATATTGCTTAGCGCTTCGTAAAACTAAACTCACTCACTCAAGTCAACACTGATCTTGCCACCGTTGTCATCTGTTTAAAGTTCAACTTGACACTAAATTCCTGATATAATAACCAGCATGTAGAAAATATCCAACTCCAGTCCATAATACCAAAGCAACAGATTTTGTTGATTTTTTATTACTTAAATATACATACTGATCGAACTGTATGAATAAAAATCCGTAGCAAAAATAAATATGTTGAATAAATTAAAACACATGTACAAATACGCATGCACATGTTATATGGGGATTGCAATTTGGTTGCTAATAAATACTACAATAATAGGAACTTAATACGACAGTTGTACAAATTAGCTAAGAGATAAACTAAAGTAAATGTTAGTCACATAGCAGATAGTTGCTCTAAAACTACAAACACGTTAGCACAAGAATGTACACATTGTTGACAAGGATGATTTTTCTGCCCCAAATATACTTCAATGTCTATTAGTCACTATAACGATGTTTAGCACTTGTGGGTTTTCAATTAGTGGTAAGTACGTCACACGCGTCGTAGACGATGTTGCAATGACGTCGCTTGAGTTACTGCTGCTTGTGGGCTATGAATGAATACAGCCTCTGGACCTGACTCTGTTGGGGGGTTAGTTGTTGGTGGGGGAAGGTCGGATGCTGGTTTGGGGCACCGGGTAGAGACCCCCCTGGGTGCATCATAGAGCCAGGGGCACCTTGGGGGTAAGGGAAGATTGGGCGTGGCATCATCTGGGTTGCCTGTCCGGGGGCCATCATGGCGTTCGGTGGGAGGAAGGAGTACGGGGATGCGGCCGACATGAGAGCTGACATAGGCTGGGCGCTGTACGGATTCACTTGCGGTAATGGGGTTGACTGCTTGTTCTGTTTAGCTTGGCGTCTCATCCGGGCACGTTTGTTCTGGAACCACACCTGGAGCAGGACCGAAATGTTTCATGAAGAGGATATAATAAGCAGGAAACGGGATACATCAAGAACTTGTTATTGTAATAATGATATTTTATGTTACAAACGAGTGGGTGAGTACTGCTTTACACCGCTTTTAGCAATATTCCAGCAATATCATGGCGGGGGACACCAGACACCGGCTTCACACAGTGTACCCATATAGGGATCGAACCCGGGTCTTCAGCATGGCGAGAGGACGCTTTAACCATTAAGCTACCCCTCGGCCCCTGTTACAAACGAGCGAGTGAGTTCAGTTTTACGCAGCTTTTAGCAATACTCCAACAATATCACCGCTGGGGATACCAGAAATGGGCATCACACATTGTACCCATGTGGGGAATCGAACCCAGGTCATCGGCGTGACGAGAGAACGCTTTAACCCCTAGGCTATCCCACAGCTCCTATACAAACGAAAGACACTAAGGAAACTAAGAAGTTGCTTAGCAACGTAAAGAAAATATCAGATGCTAACCTTTCATATGAACTAAAGCTTAGTCGACTGCGTTCGTCACCCATACAGATTCACTTACAAATACATGTCTCAGGTAGTTTCAGTGACATAACTTACCCTCAGCCGCTGGTCAGGGATGTCCAGTTCTCTGGCCAGTCTGTCTATGGTGTCACACTCAGGGTAGGGGTTCTCCATGTAGACCCTCTCCAGCGCCCGAAGCTGACCAGGGTGTAGCTGGTGCGAGACTTCTTCTTGTAGGACCCCATGTCAGGGTCGGGGTTGGGCCTCTTGCTCCTGGGGGGCGCCAGTAGACGACGAGGATGATGCCGTGGAGGAGATGGAGGTGTCGCAGATGGAGCTGGTAGATGAACACCTGGATCTCATCAAGGAGGTGTCACTCAGACTGGAGTTAGAGTCCTCCATACAGGGTAGCTGTGATGTGGTGAGCTCGGGACTACTTCTGGATTCAATGGATGAGGATGGAGAGTCAGTACTGGAGTTGACGTCGATAGCAGAGTCATCTGAAAGGACGATGAAAAATAGAATCGTTATATTATTCTTGAGTTCTTAGTACGAGATTTGACTCTACTCTCTTGTGTGATGGTCTACCTGTATGTCGTTAACACTTCAAGTACGGTGAGTGAGTTTAGTTTTACGCAATATTTCAGCAATATCACGGCGGGGGACACCAGAAATGGGCTTCACGCATTCTATCCGTTTGGGGAATCGAACACGGGTCTTCGGCGTGACGAGCGAACACTTTAACCACTAGGCTACCCCACCGTCCCCATTTCAAGTACAAATACGATTAAATACTTGGGGTGGAAAGGGTGCCCAGCGACCCCTGGCGGTCTTTATAACTGAAATGCTAGTCGTTATGTTACAATAGGTGACTAGACACATATGACTTCGTACCAATAGAGCGTTTGTCGTTACTTGTTTGACATGCCCAGTTTCAATTATTTGTAGGTCTCTGTGATATATGTCATACTTTGTTGACGATCACATGAAACATCTGTACACCCTCTACCGTTATTGCTTTCTTTAAAAGAGAATCCATTGAACATACCCTTCCCAGTACATGTTGGACTCGGGTTTGAATCTGGGGATGATGAGAAGGGAGGTAACTGCGTGTTGCCTACTGGTATCTGCTGGGTGAAGAAACTGGGCGACATGAAGATGTTGTTGGAGAAGATGGATGGGTTGACGGGATCCCGCTTCTCTGGTGTTGGTTGAGCTGGAACGTTGGACGGTAGACTCGCAGTGAAGGCATCTGGTGGTTTTGATTGGTCGTGGAGCCTGGAAACCATGTGCTGGTGCTGGAGGTTCGGTTGACTGTCCATGGACTTCGGGAACTCACTCAGAAAGTAACTCAAAGCATCAGCCTGGCTTTGGAGATGTGGTTCTGCTTTTACTGTCGGGACGGGTGACTCCTCTTGTGGGGGCTGCTTATCGTTGGATTCAGACGGGACCTTTTCTTCTGTAGAGACTTGTGGCATTTGTGGTTTGGGATCTGATGCAAATCCTGAGATAAGGCTTGAGTTAAATGGGTGCTGGAAGGGCTGGCTGTAGGGTGTACTGTTGACCCAGGGTAGGGAACCGGGTGGAAACATTGGCGGGTATCCGTTGGTGAGTCGCACTGGCTTGGGGTGAGCCAAACCACTTGAGGCGATCTTGGCAGATGAGACATGCTGTTCCCAGAAGTTTACTGGATTTGTAGGGGGGTCTTGGTTGGGTAGGGAGCTGTAGGGATGATGTCCCGAACTGGAATCAGATGGAATATTATCGGAAACAGATTGTCGGTCGTCATCGCTGGTGTCGGACTCAGATGACTGGCTGCTGGGTGGTTGAGGGGTGTTGGGCTCGGAGTGCGAGTCCGTGGACTCTCCCTCGTGCAGCAGGAGACGTGTGGAGTGAGTCTGTTGAACTGTTTGGTGAATCGGAGGCTGTGGGACTGCTTGGCCGTAGGCGATGGTTGAGCTGTGGTCAGCTGAGGCCAAGTCGGGCACCTGTCCGTCGTGTTCTGTCTTATGTGGCATCCCAGATAGAGTACTATTGATCAGATTGTTCAGCTGCATCTGGAGGTTGGTTTGGCTGACATTGTCCTCGCCGGCCGGAGACGGCTTGACTCGGAGACCTTGTCTTGGAAGTGTTGGGTCTCTCTGTTGTCTTCGGTTCTGCCACACGCTGTGTTGACGGTCGGGCTATGATTGGTTGTACCAGATAGTTGAGTTACGGAATTCGCTGGCAGCTGGGGTGGTGTTGAGCCAGAAGGGACTGATGAGGTGACTGGGCTGAGGAACTCGAGTGGGCTGTGGTGCCTTGTGCTGTGACAATGAACTTTGGACTTGGGATAACTGAACAGACTGGGTCTGAGACTGGTGCGCAGACTGGACTTGGGACTCGGGTTCGGACTTGACTTGGCTCTGGATATCAGACTTGGGTTGATCGTGTATGACGGACTGAGATGTAAGCTGGAACTTATTCCAGGGCTGGATGGAATGGTGAATCTGTGTCTGACTGGGAAACGGTCTTATTTGTGGCTGGTTGTTTGATTGTAGGGGAGGACTTGGCTGCGATTGGGCCTCGGGGGTCTGGGGCTGTTGCTCTGGTTCTATCACTTCTTGATCCCGGGGATGTTCGGACGACTGGGGTTGGTGAGTCACAACTTGTCCGCTTGACTGAAAGTGAGGTAAATGATGCCTGAAGTTGGCGTAATCTGCAGCACAGAACGTGAAGGACTGTCCGGGGTTGCCAAACAACGTATTCTGCACACTCCTTTGAATATCCGTGTGAGAGGGCACCGTCACAGGCGTGTATGTCATGCTGGTGGGAGGAGCGTAAGTCGTGCCAGACGTCGCAGACAGATAATCGCTGTAGAAGGTTGCGGGGGCGACGTCTTTAACAATGTCAGACATCGTGGTGATGTCGTCTATGGTCTTCGCGTCCAGAGTTAGGTGGTCGGTGTTCTGGGTCCAAATCGTCTGCTCGGTTTCCTGGACACGAGGAATGCCCTGTTCAGTGTCGTCTGCTTTGTCGCCCAGAATTGCAAGCCATGGCAGGAGGTCGGAGCTGTTGGTGTAGCTGAAGTGAGGAGCTAGTGACGCTGCAGCGATGGACGGAGGCTGAAACATTAGAGTTCAAGATTTAGATAAATCGGCCGAATATTCGCTTAATGGCGAGTGAGTGTAATTTTACACTGCTTTCGGCAATATTCAAGTAATATCACGGCAGGGACACCTGGGCTCTATTACAGTGTAGCCATGTGGGAAATCGAACCCGGGCCTTAGGCATACGAGCGAATGGTTTAACCACTATGCCATCCCACCGCCCTATTCGTTTAATAGTACATCGTAATGTCAAAGGTCTTGTATATTGGAAAGTATGTAATGTAGAGCACGATTATGTGCATGCTGCGTTGTGTGATCATGTAAAGTGCAAAATACGTAATGAATCTCAAGTGGTGAAGCGTCATTAAATTAGCCATGCACATTTTCAGATATTTGAACGATCAGTTTTACCTCGCAATGTAAAATCCAGGAAACGAGATATTGAGCAGCAATTACAGATTGGTATGATACTATTTCGTATTTTACACAAGTAGCTAACAAAAACATTAATTCTTGGACAAAGTGGAAATATTTTGTATTTCTTTGGTAAGAACGTTTTAATGCAAAATTACGATTGATCTCATTATGAAATTTCTGTACGTGTTATCTTATCATGAAATTCATGATCGGTCCTCTAAAATATTATGTGTGCTGGTCATTTTGAGTTGATCTTGGACAAAAGCTCTGAAGTTGGCGATTCAGTTTTCGTGCTGCATGTCCACGAGCGCATGGAGACAGCATGCATCTCGGGTGTAGGGGTGGTGTCAAAAGCAGAAAGTGATAATTATGACTCGTTTGATATCGCTGACAATGCTTTGATTTGATTTGAGTTCAAACTCTCCCCGGACAAGTTCAGCTATTATGATCATTCAATAATTACACCACTAGAAAATGCTGAACGTGGAAGTGACTCAACTGATGAACTCATTTCGAACGCCACCATTACTGAATCCGACTTACCTGGCAGATGTTGACACCCGCACCTTCGTGATGAGATTGAAACTATAGTCTTTATCTGATAACAATTACCATTGGCCCAAACCAGTGGTTAGTCATATCTTTACTACAAAATTAACCGAATTTATGTTGAAATAGTTTTTGCACTGTTCATGCACACATTACAGAAACAGTCAACGAAAAATATTTTCGGGCAATTTCTGACACAAATTATTGACATCCATTTTTAACCTTGAAGGGAGATAACTCTGGTAAATTCAGTTGCTGTTATGAACAGATACCAAAGATATTTTATCATATTAACAATAAAGGATGTTTATTGGCTTACCTTGTGAAATTGACGATAAAAGTAAACATATTATGTATATGACCAAAATATCCAGCAAACGTATGATGTAATAATCCAGACGTCAGCCTGATGTAAATCCAAGTCAATCCCCAGGAAAGGTCAATACTATTTACATCATGCGCTGTCACCCACATTTTTATTAGCCAATGAAAACCGAAGAGACAACTTACCTCGCAGTGCTCTTCCATTTGGTTGGTCAGAATATTTCAGCTTGAGCAAGTGAGTTGTTTTCGAAGTGTAAGAAATCACAAGTTGAATGCTTGTTGTGAACTCATCTCAAATATTTATACCCAGGAGGACTGTGTTGACATTTTCTCAAACATGTCACTTGGCAGATGAGTAAAATACCTAATGGAGATGATTAGAGTCGTGTTGTAATTGATTGGCGTTTCGCGAATTGCATGAAGTGTGTTGTTATAACGGCCATGTCAGTGATTAGTGTATTGTTTACCATCATCTCAATAACACTGTTACCGCCATTGTGAGTTAATCTTGTCAGCCGAGATGTTTTTGTATGAGTAACTGGATGATTGATAGAATTAACAGAAACTTAGCATTGTCGGTACAGGCCATTTTTAAACAAGGTGGCAGGCTAACGTAAAATATATCTTGACATTTTCGCAAATATTTCGTATGATTTTATTCATGGAATTTGACATATTTCATCATGAAAGGAAAAATGTTATTGTATTTTTCTTTAGATTATTTACTAGCGCTTGTTAAAAGGTTTTTAATCAACATATGGAGAATGAATTTTAATCGTTATCGTCAGGAATGGTCGGGTTTTGTGGGCGATGACTTTCACTATATTCCCGTGAAATGAACACGATACCCCCGAGTGACTCTGCACGTGCAGCATGACTTAATCGGTCTGATTGTGGGGTCGTGAGGGAAGATTTCTACAACCGGACTGAATCGGTGCAGAGATGTATCAACCCCATGAACGGTTACACTGTCACACTGTGACGATAGGTTTACTATATTTCTTTGTTTTAAACTTTTATTTATTCACGAGAGTTAATTAGGATTGGTGAACAAGCTTTACAGCTTATGTTTACACCGCTCCCATGCAACATATATAATACAAAGTAAACTGAAGAATGTGACGTCATCGATACTGATTATTATATAAATAATGTATATTTGTATTGCATCAAATACAAATACAACTATTCTCTAAGTAAACAGAAAGTTACGTTTTGTGTGTCTAACGAGCCATTTGTAAAAATGTAAATTAATCATGAGCTTTTTGTTCAGTTAATTTCATTATTTTTATTATAATATTATTATGAATAATACTAAATGTTATTTACTAGTATTATGCTTCTTTCGAAGAAGCAGGTAGCAAAGGTACTGTAAGTCCCCATGGTCCCTAATATGGTGATCTACCTTCAGTTGTTGGCGATCTATAGCCTATTTTGATATTGTGCTGTCCCCTATAGTTGAAATGTTGTAGATTTAATTACTAGTTTTAATTTCAAATCTGTGATAATCTAGTTATTTTACTGTCCTTCGTTGACAGGTTTTTACAGTTTACCATTACTTACTATGTAGAAAATTAATTGTTCTCGTCACGATATGGCTGAAATATTGCCGATGTGACGTTAAATTTTAACTCAATCACTCTTTCGAAGAAGGAATATCGTTTAGCGAATAGACACAACATAAATAGGTTGAGTATAATTGGATGCAAAGCCCTTCGCTGTAGTACACATACACTTTCTCGTTAGATATCATTCATTTCCAAAAATTGGTGTGGGTGGTGGATGGGGTGTAAACTAGGTCTTCAGCATGACGAACTGATGCTTCAACCAGTTACAAACTAAGGGAACAAAGGAGTATGTTATATTTGGGATCACACTTTCTTGGTAAAATACAGATTCTATTAGTACTTTAGTCCGCAGTCCAGACTACCAGTTGTCCGACTTACATTTTTGCGGAAGGGGCGGTGGCTGAGCGGGTTAGGCATCATACTTTGAGTGCTGGCGATTAGGTGTGGGTTCGAATCCAGGATTGGACCCAATCCAACAAAAGTACAAGAATCTGTACTTTACTAAGAAAGTGTGATCCCAAATGTAACATATACTACATTTGACCAGATGCTTGATTGGCATTTTAGAAGATGATATTTGATGAACATAGAGATGTTTTCTGGGTTACATCTTCTTTTTATTCTCGAGTACAACGTTTCAGGGCTTGTTTTGGCCCCATCATCAGGTAAAACTGAACAGTATCTGTTAACTCTGGCCGACGACGTGACGTCACAATGCTATGACGACGCAATACATGTGGTGGTCAATAGATACAGATGACATGGCTAATAGAATACATGTTATTATGAATATATAAGATGTCGTTTAATTACTGCAAAATTCAATGGCATTGTGTGATCATAAGATAACAAAGAATTTGCTTGGAAACGTAAAGAAAATATCAGATAGTTCTCCAACATGTTCCATTTGTATTATGACAAACAGCAACAACAACCAAACCCACAAGAGCAAGCCCCAAACAGTACGGCATCAGTGTATCTTCATGGGCACACTGAGATTGGGGGATTTTTGGGACGCTTCACATATTTTATGTTGTTTCAAGTGAGTGGGTTTGGTTTTACGCCGCTTTAGCAATATTCCAGCAATATCACGGCGGGGGACACCAGAAATGAGCCTCACACATTGTACCCATGTGGGGAATGGAACCCGGGTGGCCGGTGTGACGAGCGGACGCTTTAACCACTAAGCTACCCCACCGCCCCATGTTGCTTCGAAGTCAACGGAAGCTGGTGTCTTTTTAAGATCTCATTGAACAATTCTTTTATCTTGGGAGCTTTTGAATTATTTCTCCGAGCAATACCATTATCTACGCCTCAGGTTACTGTGAAACACATAACACAATATTGAAGACTATAACTTTCTGTTTCAACTGGACTCGTTGGGATACCTGTTAGAAATTTGTCCCCCAACAACCCCAGCTTGTCTGAAAATGGGGGCGGTAGTGTTACCTAGTGATTACAACATTCGCTCGTCACACCGAATTCCTTGGTTTGGAATTTTTGGAATTCCTCACATGGGCACAATGTGTACAGCCAATCTCTACTGTCCCCCACCTTGTTATTACTGGAAAATCGGCGTAAAACAACATTCACTCGCTTGTCGCTAAAAGTAGACTGAGCTGATCAGATGACTTCGTGGATTGCGTGTCACTGTAACCCGACGATGCGGACTGTTGGTTTGTGTGGCCCAGACTCGGATCATTTACTGACTGCTATCTTGAAGCTAGTCTGAATACTGGAATATTACTGCGAGTGGCCCTAAACATTAAACTCAGATGCTGTAGGTGTATAAGTATATGGTCATTCACTTACCGACATGTAACAGAAGGCAACTTACAAAGAAAACAAACAAAATCAGTAATTAAAAAAATTCTAAGGACAAAATATGTTCTAGGTAATGTAATAAACGCACACGCACACACACACACGATTATTTCGCCCGCAATTCATTTAAGAAATAACTTCAAACACACATTAAGGGAATCTGTAGTTTCGTCAAAAGGAAATCAATGAAACAAACAGAAACAAATAATGATAGAAGTAATAATACTCCCACTTTAAATTACATCCTATATATACACATGTGTGCAGTATGCAGTCAAAATGTTCACATAAATCTGTTTGTGAATTAGCTCCATGTGAAGCCACAAATCACGCTCGATATCAAGTGTACAGGCGAGTACCAACATCGTTTGTTTTTAACTGTTTGCACACAATTTTAGTCATCTCGGAGAAGGTAAGTCCAGAGAGGTGCAAGACTTTGGTGTATAGCACTTTGGTGAGACCCAGTAGTACAGGGAGACCCAGTAGTGCAGGGAGACCCACTAGTGCAGGGAGACCCAGTAGTGCAGGGAGACCCAGTAGTGCAGGGAGACCCAGTAGTGCAGGGAGACCCAGTAGTGCAGGGAGACCCGGTAGTACAGGGAGGCCCAGTAGTGCAGGGAGACCCGGTAGTACAGGGAGACCCCTCTAGTACAGGGAGACCCAGTAGTACAGGGTGACCCAGTAGTACAGGGATGGCGCCATCAAACCAAGGATCATAATCAAGACTACGAGATTCGAACCACTGGTCAAAGGATCCTACACACCTTGGTGAAACAAGTTTGATTTTCATGTTAATCTGGGATTCGAACCAATGATCAAAGGATCCTACACACCTTGGTGAAACAAGTTTGATTTTCTCGTTAATCTGGGATTCGAACCAATGATCAAAGGATCCTACACACCTTGGTGAAACAAGTTTGATTTTCATGTTAATCTGGGATTCGAACAAAGGATCAAAGGATCCTACACACCTTGGTGAAACAAGTTTGATTTTCATGTTAATCTGGGATTCGAACCAATGATCAAAGGATCCTACACACCTTGGTGAAACAAGTTTGATTTTCGCGTTAATCTGGGATTCGAACCAATGATCAAAGGATCCTTCACACCTTGGTGAAACTAGTTTGATTTTCGCGTTAATCTGGGATTCGAACCAATGATCAAAGGATCCTTGCACACCTTGGTGAAACAAGTTTGATTTTCTCGTTTATCTGGGATTCGAACCAATGATCAAAGGATCCTTGCACACCTTGGTGAAACAAGTTTGATTTTCTCGTTAATCTGGGATTCGAACCAATGATCAAAGGATCCTTGCACACCTTGGTGAAACAAGTTTGATTTTCGCGTTAATCTGGGATTCGAACCAATGATCAAAGGATCCTTGCACACCTTGGTGAAACAAGTTTGATTTTAGTAGTTCTATACTGACAACGTACGTGTAGCGACAGTCGATATCACGATAAACCTGTAAACACAAGATGCCTCGTATTCGAGAACGTAGGACACTCAAATTCATATAAACTGAGCATGATCAACCCTGTCAGGTAAAAACCGTACTTCCTCTAATACAGGTGTTATCAAAACCACGAACAGCGGCCGAGGCTCTCCTGTATGGATATACCATGTTAGTGGCTGTATCATGTACTTATTTTTGCATATTTAATGCATTTATGGCGTTTATGTATGCAGTTATGTGTACAGATTGCAAGGACGCACGCGTGTCTGTGTAAGGTAGGCCTCCTATTTTTGACGCAACGCAAATGAACTCGCATGAGGAATTCCCCTAATGACGTCATTCCTATAAGGTATTTCCCCAACACGTTGACAATCAGGTAAGGTTATTTTCTCATCTTTCGATAAAAATATGCGATTCCAATTGCAGACAGGCTGAGATATTATTTTAATGTGTTTCTGCGCCTGTCTGTGCATAACATATACAATAATATGACAAACCTTTGATAAATTTCATTCCCAGAACAAGCTACTTCAAGATGCTTCTAAAAGTCTCATGAAAAATAAAATTGCCCCAGATATTTCATGAGGCTCAATTTGGTTCACGTCAACAGAACCCTCAGAACTATGTTCCCCAGGGGAGTTAGCACTGCTCCAATTCTATATATGTGGAATTAGTAATGCCTGAGTGTATGAGAGAACAATGTTGGTATGAAAGTAAATATTTTCTACATACCTTTAGTTCAATATTTCGAAAACACATAACAGATTGATGTTATTTAATTCCCTAATAATTCCCTTATAAGACGATTATAGGCTCTTTCAAGTAATCTTTGTTGGTTTAAGGGATGTACCCACCATCTCCGTGTTCTGTTCTCCTCCTCATGCACAGAAACTGCCAGAGAAGCTCGGATTTTTCCTCCATCTTATATTCATCCGTCTTATATCGCAGATGACCGCACCTAGTGTATTGGAAAAAACGCACTCGGTAACGCATGCGTGAAAAAATGCGGACGTAGTGTAAATCCAGCCTAAGAGTAATTTGACCATGTTAACATTATGTTGTATTTTTACAGTGTAATGGTGTCTCGTTGAGGTCATTGAAGCATTAGAAGTTTGGGTCAAGTAATACAATATCTGCACAAATGCCTGCTCATAAATTTATGTCCAAGCAAAGTACACACATGGTAGCATCTATAGGGTAAATCCGGTAAAAAACGTAGGCATTTCTTCACCCATAAAGACGAAGTTAAAGTGGGGAGTTATTTACCCGCCTGGCTCATAGATCTGTAATGGTAGATAAAAGCAATGACTCAAATACTATCTGTGCGATTTACTGAGCCCGTACCCGGAAGTACCGTAAAACATAGCTCCGTGCGTGCAGTTCGTCGGATTAGGGTAGAATAGTCTCAGTACCCTCGATACCATGGAGTCGGACTACAAGATCGTCAGGGAGCTGGGGACGGGGGCGTTTGGAACAGTGTACCTCATCAAACACAAGACAGAACCGGAATGGGTATGTACTACTGTTACCAAAGTCTTGATTCTGATCCTTGGTTTGATGGCGCCATACCTGTACTACTGGGTCTCACCAAAGTGGTATACAGCAAAGTCTTGTACCTCTCTGGACTTGCCTTCTCCGAGATGACTAAAATTGTGTGCAAACAGTTAAAACCAAACGATGTTGGTACTCGCCTGTACACTTGATATTGAGCGTGATTTGTGGCTTCACATGGAGGTAAATCACCATCAGATTTATGTGAACATTTTGATTGCATACTGCACACATGTGTATATATAGGATGTAATTTAAAGAGGGAATATTATTACAACTATCATTATTTGTTTGTTTGTTTCATGGACTTCCTTTTGACGAAACTACAGGTTCTCTTAATGTGTTTGAAGTTATTTCTTAAATGAATTGCGGGCGAAATAATCGTGTGTGTGTGTGTGTGTGTGCGTGTGCGTGTGCGTGTGCGTTTATTACATTACCTAGAACATATTTTGTCCTTAGAATTTTGTATTTATGGTGCTTAATCGGGTGTCATTCGATAACTAATCAACGGATAGATGAAAGAAAATTATGTACACGTAGCTGAAGATGATTTCCAAGATGTGTGCAAAATATCAAAATAAAATGACTTCTACTCAATTTATGAAAATTATTCTTGCAACAGTTAATTAACATGTAAGTCTATCGAGATATCACTAATGATGACTCACTTATGGCCAACTACTGTATGAAGTGAACGTCGATACAAGCCACAGGCAGGTGTCAGACCCTCCATTACTCAAGTATATATCACAATACGTTGTTGAAGATCGGCATTGCGCCAACAAACTTGATAACGGAACATTGGGTAAGATACCCAGTCCGCTTGTCTGCCATTAGTTAAGTATAATTCACAAGGCGTTGTGTTGAAGATCGACACCGCGTCAACAAACTTGATCAGGAAACTTTGGTAACAGTAGTACATACCGTTGATTAGTTATCGAATGACACCCGATTAAGCACCATAAGTACAACTTAATTTTAATCTATCCCATAGACAGCCACGTCAAACCTGATTGGTATGTCTAATATTTGTTGTTTTAATAGTTGCAGTTTTCTTATAACCATAGGAAAATTGAATGGGAATTATGTGTATTTGCAGCTGGTAGATAAGTATTGAAAGTAATTCGACCCAAACTAAATTTATGAAAATTATTCTTGCAAGAGTTAATTAACATGCAGGTCAGTGGGAATTTCACAAATGATGACTCACTTATGGCCATATTCTGTACACTAACTGTGCATGTGTTTATTTTGCCATTGGAATAGAAAACCCTGTTTCTCATAAAATCTATAACTCCCATATGTTATATCCCGATTTGTATCTTTTGTGTAGTAAAGTGTTAAAATAGCTCGATTTCTTTGGCATGTCAAAAACGATTGAGAAATGCAGCGTCTGTTTTAAATTCGTTTTCCCTCAGAACGGATAATTGAAAAGAAATGCATTGTATTACCAATTATTTCTCATACGGACAATAACTATCTGACAGAAAGTATGACGTAAATGCTGGCAATGCTTTAAAATCCTGATTGGTTATACCTGTTGTCACGTGCCTTCGGAGCCCTGAAGAACTGACCTGGAACTGGGTGCCGTTGTACAGAGCGATCTTGGCGCTAAGGTGACTGTAACTCCCATACCTTAACACAGAATTAAGGTAACCTTAGCGCTAAGGTTGTTTTGTACAACGGCTCCCAGGTCTTTAGCAACCCATGCATGTCGTGATGATCCTGATGTCAGTCACTGGATTGTCTGGTTCAGACTCGATTAATTTCATATAATTGTTTGACGTTTTACGCGTTCTATAACTGTAATATTACTGAGTTCGGCGTTAATCAACAGACGAACACATTTGCCTTGATATTTGTGTGAGCACAACGTGTAATGGACATGTCCGCCCCTCTCGTCGTGACAGACAGTTCGATCATGCAGGTGCGGATATGAAGTTTCCATGACTTCGAGGCGAGGTGAGGTGAAATTGGGTTTTACGTCGTGCTTGAGAATATTTCGCTAATATGACGACGTGCATGCGTGTGTATGTGTATGTGGGGCTGCTTGTACTAGCCCAGACTTGCTGGTTTTATAGTGCTAGCCCACTGAGATACCATGCCGCAGTGAAGCATGAATACCCCATTCAGACACATTATACTGACTCCGAGCCGACCAGTCCTTGTTGTACCCATTAGTGCCGAGCGCCAGGCAGGGACCAACAAGTACCATATTTTAACGTCTTTTGGTATGATGCGGTCGGGGATCGAACCCGCGACCTTCCGCTCTCCGGGCGGACGCTCTAACCACTACACCACGGAGGCGGTCCCCATGACTTCGAGTCGAAGTAACAACATCCTAGATCTGTGTCCATGGTGATAGCGTCTGCTCTCTTGTTATGCAAAGAATATATGCCCTTGACTGATTGAACGGATTGAATTTGAATACCTGGCTTCGATCCCCCTTCCCATTTCTGCTGTCTCCTGCCGTTATATTGCTGGATTGGTGCATACAACGGCATAAAACAACATTGACTCACTGTTTGGGGTGTTGTGGTCGGCCACACATGCACCAGTGCCAAGAGAGAACCTACAAATGAAAATCAATGCTGTGGAATGTGTACACGCTTGAAATAGAAATAGCAACATACATTCCAAACAGGACACAATTCCCATGAAGTGATCGTCGAATGCCTGCTGTACGGTGATCTGCTACTGGCCTCTTTGTCATGGTTGACTGGACGCGTGAAAGTGGGAACACACACACACACACACACACACACCCCCTTCGGTTGACATATCAGTGTATCTCCCGGCAGTGCTGTAGCGATGCATCGAACTATCGATAGATTGCAATTGTTGCGGCTCCGAAAGCAATTAATCGATGGTAGAAACGAAAAACTATCGATGCATTGATAGTTTCTGTGACTATCGATACCTTAGTAATTGACTTCCGTTGATAAATGCGCAGCGCCAAATACAGGAAATTCACTTTGATTTGGAGTGATCTGCCCCTGTTACCTCTTAAACAAACATGGCGGCAAACACGGCATGTGACTAGGAGTTCGAAATTGTGAATAACAATAAGTTTATGTTTTAAGTGTTAACTTGATCTGTGCTTCAAGTTTCTTGTCAGTTATTAAAAGAGACCGAAATTACTTCAACTTGTTTTAATTTCATATAAACTATACATTCATTTGAGAAATGACTCCAAGTGAGACAATTCAAGGAGAAAATAGTTGGTCGCAATAGTATAAGATAAGATAAGATAAGATAAGATAAAATAATACTTTATTACCCAAGGAGGGAATTTTGTGTACAGCAGAGGTATATGACATGTTAAAACAGAGAGTACAATACAAACAGACATACAAACCATGGGCGGATCCAGGAATTGTGAAAGGTGTGTGTGTGTGTGTGTGTGTGTGTGTGTGTGTGTGTGTGTGTGTGTGTGTGTGTGTGTGTGTGTGTGTGTGTGTGTGAGGGGGTTAAAACCCCTGAACCCCATTGGCTCCGTCAACGCAAAAAAATCTTCAATGTGGTCTTAAGTCATTTTCAAAAAAGAGGGGTGGTGGTTCGGACCCCTTCTGGATCCACCAATGCAAACATAAGCAATAATTAAACACATGCTATGTTATGTTTCAACAGACTATCGCTATCACAATAGTTGTTTCCCTTCAGTACTCATGATCACCCCTATCTCCCGGTGTTCGTGTTTCATGCTGGTGCAGTGTGTGTGTCAACACAACAGGTACATAGTAGTTATTCTCAGTTATGTGGACATGTTGTCCAGACACAAGTGAATGTTTATCCCTACAATCTCTACTTACGTTCGATTCCAAAGCCCCGGACGACCCTGCATGGTGAACCGCCGCACTAGATATCAACCAAAATAAGGTCATCTTTTGTGTGTTTTTTTATCTTCAATCTCGAGAGCTGGCTGGCGAAAAATATAATTCGAACATATTCTAAAAAATGTCACTAACTGTGCAACTTATTTTTTGAAATTAAGAAATTTTAGATCACTTGGTAATAACCATTAAATTAATTTATGATGTAATTCAATTGCATTGGTTGGGAATAAAAAATGGTTAACAGTAGTAAACACGTATAAATATATGTATACCTAAATGGGTGATGGTAGTATAAATGCGTACACATTCTGATTCTCGTCTGAGAAATTGAACATCCGATTGTTGACATAAATATTATAAATTTAGCATCAATAAACCATATCATACATCAAACTTTTATGATTTCGCAACTCTGTGTGACGTTGAATTCACATGTATTTAAAAAAAAGATACGACAGCTTCACTCAGTTGTGTGTTACAACCATACACTGTTGTACTCCTCCTTCAACAAGCAGTCGTGTTGGATTTCACTATCGGGCAAAAGTATACACCCGATTTGGAGTTAATGCTGAAACGCACGTAGCTATGCTTTATCTATGCCACGAGTGTCTTAAACAATCCTGTTTGGGTAAACACGATCCTGACTGTGTGGCACACTCTGCAATATACTGGTATACGAGGCCATGACACAATAAAATCATGGCGAATGTGGGATTCGAACCCAGAATCAAAGGTTTCGGACACGCCCAAGGGACGCAGACTATGTTGGCTGTCCAGACAAACTGAGACGAAAGGGCCGCCTTTGTCCCAAGTGCGGATGTGAAGAAGCCATGTAAGAAGTGAAGCAATCCCCAAGTGCAGGAAAACATGACTTTAATCACGATCTAATGGCCACTTTGTGAACATATCACCAGTGATATAACGACCAGGTATGACTCATGTACGTAAGAAAACAACACCCTCCCCTAACCAATAGAAATAAAACACACAAACCCCTGCATGCGCCCCCGGAAACAGCACGTCGATGTAAGTTGCTGAAAAAGCAGCCTTTGCAATTGTCACTCAATAGCTACCTTTAGCCCCAAAGTATTGTAATTGTCACATTGTTAACCAGTGCCTCATGATCAGTCGCTCATAAAGACATTATTTTCCCTATCGTCAGTTCGCCCTGAAAACTGTGGATTTGTCAAGAGCAGACTCAAAAGAGAGGGCCAGTGCCGAGAGGGAGGCCAATCTGATGCGAGAGCTGGACCATGATCACGTGGTGCGGTACGTGGCGTCCACCTTTAACGGGTCCACCCTATTCATCTTCACGGAGTACTGCGAGGGCGGGGATCTGTCACACTTCCTGGAAGACTCCAATGGGAAACTGCCTGAAGACTTGATCGTGTGTTGGGTGTATCAGACGGCTTCAGCATTAGCGGTGAGTGGACGAGTGTGCTTTTTAGCTACTGTATATCTCTGCGAAATACTCATGTAGGTAATCGAACCAGGGCCTTCGGCATGATCAACAGACGCTGAAATCCACCCCCACCTTCCTGGCATAATGCATCTGGAGTGATGTGGATATTTATATGATTATTAACTGAGTTCAGAGGAGAGGACTGAGTTAGGTTTTGTGAAAACTTACAACCACTTCTCTGCCACTGATACTTTTTATTCATGGGTTATAGAACTCCCAGAATTTACAATTACTTATCGTGTGCCGGGAAACTATGTTGCAGTACTTGCATCAGATGAAGATCCTACACAGAGATCTGAAACCCCAAAACATCTACCTCACTGCTGAGGGGGACATCAAACTGGGGGACCTCGGTATTGCAAGGTATGAATACAATGTACTTCGAACACTCTTGATGTCTGGAAACAATACATTTAGGATTGCATGGCACACCTATGATACAGTATACGCGGGGCTGGTGTTGGAAGTCGATTCAGCACAAGAACGTTGACAAAACAGTGAACATTCTCATTGTAGGGTCCTCGATAAAGGAATGGGCATGGCGTTAACAATGGCAGGAACCCCGTTCTACATGAGTCCCGAGATATTCCAGATGAAAGGATACGACCACAAGGTAGCTCTCTTCCTTAACTTTATATACAACTTGTGACGTCAAACTATTGTTTTGTAGGGCCCTGGTTTCGCGGGATAGCTTTTCAGCAGGCACTTTCAACTGAATGTACCTCTGTCCCTGGGTTTTTCAGCAGAATATACCTCTGTATAGGGTCTTTCAGCAGAATATACCTCTGTCCAGGGTCTTTCAGCAGGATATACCTCTGTCCCAGGGTCTTTCAGCAGAATATACCTCTGTCCCAGGGTCTTTCAGCAGAACATACCTCTGTCCCTGGGGTCTTTCAGCAGAATATACCTCTGTCCTTGGGGTCTTTCTGCAAAATATACCTCTGTCCCAGGGTCCTGGGATCAGTTTGTTCCCGGGACTTTTAACAGAATATTATGTTTCTCTGTCACTGAAAACAATATTTATTTGGTCGTAGGTTACAACTCCGAAAAAACACATGTAAAACAAATTAACAAAAGCAACAGTAAAAATGAAAGGTGAAAATCTAACAAAGAAATATGCATATTTGAAGATATGCTGTAGGTCCTGCTAAAAATGTTCGGCTCTTCCAAACCATTTGGCAAGTCCCTTATCTTCACACTTTTATTTCAGACCGACATCTGGAGTTTCGGGTGTGTGGTGTACGAGATCGCGGCAGGAGAACATGCTTTCAGCGCCCCAGATATGTCATGCCTCGTTTTTGCAATCGTCTCTGGCAAAGTAGGTAAACTGTATTAACAGTAAACCAAAATGATAAACATTTTAAACCGTTTCCAGAACACCAGGAAGAATAAATGTCATCGTTCCTCTGTCATAGGTTCCTTTGATACATACATCTTACAGTGATGGGCTGCGTCAACTGGTGAAGTCGATGATGGACAAGGACCCGGATGAACGACCAAGTGCTGAACAGCTGCTAGACCGTAGACCAGTCAAGGAATTCGGAAACAACACTCAAAGTGTATGTACACATACGATTGTCTGCAAACTGGGCAGATACAAAAGTGCCAAGTTTACGCTGGCGACCGAAGTGTCTCTAGGAGCGCCACTTACCATGGCTGTGCAGTGTTGCAAGAAGTCTATGATCAAGGATTCGAAACCCTGAAAATTCTTCTTGCTTTGTCAGCATCATATTGCCAATTTGGAAAGCATATAAGACCTTGACAAGCGAACGCTTTAACCTCTATGCTACCCTACTGCTCACTCTCCTATTTTCAGCCCATGATAATTATGAAGAAATTCAAGTTCAGGACCAAGTGGGGAACACATGACTCAAGTGTAGACGTTTCCAAGATGTTCACGACGGCAGAGCTGAACCCTCCTCCATGCTTCGGAGAACATGATATTCGCATTCTAAAGACTCTACTGCTGCACAGGAAGAGGTTGGGCCGACCTTCGCCCTCGGATATCAGCGAAACTGTCAAAGCGAACAAATACCTTCCTGCGATGAGGGTTAAGGAGGAGGCGATTGAGCTGAACCTGAAGGAGGACCCAAGCCATGCAGCCGTCATGGAGTCAGTGATGCGGGGATTGATGGGTGTGATGGTTGATTCTCAGGATGTGAGTGTTCATACTATGTAGAGACAATAATAATGTAGAGCGGTCTAATCAAAACTAGTGGTCAGGGTCCCCATCCACAAGGCGTTCGTAACGTTCGAATGGCCTAGTTTGTACGTGTACTTCTTCAGTATCACGTTCAACAAACGAGCGTAGCGCTGTCAGTGTTAAAGTATGATAGTTACGATCACCTTAGCGATACGATCGCTTTATGGAACGGGCACCTGCTCTCCATTGGTTGTCTATGTTAAGGTCGCATGCAGATTCCGATACCTTTCGGTATGGACTTACCGAAACAAATCGTCAAAAATGCAAATTCAACTTATAAAGTTGAAAAATAACGCGATGAAAAAAACCGCGCGAAATCGGAGTTCAAACGTTTCACTAATTTTCCCCCGACTTTTCTGGGGAAAACTGGTTTCAACAGCTGGGCTGCGCTCATAGCACGTGCGCAGTGAAATAGGTTCGCGCAACTTGGAAGCGGGCTGTCCGGTGAATACTCGGCGAAGGCTTTGGTGTGAGCTATTTTTCTAATGTTTTGTTGATATCTCACAGGCGCGAGCTTTTTATATGTTATGACAGTAAATTAACTGTTTATATAATTTCATTTGTCTGTTTCACCACACGTTCTTCTTACCGAGTCACTTTCTCAGTTCGATACTTAAAAGCAATGTCATTATTTAGCGTTGACAGAATTTCTAACTGTGATATAGATATGTCGTTGTCACAGACAAAACTCAATGTCTTGTTTTATTGACACCTGTGTGTCTGCCTGCCTGCCTGTCTGCTAATGACAATATTCAATACACAGCTGCTATCACTGACCACATGCAATTTGAACTTAACACCAATCAGGCTATACACCATAAACAAAATGCATTGATTTATGGCCCGAGTTCGGTCTCTGTCACATTATGTAATTACACAGACAGACAGGTGTGATACTTGAACACATGACATGTTATGATGTCTGTTGATTGTAAAATGTTATACACAAACAATGAGCATGTATTTACAAAACCCAACATCTCTATATGTACACACACAATGAGCCGTCAGGGCATCTGCAGTAAATGAACCAGCCGTTACACTTGAGTGCACCCTCACCCGCTCTGACTGGGTTCGGTATCCCGGCTGCTTCGTTTCTTGGGAAGTAAAACCCAAGTACACAATTTTGCAATTTTGATTTGCGATTGTACGGTTATAATTTTGTTTATATGTTTTTTCATAACCAGCAATGTATATTATATGTCATGAATAAGTGATAATTGTGTTTCAATTATGTTTGATTTTTTGGTTGCATGTGACCTTTAAAGTATGGTAGTTACGACCACCTTAGCGATACGATCGCTTTATGGAATAGACACCTGCTCTCCATTGCTTGTCTATGTTAAAGTATGGCAGTTACGACCACGTTAGCGATACGATCGCTTTATGGAACGGGCACCTGCTCTCCATTGCTTGTCTATGTTAAGGTATGGCAGTTACGACCACGTTAGCGATACGATCGCTTTATGGAATGGACACCTGCTCTCCATTTCTTGTCTATGTTAAAGTATGGCAGTTACGACCACGTTAGCGATACGATCGCTTTATGGAATAGACACCTGCTCTCCATTTCTTGTCTATGTTAAAGTATGGCAGTTACAACCACCTTAGCGATACGATCGCTTTATGGAATGGCCTCCTGCACTCCATTGCTGATCGTAAGAGAGACCTGCTGATTGATGCAATACCGCGGATTGCTGTTCAAGGTTTGCTTGATACGATTAAGTAGCTCATTCATTTATTCATTCATTATCAGAAGCTAGTGAGTGTCATGTAGGTGATTATCCCTAATATAGTTGGTGTATATTTCAGCGCACCCTCAAAGCTTCAGCCATCTTGCCGGCTTTGGACATTGATCGTACAGGAGGCCAGGGGTCATCTACTGAGAAAGGTCTGCAGCATAGCATATTTACAGCTCTACGAAATATACGTAGTAAGACGAGGCCGATGGAAAATCCCACCTACGTGCCTTTCGAGAGTAAATACACTGATAAACGTTCTGTCGTCTGGATTTTTGAAAAATACAAAATAATACTTTTGGAAAAATTGACCCATATTTACAGAAATTAGAGTTCATTGGACATGGATGGCCTAAACATATTTTGGTTCCTAGTTTAAGGAACAAAAATGTATATTTCAAAGCTGAGATTGAAGAGAAATACACCGAGGAAACAAATAAGGGAACACCACTTCATGGCATCTTTTTGATGCTCGGATTTTCTCCCACAGCGCTATTCAAAAGCTGGTGATGAAAACTGGACAATATTTAAGACACGCCTGAAGTTTCCTGTGTTCCTTTGCTTGTTTCTCTCAGCATATTTGTCCTTCACAAATAGTAGAGCCTGTGGAACCATCGATACCTTATGTTGTTAGTTCATATTATTCATATCTTGAACGTACGCTGTCCCAGCAAGGGCTAGAACATGGGCTCCTGCTGTCTGTCATTCATTTGTCAAGGGTTTCTTCGTCATGTCACCGAAAATCTTACTCTAATATGGATTATACTTTACTTAATAATTCATCAATTCAATACCGATGAAAATGATATTTTCATTTTTATAACATAAAAGAGATACAGAACTATATGTATATATGTGTTATACAATAAATATGAAGTTGCCATCTATATACTTGTCTTATATATTCTCCATCTTCTAAATGCCTCTCAAGAATCTAATATAGAACTATCATTCAAATTACTCTAAAAGGAAGAAGTCATATGTGATGGAGAATTCATCTTTTTTATTTACAATTTCAGCAATAGATGCCGAATTTATCTTGAACCAGATACAGGTTTTACAGACGTGAGTCTTACCACTGTAGTTCTTTATCCAAATATGTGACTATTAGGAACCCATTTCATTTGGGATTCTAGAGAAGAAGATCCATCGTTCATGAAATTACACATGCCACGTAACATCATTTGAACAATAGATGCATGTACGTGCTGTATCACATAGCAGTGGACGGAATGAAAGTAATACTTCCTGGCACCCAGCCACTCGTAATATCTTATTTCCTATTCAAGAACATTCTCGTTAATTGAAATCGTTTTGTAGATTAATTGGAAATAAGATACGATGTAATCGTGACCAGGGCTGTAGTTATGTTTTGTAGTGCGTGCGTGCGTGTGTGCGTGCGTGCGTGCGTGCATGTTAGTGTTGGTGGGTCGGGGTCTGGGTAGGCAAAGTTGTAAGAGTAGCTGGGTTGACACTAGGCTGACCCTATTGAGACAGCCTCCTTTAGCAACACCATTCATTATAGACTGCTTAAACACTGAAAATCGGGGCTGTGTGGTAGCGTTCGCTCGTCACGCCGAAGGTAGGGGTGCGATTCCCTATATGTGTAAAATCTGTGAAGGCCATTTGTGCTGTCCCTCGCCGTTATAATTGCTGGGATATTTCTAAAAGCGGCGCAAAACCATGCTCACTCACTGAAAATCAGAGAAATGAAATGATCCATTGCTGATAGTGAATATGATCTCTAATGCTTTGTATTTGAACAGAGACTGTGCTAAGGGACTGGGAGAGGACAAATTCAGGCGGGCTTACTCCATCCTGGATTCCGTTCAAGATGCAGAGAAACTGAAGGTAGAGACAGAACAACGTAAACAGGGTACACTGTAGAATGTTTCGACGAACTGGACACACAACGAATAATAATGTTATGCAATAGTTTCAATGTAATTCCTTTGTAAAACTGCTCAATATGTTATTGATTTGAATGCAAACGCAACAAAGAACTAAATAAAACTCAAGACTACACAAGTATGTTGAGAAATAGTATTTGCTTAGTCAGAGGTCAATACGGATCCATGTTATGAAGAAATAGTTTTCGCTCACAAAACCCAATACGATCAAAACAACAAAATGTCAAAAAGGAATAGTGAGCCTCATAAGTATATATGTTTCGATATTAGAAGGTCGGTTGTCGTTTAACGCCACACTTAGCAATATTCCAGCTATATGGCGGCGATCTGAAAATAATGGAGTCTGGACCAGACAATCCAGTGATCAACAGCATAACCTACACAAGCTTGGATACGATGACATGTGTCAACCAAATCAGCGCGCCTGACCAGCCGATCCCGTTAGTGACCTCTTACGACAAGCATGGGTTGTTGAAGACCAATTCTTACCCGGATCTTTGGGGTTTTCGAATTTCGAATTTCGA
The DNA here is from genome assembly GCF_003918875.1 of Haliotis rubra. NCBI lineage: Eukaryota > Metazoa > Mollusca > Gastropoda > Lepetellida > Haliotidae > Haliotis > Haliotis rubra. The sequence goes on from NW_025767705.1 coordinate 211,534, forward strand.
GTAAGAATATGATAATGAGTATTGATATATGCACCATAGTATGTCGTGTTCATCCTGTAAAATATATATTCCCGGTCGAATATAACAGGCCGAAATATGAAATGATTCAGATTAGAACAGATGGCTGCAATGTGGACAGATTTAGCCTCTTGATTTAAGTGTAAGTACAATCTTTAAACATGATGTGTAGGTATACTCTCCGTGACATAGTACAACTACGTAAGGTTTGTTTCACATCATTGATACTTTCTCTCTTGCAGGGACGTCTCGTTGGCCTGATCGGAGAGGACATGTTCCGGGAATACAGCGAGAAGATAATGTGCTTGCGTATGTTTGAAAACGGATTACAAAACGTGGGATCTCAGAAACGATAATAACTCCACATAGAAGTAACTCAGAACTTGATGCAACAGAGATCCGGGGAATAACGTTATTAACATAGCAAAGTAACGCGGATCCCGGGCAGTACACTGTGGTAGATCCTTCGCGTACGGGTTTGCTGCTGATCGAGGGTGATAATCTGGGCAAATTTCATATCACGCTACCCGTTATTAACCTACGCACTATTTGTTGACATGTAAACTGAGGTTTTGAAGCAATATAATGCTACGAACAGTAACTCATAGATTCATCTTATCTAAGATTCATTCAAGTGCGTGGCATATTCACACACATAACTGCGTCTTGATCATTTGTGACATGTCCCCCTCTTTGACGGCCCCAAAAGCGTGAAAAGATGGAATTTGTTGTTACCGCGCCTGACAATCAGCATCACGCAGCTTTTCTGAGACCATCTTTGATATCTCTTTAATAAGTGGTGTCCGAAAATCGAGATATGTAAAACCAAAATTTTGAAAGATCGAAGCTTAAAATATGGATGCACTGATCTCTGTGTATCTGTAGCGAAACTAAGATGCATTTTAATGAGAATAGACAAGCCTAAATTTCATCAACAAACGACTCAAATGCGATGCTAAACAATTTACGACAAAGAAACTACAACATGATAACTGATACCCTGAATCCAACCCCGAGCACGTCTGTGGGAGAGCGCAGTGTTGGGGAAGATAGAGATATCAGGCCGCGTAATTCATAAAGACGTGAAAGATGATATTTGTTATCAGGCACAAAGTCGGCTCGGAGTCAGCACAATGTGTCTGAGTGTGAGCGTTGAGATGCGGCATGGTATGTCCTGGGCCGATCACTTTGCAGCACAGCCGAGCCCAGCACGCACGCATACGTTTATACGGCCCTTTTTACCTGAATGGGTTTAAGTATATTGAAATTCATTCGTCTGAGCGGCATGTCACCACGTGACGCCTGTATCGTACACACTGCTTCTCACCTGAATAGGGAAGCGCATCATATTACCACTGAGTGTTGACTAGAGTTGTCACTGCATTGTTTGAGGAACGATATAACCTTAGGAACGTTTAAATACCTTTATCAATGAGCAAACGACCATATCGATGAATTGTTATGATATGAATTGAGCGAAATATACACAGTAAAGTGTTGTTGGATCGTTGGCAAAACTGTTATAGTAGGATAGTGTAATGTCCTTTATGTCACACCTTTCTTTTTGTTATTCCGTCCCAGTGAGTACATACTGTAAATGATATTAAGTATATCAAAATAAAATATAATAATAAAGTATATCAAAGTAATTTTTCCTTTCTGTTTTTTTTTTGTCAGTAGGTCATGACAATAAACCCGCTAATATCCAGGTTAGAAATTATCTTCAGTAACCCATGGTTCTCGTATAAGGCGACAAACTGGATCGGGTAGGTCTGGCTCGCTGACTTGGTTGACACATGTCATCGTATCTCAGATCGTAGATCGATGCTCATATTGTTGATCACTGGATTGTCTGGCCCAGACTCGATTATTTACTGACCGCCGTCGTATAAGTGGAATATTACTGCAGAGTGCGGCGTAAGGCAACAAACAAAAAATCCGGCATCCCCACAGCGCTGTATGTTGCACAAACGAGCATAAAATCTGAAAAACTAACGCAGACATATGGTTACAGACATTAGATTTTGTGTAATCTTTATATGCTCAACAGCAAACATGACTAAGTGAGTTTGGTTTTACGCTGCTTTAAGCAATATTCCAGCAATATCACGGCGGGGGACACCAGAAATGGGCTTCACACATTGTACCCATGTGGGACCCGGGTCTTCGGCGTGACGAGCGAACGCTTTAACCACTAGGCTACCCCACCGCCCCCCAACGTGACTGAATACGCACACGTCGTTACATAGCTACAACAATATCGAACTGGAATTTAAACTCCATAGTCTGACCTATGATATCGAACGGGGGAGCTGTTTGTAGCGCAACCTTTGATACAAATAGCAGTTCAGGCATGCCTGGGGTGTCAGGTAACACGAGAAGAGAGTCCGATCTGTGACGAATCTCTGACATATTTCTGGAAACCAACGAGCAAGAATATGGAAGATGATACTATATGCGAAAACTGTGATTCGAGCTCATGTTCATTAGACCTTGACACGCTTTATAGGAGCGCAACTAGGCACAACGATCTACAGCGTCTTAGGGTTAGCTCCCGGTCTTGATAGTAATTGATATGAATGAGGCCTTGTGAATTATGAAGTAGCTTGAAAAGTCACCTAAAGCCTCATAATCATATTTATTTCTATAATCTGTCCAACATCCGTGTAGGTATATGCTTTGTTGTTTAATGCAACATGCCAGCTACATCGCGTCGATCTGTAAATAATTGAGTCTGGACCAGACAATCCAGTGATCAACAGAATGAATTTTTCTACGCAGTTGGGATACTATGCCGTGTCAATTAGGTCAGCCACCCTGACCACCCGATCCCGTTAGTCGCCTCTTACAACAAACCAGACCAATTCTAACCCGTATCTTCACAGGCATGTGCCCGAACCAAGATAGTACAGAAGGGTTACTCATCGTGTCACAACGTGCAAGTCAGAACTTGGATACACAGCATTTACCTCAAATGGCATGTGAATTCAGTATTCAGCTGTGACTGTGAGTGTCACAATGTGCAAAAAATTGACTAGTTATACGACACCTCAGCTAAACATCATGCCAATTCAATATTCAGCTATAAGTGTGTCATAATGTGCAAAAAACAAAATTTGATTTTTACAATCCAACAGATAAGTCAATTCCACTCTCACTTAAAAAGTGTGTCACCATGTGACATCAATGTCAGGTCAATAATTCAACTCCAACCCGGAAGTCACAAAGCGAAAGTAGCGACAACTGAGAGGAGCTTGGGGTTTTCCGTACAGTAATATCACTGCGACGCAAAACTGTCATGGAGTCCGATTACAAGATCGTCAGGGAGCTGGGAAAGGGAGCGTTTGGGACAGTTTACCTCATCAAACACAAGAGAGAAGCGGAATGGGTAATGCATAGTTGTAGCTCACTGTCCCACGTTCACCTTTGTGATTCACGAAGCCTACTGTAGACAGGGTGTAAATACTCGTACTGGATAGGAGGTTATCTATCGTTATAAGCATTCATTCTGTTCACTGTATATGTCATATTAAGTTAGTTGCCTGTTGCCTCCTTGAAGACACTGACATCATTACAAACGGTTTTTGTGCATGTTGGAGAGCTGTACGATAGTGTATCTGTTGTAGTTAACTGAGGCATGGAAACCAGAGTGTTTGTTGTGTAGCACTGAAATCGAGACCCTCTAAAAGTGTTAGGTCAGCCCACCAGATTCAGTAAACATTGACGTGCTACCGTCTTGCTGTACGACTCCACGTTCCCAAAGTATCGAACCGGACACGACTCGGTTACTTCCCCAACAAACAGTAGTAAACAAGAGGCATATAGCTGGAATATTGTTCCTGCTGTTACTACTACTACTACTACTACCGCTGCTGCTGCTGCTGCTACTACTACTACTGCTGTTACTACTACTACTGCTGCTACTACAACTCACTTACTCATTAACTTTTGCACAAATGCTTGTCGAGTTAAGATTTGGAATATGTTTTTATGTGAACTGTGTATATTGATCAGTTTTTAATATTTTAAAGATATTATTACAATATATACCGCCCAGGAAGCTGAGAATGAAGATCGAGTGCACACCCACCTGCTGACCGGGCGTCTATTGTGAGCTCTTTGAGCACGCATCTTGTGTATGGAGTCAAAGTATACACATTATTATGTTACAGACGAAAATGTGTGAATGTAGCAAAGAATGTGAACCTTGCAGTCAGGCAGGTTAACTTCATCATCAGTTCATGGCCCTTGTCGCTTCCACGCATTATCCAGACAGCCAATGGGACCTCACCCATGAAGCTGCTGCCTCTTCGAATCCACCATAAACGTTCCAGCAAATATGCAGTCTCCCCAACACTGCAGCCTTCTACATTAATCAGAGTTGTAAAAAATTGTCATTTTCCACCACGCCCTCTGCATATTCTGGATAGATCTAGAAGTCAAAGCCAAACACGATGTTGAATGAAGGGATGAAGTCACTCATGATACTGCGTTTGAGCCAATTCTGGACACCCACATACAATGTGGAACAGTCTCGTTATATTCATTGCATAGTCTGTATTTCCTATTTCGAAATACATTTGACGTATGGTGACTACCCAACACTGCAGCCTTCTGCATTACCCAGTGCTGTGCTCCCGGCGGAGAACCCAACGTTCTCCTCATCTGCACAAAGAGATCGTGAGGTGCCAAACCAAGGGCATGTGCTAAAGCACATCATTACTGCTATCATTATTATTTCTATTCGTTTTGAATGGTGTCTGGGCCGGGCAATCCAGTGGTTGACACCATAAGTATCGATGAAGGCAATTGGTTACTGTGACAGGCCTCAATCAAGTCACCGAGCCTGACCACCAGACAAGGGCAGGTTGCTGAAGATCAATTCTAACCCGGGTCTTCATACATATGTTCTGCCTTGGTGAATGTACGCCTCATCAATATTTCGCAACCTTGCTTATCAATTTCTTAAAAACGAAACTTTCATATGTATGATAGCCATTTGAGAAATAGATTGTTACAAGCTTCCTTGTCATCTGTGTTATCACACACAGCTTAATGAGTATTCTTTTATTTGAGGCTGGAGTCGTCTGTACTTATATATAGCGCGAAACGACCGGGGTGGTGACATTGCAAAATCAACCAGTTTGTCAGTGTTTGTGTAGTATGGGGGGCGATGGGGGTAGCATAGTGGTTAAAACGTTTGCTCGTTACGCTAAAGACCCGGGTTCGATTCCCCACATCGGTACAATGTGTGGAGCCCATTTCTGGAGTCTCTCGCCGTTAAATTGCTGGAATATTGCTAAAAGCGGCGTAAAACTAAACTCGCTCGCTCGTGTATTATCGTATTTCGTTGATGTCCGTGGATCACTTGTTACCATGCTATCCACATCGCCTTACCTGCCAAGGGCAAGGTTTACAGGTATACCAAATTTATTGGCCGATCCGGGTTAGAATTGATCTTCAGTAGCCCATTCTTGTCGTACGAGGCGACAAATGGGATCGGGTGGTCAGGTTCGCCGACATGGTTGACACATGTCATTGTATCTCAGTTCCGTAGATCGATGCTCATGCTGTTGATAACTGGATTGTCTGGTCTAGACTTGATTATTTACAGATCTGTAAATCTGTAATATTGCTTATTGCTGGAATATTAACTCACTCACCAATTAATTGTTGATTTTATTGCTTTTCATACACCAGTTCGCCTTGAAAACTGTGGATTTGTCAAGAGCCGACGCCAAAGAGAGGGCCAGTGCCGAGAAAGAGGCCAATCTGATGCGAGAGCTGGACCATGATCACGTGGTGCGGTACGTGGCTTCCACCTTTAACGGGTCCACCCTGTTCATCTTCACGGAGTACTGCGAGGGCGGGGATCTGTCACACTTCCTGGAAGACACCAGTGGGAAACTGCCTGAAGACTTGATTGTGTGTTGGGTGTATCAAACCGCGGAGGCTTTGAAGGTGAAATAAACTTTAAACAACGAAGTTTAGTAACTCATTTGAACCAGTTTACAGAAACTTCTAGACAATATTCCACTTATACTGTTTCTGGAAGGTTATTACACAAACACACATATATCTTACGATGCACATTCTGAAAACCCTTTAATATCGGATTTAGGTACATCTGTGCATATCGAGGCAGACCATGAGGATCTTAGTTAGTAAAAGCACATTGCCAAAAACAGTATTTACGGTTTTAGTGCAATCAGGGGATTGCATGTGTACGGGACCCACTGTCTCTCATAAACGTCTTAAATGCTGAGGACACACATCAAGCTGAAAAATATTGTAATTGGTCATATTCCGTGAGAGAAGAGTAAACTTAGGGTCATTAAACTTTTCGTGTGCACCCCCCTCATATGAACAATACAATTCTCGACTCTAAATCCCTGGACTGAATTATGTTTTTTATAATTTTATTACCAATGATTTTTTTCCATTATTGGGGTATTACAGTAAGAGTGATATATGTGTCTATGTTGCAGTACCTCCACCACAGGAAGATCCTGCACAGAGACCTAAAACCCCAGAACATCTACCTGAGTGGGGAGGGGGACATCAAACTGGGGGACCTGGGTATTGCAAGGTGAATATAAACTAGTTATTGAGACAAGGTCTACTCTTCTAGGAAATCCACACTATCACACCGTTTCATGACTTGCTGTTATATAAATTCCAAAATAGGAATCAGTAGAGCTGACTGTTCTCTTGCAGGATTCTGGACAAAGGCGCTGACATGGCGTCTACAATGGCCGGAACTCCCTGCTACATGAGTCCTGAGATATTCCAGATGAAGGGCTACAATCACAAGGTATAGTCACTGCCATAACTTTCCCATCATAGTAAACAAAATAACCTCACGGACAGGGAATGCTTGTCAAGGATATCTGATTCTAAACCACCTGTCTTTCTTAAGAGGTTAAAGAGTTCTGACGTTGTCTTCGGTCTTTCCGTACATTGTATGAACATTTTTCATAAAGAACTCCAAAACTAGGAATCGGAAATGAAAGATTGATCATGGATCGAAGTAAAATGGAAACAAAGGTGCCCGGCCACTGCCACTTCAGAACAAATACAGATAGATATCACGATATCAAATAGATTGTGACAGTGTAAAATATTCCGGACTTCTGTGTACCCGGTACCCGGTACATTCAACCATGTAATGCTAAATCTAGCACGGAATGTAATGTAATGTTAGGTAATGTACGTGTTTTGAGCTGTTCAAGCTTTGTATGCTACCAATAAATGAATTCAGTGAAAGTAAGTCGCCGTGCTGTCCATGTTTATTCCGTTGAATATATGATAGCTTAGGTTAATACCTTAGGTTAATGCCCAATATTATTTACCTCAATAACTTAGTATACCCAGCATTTATACCTTGATTACATAGGTTGATACCAACCACTATGTACCTTAAAGGGGAACTGTACACGAATAAATCACATTTATTCTTCTGTGAATCAAAGTGAACTGTTTTAATTAGTTAATACCAATGTTTGAAAATATACACTCATTTTTCTTTCAATGTAAGTATAACCCTCAAAATAAGTGCTGAAATGTTATGCCAATATGAAGCCTTTGTTTGCCGAGCTAAACAGGCCAGAGTTACCGCCCTTTGATTATGACGTAATTGGTGCCACTTGATTTTATACTGGTCTACTGTCTAGTCCCAAATCAAAAGATAATAATACTGATTTTAATCAAGTGAAAAAAGTTTGATACAAACCACTATGTACCTTAATAGCTTAGAATTAGGTTAATAACAAGTATCTTGATAGCTTAGATTGTAAACATGGTTTACCTTGATAGCTCAGGTCAATAACCACCATGATAGCTTAGGTAAAAAGTAAACATTGGTAGCTTGGGTTAATACTAAATATGGTTTACCTTGATAGCTCAGGTCAATAACCACCATGGTGTACCTTGATAGCTTGGGTTAATACCCATAATTATGTATCATAATACCTTAGGTTAATACCCAACATGATGTACCTTGATAGCTTGTGTTAATACCCACCCGTGAAGATACGGGTTAGAATTGCTTTTCAGTAACCCATAAGAGGCGACTAACGGGATCGGGTGGTCAGGCTCGCTAAGTGGGTTCACACATTTCATTGTATGCCAGTTGTATAGATCGAAGCTCATTTTTGTTGATCACTGGATTGTGTGGTCAAGACTCGATTATTTACAGTCCGCCGCCACATAGCTGAAATATTGCTCAGTGCGGCGTACAATTAAACTCACTAACTTGGTTAATACCCATGGTGATAGCTTAGGTTAAAAGTAAACATGGTGTACCTCGATAACTTATGTTAATACCCACCATACTCACTCGATGTTCAGGGTGTTGATCACTCGATTGTCTGTCGATTATATATTTACAGACATCAGTCATATAGCTGGAATATTGCTGATTGCGACCTTAAACAACCAATAAACCAACATACAATACACTTATGTTAATACCCACCATTGTGTTCCACCGCGCTTGTTTCAGACTGACATTTGGAGTTTCGGCTGTGTGGTGTACGAGATGGCGGCCGGAGAGCGAGCGTTCGACGCCCCCGTCGTACAATTCCTCATCTTCAAGGTGGTTGCTGGGGTGGTAAGCTCAAACTGCCTGGTAGTAAAAGTCAACAACCCAAGATCGAAAAAGTATAACAATTTGTTCTCATGATTTAATAACACTTTGCTCTAAACATGCCTGATGTAGTGATGTCTTGAAGAAATGGTGTTGTGAGATTCTCAATTTGTCACCATGCCGACTCTTCCTGTCGTAGGTCCCTCCAATCCACAGCGACTACAGTGACGCTTTGCGCCGGTTAGTAAAGTCGATGATGGCCAAAGACCCAGATCACCGCCCCAGTGCTGCTGATCTGCTAGAACGTAGCCCTGTCAAAGAATTCAGACAAAGTCCCCAAAGGGTATGATATATATCCTGCATCATAGGATTTATTATATACCCATGTAAACTTAGGACAGTAATACAGGGGTCCAATGCGGATGATGTGGTCAATAGAGGATACTTAACTCGTTTCCGTGTAATACCAATTTATTAAACGAGTTAATGACTTGGTATCAAACGAGCGAAAACGAGTTTAATAAAAATGGTATTTCACGGAAGCGAGTTCAGTATTCTGTTTCGCTCGTTTGATACTAAATCTTTCACGAGTTAATAAAGATGGTATTTCACGAAGCGAGGTTAGTATTCTGTTTATTACTCTCCAACATAAATTGATAAAAACTGCCTACAGTGTGATGACTCTCTCATCAATTTTCCGCGAATCAAGCAAGGTCTAATACCATTGCCATTCGTCACCACTCGCCCCTTTCCGTAACCTCCAAGAAGACGCTATTCGGCTTGTCCCAGAATAACACGAGTTGGTCACAAATGATACCATTGCGACAGATGTATTAGCATTGTGACGTCATAACTGTAACCATTATGACGTAAAAAATCTAGCAGTATTACACTAGTGTAATATTGCCGTAAAAATATTACACTGCATTATCTTCCACAGACGAGTAATAATTCTGTTTATTACCTTCAACATACATTGATAGAAACTGCGGCTCTCAGCTGTCAGTGTGATGACTCTCAGCCTTCCGCGAGTCAAACAAGGTCTAATACCATTGCGACAGCGGCATTAACATTGTGACGTCATAACTGTGAACGCTTATGGCGTCATACGTCTAGCAGTATTACACTAGTGTAATATTGCCGTAAAAATCTTCCACGTGCGAGTAATAAATAGAGAATACTAAACGATGTCCCGTGTACTATATTTATGAAACGAGTGAATGGTTTGGTATCTAACGAGCGAAAGCGAGTTAGATACCAATACCATTCACGAGTTTCATAAATATGGTATTATACGGGACATAGATTAGTATTTTATTTATTACTCACCCAACATTGGCAAAATAATATCGAGCAAAGTACTTCTTTCCTAAGAATTCAACGAGTGTGATGACTCTCAGCTTTCCGCGAGTCAAGCAAGGTCTAATACTATTGTGACAGAGGTATTAGCATTGTGACATCATAACTGTGAACAAGTTTTACGTCATACGTACGGCACCACGCGATGTTATTACACAATGTGTAATAACATTGTAAAATTATTAAACAGTGATATCTTCAACGGGTGAGTAATAAAATTCCGTATAGCACCCCAGTTTCCGTATTGAACCCCTGCCGGTTATACTGATTTGTTTGTTTAAGTAACAGGCTAATGCAAGATAAGAGGGTATATAATAAATATAGAACGTCATACTAGTGCATTTGGATGATTTGTATTGAATTCGAAGATGTCATGGGAGTAGAGAAACAACTCGTTCTTCGAACTCATTGAACTCGAAGATGTCATGTGAGAAGAGAAACAACATCTTCTTGTTCAATACAAAACATCCAAATGCACTAGTATGACGTTCTATATATGTATAGCCATCAATATACTGATACACAATCCGCAGTATCCTTACATTGTTTAAACCGTGTGGATCTAGGAACATGGATTTAGAATCAGTAGGAAATGGGTAATTTGTCCCCTAATCAAACCAATCATAATCTTTTCAGCCCAAGAAAATTATGGAAACCAGAGGATTTCGGACGAAGTGGGGTACATCCGAGTCAACAGTGGACATTGGGAAGATGTTCAAAGAGATGGTGTTGAACCCAGCCCCACCTTTCAAAGATGGCGATATTCGTATTCCCGTAGATTCTCTCCAAGTGCACAGAGAACGACTGGGTCTCAAGGGGGCTGCCTCGGCAGCATCGGCCAGCGGAAGCGGAGGAGCTGGTATATATGTGTCAATTATGACTCCGAAACAGAAGGGCAAGCAGAAAGTTGCCGATAAGAAAATAGAGGTGACCCTGAAACCCGAAAGGTCGAGGACCGAGATGTCGGAAGGAAGAGCCGCCATCATGGGGGCAGTGATGCGAGGCTTGATGGGAAAGATGGTGGAGACCCAGGACGTGAGTATCAACACAAGCACCTGTCGATGTAGCTGGACAATTACCACCATGGTCAACATATCATATATAATATATTCACTAAATTTCGTAAAACGATGTTATGAGTAAAGAAATGAGGGTGAGCGGGATGGGTGTTTTATGTATAGGACAATTCTAATCCATTTTGTATCACTAGAAAGTGAAATATAACATCTTATTACTCGCCCGTGGAAGATACTGCAGTGTAATATTTTTACGGCAATATTACACTAGTGTAATACCGCTAGACATATGACGTCATAATGGTTACAGTTTTGACGTCACAATGCAAATGCCTCTGTCGCAATGGTATTAGACCTTGCTTGACTCGTGGAAAATTGACATGAAACTCATCACCATGTAGGCAGTTTCTATCAATTTATGTTGGAGAGGAATATACAGAATACTAAACTCGCTTCCGTGAAATACCATTTATTAAACTCGTGAAACATTTAGCATCAAACTCGCTCTCGCTCGTTTGATACCAAATCATTAACTCGTTTAATAAAAATGGTATTACACTGAATGTCGTTTAGTATCCTCTATTTATCGAGATAGTACCGTGTGATTTGAGCCGCTCCCTGGTTTGTGGAGAGCCTTGATAAAGCAAATTCTTGTTACAGAGAACACTTCGAGAATCTTACTCGAGCACTTCTTCCTCTTCCGACTCAGATTTCGACTCTACACTAGGAGCAAGTCACGGAACAACCACCAAGAAAGGTCTTACTTTATATGAAACTATAACATGAGATCTAGCTGTATTTGCGAAATATGACAGGTGTTATGTGGCAACGATCTTGTTTAGGTTTTAGTTTCAAATTCTTTCGTTTTACACAAGGTTATACTTTTTCTAAATTCCGTTTTGAAAATGTTTTTGTGAACTTTCCATCTCAACGGGCTTGAATGTTTTACGTTACCACGTGTAACTTCTACATTTGAATGCATGTTGCATCAACCACAGTTTGGGTGTTCCGTAATTACCTGATCCAAGTGAATCAGCAGTTATTAGAGCGAGTCATGACCAGGACGGTGTCCTCCCATTTGCGAGACACATTAATTAATGGTTCAGTGCACACAGGTGGTGCTTCCCAATCCCTACGATGAAAGGGAACAGCCCTGTTGCTGAAGAGTACCCGCAGGATGCATAGTTCATTAATGAGACACAAAAGACATTGTTCATTGAAGAGCATTTATTGATTTCAATAAAGAACAAGTTAAATACTGAAAAAGATTATCGTTATATTTACACAGAAGGAATAGTTCATTAAATACTTCATTATCATTTTTTATTCACACATTTTGATGATTTGAGTTATTATGATGTTTGTGTGTCATTATAAATAACTTTTTTTACATGGGTCCATATTTGGAAATTTTGACACTTTTCATATTTTCAGCAGTTTGCCGACTGCATCAAGATACTGCATGTGATTTTTCGTTCCATCTGCAAGTTGATCTTTGAGTCTATGTAGTCGATTGTCTATTTCCCTGTACACGCGTTTCCTCGATCGAGGGGCGCCTCCCAGGTCGAGTTGGCACAGCTTGGCCTTCTCTGCCTCTCTCTATTTTCCTGATGATTTCCATAAACCTGAAGATGTTTGGATGGCGATGACTGAGTGTAGCATTCAATCTACTGTGAAACCCTCAATGTTGTTGTTAGTCCTGGGGCCGAATGTGTCATGATGGTTCCATATGGGCAAGGAAAGCGAGCGTCGTCGTCCACCCAGGTTGTAGTGATGTAGTCGTTGAATGTCTGTGTAGGTACAAGTCTGCCGCTGCTTGTTCTTGTAATACAGGTGATCGGAAAGAGCAGTCACAGGTTAATAAATACATTTGGATTAATTATAGTTACAACAGTTATTGCTAGATTTTTCAAGCACGTAAATCTGAGTAGGTCAATTAATTTCTCTTTCAAATGATCACGAAGTTACCTACACAAAGTGTTTATTTTTTAAAGCCATTTACCTGAGTAGGTTAATTACTTTTTCTTTTAAGCTACCTCCACAAGATTCAGTTAAATAGCTAATCCCTAATTAGCTGGGGTTAATCCATTCTATCAGATAGGGGAGTAAGGTGTGTTTTCTTTGCTCCTTACCTTCTCCACTGTCTCACAACTGGGAGTCTCGCAACTGGGAGTTCTCGCAAATGGGAGTAGACCGACCAGGACACACCCATCCGTCCCGCCACGTCACGTGACCGGGATAATTATATATCGAAACAATGTAATCTTGAGGGGATTCTTTTTCTGTCACGATTCTCAACAGGGATTGAACTTAAAATATTTGGTAAAACTTTGTCATTTATTGCCTGTTTATTAAAGGTATTTAATATAATTCCCCCTGCTTCCATTCACGCTTTCAGCGATAGAGGCTCAATTCCTCATGAGACAGATCCAGGTGTTGCAGAAGTGAGTATTATTACCCAGTAAATGTAATACGTGGTTACGTTCTAAGCATGTAAGTTGCTATTTGAGTACAGGGCCTGGATGCACGAGTCTTTGTTAAAGGTCACATAAACCCTAGGGGGTAAAAATACATAAATCACTAACTGGCATCGTTATAAATGAAACCCCGTCATTAAAACTACTCATTTCGACCTTTAATTGACTTAAATCGACCTTTTTGACAACAGTGCACAATTCTCACCCGCGAACGAAATTTCAACCAATCAGAGCGGCGCGACTCTGTGACGTCATATGAGGAATAGCTTTGAGGGCCGATGCAGAATTCATCTACATTTTAGGGGGGTAAATTATCTTGTTTACAGGCTTGTATAAACCTGAAATCGTGACAATTGTTGTGGAAAATGAAAGCTATATGTTCTCACAATCTACTGGCATTTAATTTTGTCTCCTGCTTTGCCTAGTTTCCGAGTTACAACTTGTTTTCATAGATGCTTCTGTCACAATTGATTGGTGTCGTTAGGCCCTATTTGTATAATGACTGTTCCAAATTGATCCCATTTCTGTGTTTTTACCTCGATATTTAATCATGTCATGTAAAAATCTGTTTGTATTCTCAAAACAGTGTCGGCCCATAAGTTTTCACATGCAATACAGCAATTAATACTCCCTTGTTGTAACCCGTGTTAGGTGGTATAAACCTACACATGTTATTTGTCATCATTCACTTGATGGTCAGTTAATGAATTTATAACAGGTATAATTAGTGGTAACACACTTAGATTACCCGAAAAAGGTTCCCATTTGGCATTTCTTGTGTCTGGAGTAAATATTCAACATTATAAACATCGATCAAAGGATTAACCGATAACACGCTGATTGATTAATTACTTTTATCTTACACAGCGGAATTGTCAAAAGGTAGTGTTTATGTATGTAGATTTACTAATCTATACTGAATACACTTTGCCGTGTCGGTGTCTGCGTAAAAACAACGTCCTTATTTCAAAGGATTAACCGGCAATACATTGATTGATTGCCCATTATTGGCTAACTAAATTAGTGTTTTTAATGAAAGGCGGACATTATGCAATTAGTTGCCAGGTGTGCTATCTTGGGTGACCAATGAGACTAAACACCAATACCTGAAAAGATTTATCACTTTTTCGTATATTAAACTGTTAAAAGACACATCATTTGGAACAGTAATTTAATGTTTGGATACGTTCCTCAAACAAGGTAATGGCCTGATATTGTTCCTATAACTTTAATCTGTTTTAATTTTAATATTTGCATTTTGTTTTTTATTCATTTGTCGTAGCATTCAACAGAATCATTGTTTTCGCCGTGAAGTGTAATGAGACAGAAAACATACACTAGGGTGTGTGTGCGAATTATTATTCACATTGGCAAACTATAAAATGTCTAGATATTACAGTTCTGTTATAAATTCACTATAAGTATCGGCAGATCGTCAGCTTTTTATTTAGTTTCAAAATGCATAAAAGTATGATAATAAACTAATTAGGATTATAAGACCAAATATAAAGACGCACATTTACTAGTATCTACATACTGGTGAGTGGACATTAACCATGTGAATGTAGCAAGAAATTTATCGCGCAGTATTGTGACTTCGACATCCACCTCGCTTCCGTGGAAGAAATCGTTATGTTAGAAAGTTGTGTCATGCAAAATCCTTTTGGTTATGATTCCAATACATATTTAACTACGAGTAGAAAGTAGTTTTGATTTTCTAACTTGATGATAACAAACTATAATCTCATTAATTCTAACAGACTTTACGATTTTCAAAAATGGCGGCGCCCTGTCGGGAACATCCGCCAGTCTGTGGATAAATGCTATTTAGGTTTGTTTTCACCGAGTTACAAAATCAAAACTACTTTCTACTGGTAGTAAAATATGTATTTTATTGATGGCCAATAGGATTTTGCATGACATAGCGTATAACATAACAATTTCTCTCCTGGCAGCGAGGTGGGTGTCAATATAATACTACTTACAATATTATTGTTACTTCGACCACAACCTCACTTCCGAGGAAGAAATCGTTATGTTACAGTGGATAGCCTAGTGGTTAAAGCGTTCGCTCGTCACGCCGAAGATCCGGGTTCGATTTCCCTATATGGGTTCAGTGTGCGAAGCCAATTTCTGGTGTCGTGATACTGCGGCAATATTGCTACAAGCGCGAAAGCTAAACTCACCCACTCCTTAAACAATGTCATCTGCGACATACGTTTGTTAGCTGATAGAGCTTAGCCGCTGATAGTGTTTCTGTGACTGTTGTTTCCAGGTGATACTTTGTTCATTATAACTTGTGACTAGGTAAGACAAGCGCACCTGTTCCAAATAATATTTACAGAAAAACATAGAGAAGGTTCAAATCGAAATTTTGTAAACGGTCCACTTCATCCAGTTGTGAGTTGGTCGTTATACAGGGGCGTAGGAACAAGGGGGGGGGGGGGCTTTAGCCTCCCCCACTTTTTCCAAGACGAAACCATATCTACCTTACCAAAAGTACAATTTCATTTTGATTTTCAATACTTTTCATAAAATTAGCCTCTGAAAACCGTACCCAGGCCCCTGTTATATCAGAAAATAACTACATCCCGTACTTATTGTAGTAAACGACTATAGAAATGGGATTACAAATTGCTTTCAGAGTTGGCTCTTTATTGGATCTTTATATATAGTGATAAGACCCCTTCAGTGACTTTGTATAAAGTGCCTAGACCTCTTCAGTGACAGTATATACCGACTGTTTTGTCGGCTGTGATAGCTACATGTGAAACACATGTGATTCATGTGGTCTCACCCTAGGCAAGTGAGTTTGTTCAAACATGCTTCTGTTCGCCCAGCAGAAAATGGTAACCCGGTGGTATAAGTCATATGACTATAACCTTCTAGCGCCTCACAGGCAGCTTGGGTTATCCGGGGTAATAATGTGCTGTGCAAGCGCTTGGAGCATACACTTAGTGCCTCCATGGAGTATTTAGCGCTATAAAAATACACTCATTATTATTATTTTGCAGGCATGTGTTCGTGTTTTTGATGATTCGTTTTGTTGTTCAGACACTGTGCCGAAGGACTGGGGACAGATACCTTACAGGACGCTTACTCAATCCTGGAGTCGGTGACGGACGCCGGCCAGCTAAAGGTCAGAGTACTTATGGTACTTTGTGCTGCCATGTAGACTTTGCGTTAAACGTTTTCAATATACTCCATATACTGAATTTGGTTTTACGCCGCTCATAGCAATATTTGAGCAATATCACGGCGGGGACACCAGGAATGGGCATAACAAATTGTATCCAAGTTGGGAATCGAAAGCGGGTCTTCGGCGTGACGAGCAAACGCTTTACCGCCAGGCTACCCCAACGCTCTGATTAGTCTTGAAGGTTACGTATTAATCTGACATAACATTTCCTTCCGCCCAAAGGCTACGTAAACGCATGAGCCTCTTTTAAATATTGTGGGAGAAAATAAGTCTTCTTTGTGCTTGCAGGCCCGCCTCGTGACGCTGATAGGGGAGGATATGTTCCGACAATACGGCGAGAAGATTATGTACTTGCGTCTTTTCCAAGTCGGTTTAGACAAAGTCCGGTCTCAGATGGAATAGTAGCTCAACACTAAATTATACACTTTCAAGCTGGCGACAGCTGAAATTGAAATATGAGGAACGTAAAAACTCATCCAACAGACCATCTGTATAAGTGATCACTCGTGACGGAAAGCTGCGAGCGTGTCCGTGACCACTCGGGATTTGTGGCGCTGACAAGGGCGACTGGAACATTTGGAATACTCTTGTTATTTCGGTTGTCAGAATTCACGATACAAACAGGATTCGTCCTTAACTATTGTATAAATATTAACATTTTATGCCAGTATTAATATGTCGAAGCACAGTCAATTGTTGACGCATTCCATATTAAGTTCAGCTTTGGGGGTTAATTGGGGTCAAACGTCGCTTTCAAGACTGTTGCATCGTGTGTCTGGATGCTTGTACCAGTGGGAATGTCGGTTTATTGTGTCAGCCCCGGAGAGACAACATAGCGTAGTTTGACAAAGATAGCATACCATTATTCTGAGATGTCTTTGTTTTAACCATTTAATACCGGCGCAAGTACTGGCAACAAGAAGTACCATATTTTCATGTATTTTAGAGATGTATTCTGTAGAGATATAATAAGGTAATATGTCCAATGAAAAAGATCGACGTAACTTAAACCCACGCTCCACGTTCTGGTAGATACTAATCAATTTTGTTATTTAAGGTAATCGATATAGCTAAATACTGCTTTGATGCTCGTACATGTTCGCTGTCATAATCTTTAATACAGCTAAAAAATTGAAAAATGTAAGTTTTTCATCAAAGTTTAATAAAAATATAAATGCTGAAAACTGGAAAAATGCTTGTAAACAATGAAGCGATCTCCAGAACATAAGGTTTTTGTTATCAAATTTATCAGTTTTAGTTGACCAGTGTTGTCGCACATATAATGAATTACCCTTAGGTACGTGAAGCATGATTGTTATTTTGCATTATAATCACCCCGGGTCCCGATCCACAAAGCATTCGTAACGTTACGACCTGTCGTAACTCGACAGTTTACCATAAACTTACGATTGTCGTAGCGCTACGAAAGCTCTGTGGATCCGGACCCTGGACATGAGTGTATGTCGAATTTAGTTGTTCCTATTGTACATCATTAATTACCTCATTTGATCTTTGTTTGTATTGAAGTTTTTGGAGTCAATACTCTGGTACAAGTAACCGTAAGACTTCCAATAAAGTCCTTGAATTTAATTCGCTTCCGCGCAGCAGCACCCCAATTGATAAATGGGACTTTCAGACATTGTTCATGTGTTATATATACGTAAAGACACTGTAGTTAACCATGTCGAAAGGTCCGACGTATAGAACACGTAAATAATTTGAAAAGGTTTGCATTACATGTGAAAAGTTGTTTCCGAAAAATGGAATAAGGAACAGCCCTATATATTATTATATTATTGTTGGTCACATGTATATATTGAATGCGTGTTCTGGTGATATCTGGAGCTCAGTTGTTCAGATGCCTGTTATTCTCTGTCGATGTGGTAAAAGGCTGTCTGTATAATAAGTATTATACAATACTATTACCATTATATCATTGGTTTCCAGTATATATTGAATGCGTGTTCCTGTCATATCTTATGATGCTCTCTTTTGATGTGATAAAATAATTTCTGTATAAGTATTGTATAATTTGTTCCAGTTTAATTTATAGTAGACTGTAAAATCAAAATTTGTTTCTCATGAAACACAATTCCTGGATTGTAGAGAGAGTGAACTGGGTTCAACGTCGCTCTGAACAAAGTTAGGTGTGAGTGAGTGAGTATGATTTTACGCCTCTTTTAGAAATATTCCAGCAATATAATGGCGGGGGAAACCTGGAATGGGCTTCACACATTGTACCCATGGGGGACTCGAACCCGGGTCTTTGCGTGACGAGTGAATGTTAACCCACCGCCCAACCAAATTAAGTAATTTTAAAGACCACATGCATATATGGCGGCTTTTCAGCCTGATGTTGGACAAATATCCGAAGTAAAGCAGTTCATAGGTTTCTTCAGGTTCTTCAGATACCTTGGATACTGCTGAGTGGTGCGTTAAGACAAGTAACCTACAACAAAACTGCCGTGATAATAATAATAATAATAATAATAATAATAATAATAATGATAATAATAATGGAAATTTATATAGCGCTAAATCCAACCACTAGGTGGGTGCTCAAAGCGCTACAAAATAATAATAATAATAATAATGGAGTTAATGCAGTGAAAAGAGATGCGTTTTAAGATGTGATTTGAACGCAGCAAAAGATTGCTGGAATATTGCTAAAAGCGGCGTAAAACCATACTCACTCACTCACTACCACCAAACACCCATTCCTGATCTTTCATGGCATTGTCGCGATATGCGTTTAGTTTTAAACTCATTCTGAACTATATATAATGACAGTGTCCACTAGCCTTGGTGTACTTGCCGGATATCACATCTTCGGTTGAACACGAGTTTTATACACTACAGTAGTATTAACGATAAATTGCGGGTATAATTAAATATCAAGTAGGGAATCGAACTCGGGTCTTCTGCGTGACGAGCGAGCGCTGACACGACTAAGCTACCACACCGCCCCAAATGGATAAAGATGTTTTCACTAGGACAATAATGTTATTTTGGCCTTAAAACGATATCAGGCTGACGAGTTCGCATTAACGGTGTTTCTTTGTCCCTGTCCGGACTACTATTGAGTTTTGACAGGTAAATCGCGCTGGACTACACCTTATGCAAAGAGCGATTCGGTATATCTTCAACTGTTTGATATCTGGCTTCCGCACAACCTCAGCGGACACTACGGTAATCGCGCTGGACTACACCTTATGCAAAGAGCAATTCGGTATATCTTCAACTGTTTGATATCTGGCTTCCGCACAACCTGCAGCTGACACTACGGTGACACTGTTCTACGGTAACTGGGGTATCATTGGGTGTGGACAGCACCCACAACTCATTCTTAAGTTACACTTCACCATGAATGCGGAAGGTTATACTTTCCCCGCTACTTGGAACATTCTGACCAGCAAAATACACCCCCTATATCTACTGACCACATTCTTCACAGGGAAAGTCCAGCATGACATGGCTTTCTCAGAATTGACCTCACGTAACCACGGACATTTGTAGAGTGTAACCCATGTCCAGGCACCTTGGTCGTCTAAGTATAATATGTCTATATTAAATCGAAGTGAATATCGAATATACATTACGTTAAGATGGTCCCGATTGTAGACCACAGTGCCGAAAATGAACTAGTTTCATTTATAACAATAATCGCAATACAGAACCAACTCTCTGTATAAACTAAATTTCAATAGACTGAGTTCAAATACACGTGTCACATTCACAATCCCAGTATAAACCATATATGCAGTACAACCAGTAATTATTGAGAATTTAAAGATTGTAAATTTTATATTTTTATCACTCATTACTCACGTATTAAATGTGAATATTAGCAGAACATAACTCCAGATTCAAAGACATATCTCCAGATTCAGGTGAACAGTTAGTATTTTGTCAAGTCACCATTGGCAGCAACGCAGGCTTCAATGCGGCGGGGCATACTACTGATCAAAGAACGTAGAAAGTCGTGACCCATGCTGTTCCAATATCGGACCACCTCTTCTTTCATTTCAACAATATTTGTCAGATTTTTCTTATTGACACTTTCCTTCATAAGTCCCCAAACATTTTCTATTGGATTTAGGTCAGGGCTATAGCTAGGCCAATCTAATAATGTCATATTTTGGGTCCGAAACCAGCCTCTGAATGCATTGAACGATGTTTTGGGTCGTTGTCCTGCTGGAAAATCCAAACATTCCCATAGAACACGTGAGCAGATGGAAGTAAATGTCCCTCGAGAATACCGCTCACTGTTCATATTCCCTTCAAATACACAGAGGGGCGTTGCCCCCAACACAGATATGCCACCCCACACGTTTAATTTCGGACTGTACTTAGGGCGCTGATACAAAGGTTTTTAAGTTTGCTTGGTCCAGAATGTCAGTGTTTTAGGAAACAGCCACAGACAACTTTCATCTGAGAAAATCACATTGTCCCAGTTAAAATTTCTATGCTGAAAGCACCAGTTCAACCTTCTCTCCGTTTATTCAGGTTTCATGATCGGTGATCACTTACCGGTTATTCAGAAGAATTTGACACAATCTGGTTCAATTGTTGAACAAACGCCCTTCTTCTTCCATACATGTCGTCTGGAACTAACGCGCATTAAAAACTCGTGCAGCGGAAGTGAGCCTCGATTGGTCGAATTTGTAACCATGACAACGCGCGGCAAGGCCGCAAACACCGGGGTGAAATCTGCAACTTTTAGGACCAGATTTGACATCTGTTAAGGATAAAATGGAAAGCGACTGTAACGATATGTGGCTTAGTGGCTGAGGCGCCCGACTCGCCAATTAGAAGACTTTTCCACCTCAGTACAAAATAAATCCAGATGTTTTATGATGATAAGTTTATGATATTTAAACCAATTTTAAATAGGTTTTAGTGCATGAAATTTTCGGGTTCATGTAATGAACAGCATAGGCTACAGTTGTCGGCCAGTGTTACGTCAGTGCATAATCAGCACTTATATTTCAGCTACTTCTCTTGACCGCCTTAAACTACGAGTCTGAACCAGACAAAACAGTGGTTGATATAATGAAAAGGCTCCTCGTCGGGATAAGATGACATGCTTTTTCAAACTTACAGAAAATGACCATCCGATCTGTAAATCACCTGTGTAGACAGGAAATTCAGGGTTTGGCGAAACACGAGTCTGAAGTGATTAAGAACCCGAGCGAAAACTTCTCAAGATGACGAACACATCCTTGAAGATTTACAAATAATAATAACCCGTGAAGATCCGGGTTTGGCCACACTTTTTTATTACTTGGTTTACGGATTTTTTACAGAAGTATTCCGGTCGGTAGGTGGTAAAAAAAGAAAGAAGAATGCTATTCCAGATTTTTTTCCCCGTAAGGGGCTTTCACCACAAGTATGCTGCTTCAAAAATAGAATATGCCATCAGCCATTCAGATGTTTTCATTTCCTACCATAGTAGGATTTTAAAAAAACAACAACAGCATTTTCACTCGATAACGTTAATTCGGCGATTTTATTTGTTGCAACATTTAAAATTTTGTTTTGCTAAAATTACGGTCGGCGGATCCCTAAACCAAGTAATAAAAAACGTGTGGCCTTAGAATGGGGTAAGATCCGGGTTACCCATGTTTGTCGTAAAATGCGACTAACGGGATCGGATGGTCCGGTTCACTGCCTTGGTTGACACAAGGCATCATACCCAAATAGCGTAGATCGATGCTTGTGATGTTGATCACTGGTTCGTCTGTTCTAGACGCGATTAGGACCAGACAGCGTCATACAGGTGGAATATACTGCTGAGCGCGGCGTTAAACAAAAAACAAACAAACAAATGGTAGCAACAGCAGAACGATAACCGGATGTCCAAACTGGAAATAGAACGCTGAGATCAAGCTCGCTGCGGAAATACACAGTTTGAACATCCGTTTAGTAAAATCGGTGACCGTAATGCTGCTAAAACTCGATCACTCCTATATAAATAACAATCCTCCATGCATTCTTACTCATTTTCACCCTTTTTATCTCATCAAGTGCATAAACGTAAGTCACGGTAACATCATTTTGTGATCGATTTCCCTATGCTGCTAAAATATATTTAAAATATTTATTTCATCTTCTTGTGTTGAACCCGTGTTGTGCGATGTATCAGGCTCAGATAAGCCTTATTCTTCTCGAATGTATTAATCAAACCCTTTTATAGTTTTCGGATTGGTTCCCGATCTCAGGAAATGCCTCGCAGTTCATTATTGAAATACGGATTGAACCTGACCTCAGGGAATACCTCGGGATTCATTATTGCAATACGGAACAAATGTTGCTGATATTTTCAGTCAACATTTCTCAGTCGCGAAGGTTTAGATCAGTTAAAATCTTTTTAAGCGAAGATGGAAGATTCGAAAGTAATCTGTAATATGTTTGTTCACTGACCAGATCCAGGACCGGATACACCAAACGCTCCTAATGAAGTTCTTAGCAATTCTTCTCAGCTTCAAAATTACTATTTTACATTACCAACAGACCGGCCGCCATAATCATTTACCGTTATTTCAATTCTACCCATGTATCAAATCTAATTAAATTAGATCTTTTAACCCGATATAATACCTTCCTTCATACAGGTAGCCTAGTGGTTAAGCGTTGGCTCGTCACGCCGAAGACCCGGGTTCGAATCCCTACATGGGTACAATGTTTGAAGCCCATTTTTGGTGTCCCCCGCCGTGATGTTGCTGGAATATTGCTAAAAGCGGCGTAAAACCAAACTCAGTCAGTCAGTCAGTCCTTCATACAGAACCCTCGAAGATCCGGGTGAGAATTGGTCGTCAGCTACCCATGTTTGTCGTAAGAGGCGATTAACGGGATCGGGTGGTCAGGCTCGCAGACACAATCATGTCATCGCATCCCACCTGCGTAGATCGATGATCATGCTATTGATCACTGGATTGTCTGATCCAGATTCGATTATTTACAGACCGCCGCCAAAAAGGTGGGCCTAGATTTTCGAAGTTCTCTTAGCGCTAAGATAGTCGTAAGTGCCATACATTAACATTAACTTACGACTATCTTAGCGCTAAGAGAGCTTCGAAAATCTAGGCCCTGGAATATTGCTGAGTGCGGCGTTAAACAACAAACCAACAAACCTTCATACAGATCTGATAAAGCCTCTTTGAAGTGTGCAATTTCGTTTTCAACGAAAAGAAAACCAACGAAGATAGCAGATTTTCCTTCGACAGTATACCCCTTTGGTTGTAGGCACCATGGCGCTCAGAAACGACAGGGCGTATCAAATATCAACAAACATATGCATTATTTCCATTTGATATCATTTGTTTCAGTTCGAGTTCAAAATACAAAAATCAGATATGATCCTTAAATGTTCCACGCCTCGACGTTGACTGACCTTTATTGACAGTTCGTCTTTAGATGCCCCCTCAGATCTCCACCAAGCGAAATATTATATCCTAAGTTATTCACGACAGCAATGATTCATTTCATGACGCCCATTTACAGAATGATCCCCGCATACTTTATCTAGATACTTGAATTATACTTGTCCACTGTCCTCGGAATGTTAAGACCTAGCTTGGGTATTTCGAAAATTGATCCTGAGGGAAAGCATCAAACAATATTTTGGTCGGTGATTAGATAATCGATTGGCTATATTATTTATCAACTATATTATTTATCATACAATTTAATGGTTGATGTGCTGGATAACCGAGGATGTAATTACAAATCCAGAAGCAAAATGTGGAATGGGCGGACATCTCTTGGAGTTCTATTGTCGCCGTATTGTTTTAATATTCATAGTGCGGAAAACGTAGAATAAACCTTCACTATTTCAAGCATGTTACAGTATTAGAGGATACAATGTGTGAAGCCTATTTCTGGTGTCCCCCGTCGTGATATTGCTGCGATATTGCTAAACGAAATGTAAAACCATACTCATTTACGTACTCATTCATTCTCTTACGATTAAGGGGCGATGGGGTAGCCTAGTGGTTAAAGCGTTCGCTCGTCACGCCGAAGACCCGGATTCGATTCCCCACATGGGTACAATGTGTGAATCCTGATGTCCCCCGCCGTGATAATGCTGGAATATTGCTAACAGCGGCGTAAGACCATACTCACTCACTCACTCTTACGATAAAAGCTTGATTACTAACCTATAGAACCGTACGTAAAATCATCAGCAGGTGCCCCGATCACCTGGCAACCAGGACGCGGAAGTTGAGATGGGAAGTAACTCTTGTACTACATCCGGAATACTAACATTCCTCTATTTTCATAACATGGGGAATTTCGTTGGATGTTTTTTTGCGTCTTAAAGTTCTGTTGGGAAAACACGTTCGATCACGTCGATTATGGACCCCTCAACGAACATTATTAGGAGCAACTTCCAGCTGACATGATGCGAGTGCATCTATATTAACACTGCATCTGCAAGAACCATACTCATCGTATGCATTAGAACCAAAATCAACTCTTTTAATGAACGCCGTTCGGATGTGTTTTTTAAACAAAACTATCAGCTGATGTAGTTTAAAAGGAAATCTTCAGAGTTTTCTGTGGCCAATGAGTAACAGGCCTTTCCGTAGTGATGACTTCGTACAGTGTCACTTGCAAACTCGGAGAGGGGAGTTTTGCTAAAGTGTTTCAGCTGAGTTCACTGGACCGAGATGAGGGCCAAGATGTAAGTAAACATTTGGAGCCACTATATGTTTGTCAGTATATTATTTTGGAGGATCCATAAGCAAAGGATTAGGGATAACCTGCCCAAAACACAGGGTTTAACGCTAAAACTGCCATCAAGGTATATACTGTCACTGAGGGGTCTTAGTAATAAAAAGGATTCATTGACTGTATATTCCTTTGATGGCAGTTTTAACTTTTTAGCACTACAAGTCCTGTGCCCCAAAACAACTAACCCTATTATCGAGTGAATTGTTACTAATTATTTTTTTCTTGATACGTCTATGTCGTAAATACTACTATCAACTGGGTGGCAAGTGGATTCTATTATTGCACCAAAAATTTAATTGCAGTTGGCTCTTAACACATATACTAGGCCCATGGAGATTATGGGTAAGAGATATTGTTCGGAACAACCTGTTCTTGTCATGATGAATTGGTTGGTTAGGCTTGGTTGATGCACCTCAGTATCTCCCTTGATGCATTGATTGATGCTGGTGATGTTAATCATTGGATTGTCTGGTCCAGATTTACATATTTTTACAGATATAGCTGGAATATTTTCTGCGAGTGGCATAACAAAAGAAATGAAAAAACTATATGTATGTTAATTTTCTTATTTTCCACATTTAATTTGTGGGGCCTTGAAGCACTACCTATTTCAAATTTAAGCCAAGACAATAATAAAAGATTCCCTTGGGAAGTTTTTATCCACTTCCTTCTAACCAAATTTGCTTTGGATCTTCATCAGATTTGTGATTTCCATGCTGGAATATTGCTGAGTGAGGCATAAAACTAAATTCGCTCATCAGATTTGTTTTTTTTGTTGTTTAACATTGCATTCAGCAATATTCGAGTAAAATGATGGTGGTCTGTAAATAACTGAGTCTTGAACTTACCTATGTGAACAACCCATGGTTAGAGTAAGGTTAGAATTGGTCTTCACCAACCCATGCTTGTTGTAAGAGGTGACTAATGGGATCGGGTGCTAAGTCTCCGGACTTAGTACATGCATGTCATCGCATCCTAATTCTGTAGATTAATGTTTATGATGCCAATCACTGGATTGTCTGGTTTAGACTTGATCATGTATAGATCACGGTCTGACATCTGTTACATTGGTGAGTATGACATTCAACAAAGAGAAAGACTTCTCTGTGCAATTACTTATGATTGATGATTGATTATGTATTAACGCTACACTCAGCAATATTCCAGCTATATGGCGGCTGTCTGTAAATAATCAAGTCTGGACCATATAATCCATGCTATTGGGATACGATGACATGTGTCAACCAATTCAGCGAGCCTGACCACCCAATCCCCTCTTTCAGCAAGCATGGGTTACTGGAGACCAATTATAATCCGGATCTTCACAGGTCCACTGATTATTTCCGATGATTGATAGTGAAATCCAAACTGACTCGTAAAGCTAGTCTGTACCATCCATGGTTTTACAGTATGCCCTGAAAGTGATCGACAAAGATCGCTTCTCCAATGATGAACGAGACAAGTGTATGCAGGAAGCCAAGCTGATGAGGAAGCTGAGACACGAGAATGTCGTCGCCTGTTTTGATGCCTTTGAGTACGAGAACCACTTGATCCTGGTCACAGAGTACTGCCCTCGGGGCGACATGTACTGTTACCTTGGTGACTGCAGGGATGCCAAACCTCAACAACCAGTGTCAGAGAACAGGATTTCTATGTGGGTGTTGCAGATTGCCAAGGCTTTACAGGTGAGTTATCGTATGTGAGTGAGTGAGTTTAGTTTAGCATTGCTTTTAGCAATATTCCACCAGTATCACGGTGGAGGACACAGAAATGGACTTCACACCTTTTAACCCCTGTGGGGAATCGAACCTGGATCTTCGATGCGAATTGAATTCTGAAATGTGATCAATATCACAAGGGACTTAAGCACCTGACAAGAATATCAATTGCTAATAATATCAAAACCAATTGTATTAAAACAATCAGATATTACGGTGCCCTTTTTGTTTTGAGATGTATTATTGTTGCTAATGATTGTTTACTTATCTCTATATAGTAGAGGACATGCATGGTTCTTGGTGGGAATTGGCAATATAAATCTATCCAAAGGCTCCTCCAAATAATGATGTTAAAATGTTAAACATACTAGTGCTGTTGGTAATGAATAGCTGCACATTCCTATATATAAGGCATTAGTGTATGATTCTTAGTAAGAAGTGACAACAGGCACGTTGATACTTTGTGGTATGCACAGGTTTTCACTGTATGCAGGTAGAGATTTTTAAGAAGCACAATGATGTTGGTCAGCACATAGTGGTAGTGGTTATTGCTGGTGCCTTGGAGCACCTTGACTAACCCTAGCTGGGCTAAAGGTGAGACTTTCTCTCACAACAAGATAACAGTTTTTTAAATTTCCATTTGGAACTGCCTGTTTATGTTCTGTTTCAAGATATACAGCTCTGAGTGCTGTTTTCTCATGCAGACCACCATGAAGATCTGGGGTTAGAATTGGTTCTCATCAGCCCATGCTACACTCTTGTGTAGTGGTCACAAGATTTCTGAGTATCGCGCTGGGATTCGAACCACAGACTTTCTGATCTCAAGTCAGAGGCCTTGTCCACATGACCAAAGAGGAAGCATTGTGATGTGGTAAGGATGTCATCTATGGGATGACTCCATGCCCTGCTACATACTCCCCCCGTCAACAGAAGGCACGTCCAGGGCCGCATAGTACTCAAGTACTTATTGAGTAATTATTTTGTTGACAGGGTAAGCATGTCACCGGTGGGATGACTCCATGCCCTGCTACATACTCCCCCCGTCAACAGAAGGCACGTCCAGGGCCGCATAATACTCAAGTACTTATTGAGTAATTATTTTGTTGACAGGGTAAGCATGTCACCGGTGGGATGACTCCATGCCCTGCTACATACTCCCCCCGTCAACAGAAGGCACGTCCAGGGCTGCATAATACTCAAGTACTTATTGAGTAATTATTTTGTTGACAGGGTAAGCATGTCACCGGTGGGATGGCTCCATGCCCTGCTACATACTCCCCCCGTCAACGATGGCACGTCCAGGGCTGCATAATACTCAAGTACTTATTGAGTAATTATTTTGTTGACAGGGTAAGCATGTCACCGGTGGGATGACTCCATTGCCCTGCTTCTTTCACTGCTTTGCTTGATGCAAGTCACTATATCCGAGTGTCCGTCACTAAATTATCTGGTCCACACCTGATGATTTACAGAACACCTCAGTAGAGCTGGAATACTGGAATGGGGCATTAAACAAACAAAAACACTAAAATTCCGTCATCTTATGAAGAATGTTTTTTGTTTTAGTATCTGCATGAGAGGAAGATTCTTCACCGAGACCTGAAGACAAAGAACATCTTTCTGATGGAAGATTTGACTGTGAAAATAGGAGACCTTGGAATAGCAAAGTGAGGAAGTAAAATGGACACAAATTTACAAAAATGAGATTAAAACATATGAGAGGGATTCCAATAACTTGAACAACGACAGGTTCCTAAGTCACCAAAAGATTTGTTCTGTTTACATGATTGTGTAACAAATATCTTTTTGATATGTTTTTTTTTGATGAACAAGTGGATTGATTGAACAAGAAGTCAAAGGACGGTTTCTTCTGTTCATCTATGCACTATTTTAGCCAATGTCCCATATCCTTTTAGAAGTTGGTAGAGTATTTTGTTTTATCTGAGGGCCGTATCCTTTTTGAAGTTGGCAGGGTAGTTTATTTCATCAGGGGTCGTTGTGGTGTAGCTTAAATTTTCTTCTTAATATAGATGGTTAATCCTGAAAATTAGAGTTTGATGTTTTCTAAAGTGAGGATCAGATAGACACACTGTTCCAGCATTCATGCTATTGATCACTGGTTTGACTGACCCAGATGTCATTATAATTAAAGTGTTTTTGACTCAAAATATATCAGAAAACAACATTCATTCATTTGTTGTTACTTATACACAAATAAATAATTGGAATATTCTTGAAAAATTGGTAAATCCTTAGATCCATATACCCACTTATTGTTTAAAGTAATATACGTTAAAACTGATAAAGAAGTGTATTAAAAGTAATGTAACCTAGTTGATCTATCTGCAGGATTTCTGCAGGTTTCTATTGATACAGTGGTATTTGTGCTTGAAAAGTCCACTGAGTCAAGTCCTTGGTATCAAGAAGACACAGTATTGAACAAATGTTGTGTATTTTTGGTGAAATCGTTAGAATTCCTCAACTGTCCATGCTGTTTTTGATTTTTGAATCAGGATTAACAAGTGCCATTGTACTTAGTCCGCGTTGATGTCACATGTTTGCTCTTCAACAGTTTTGATAATCAAACAGGACATAAATTTTTGTCGTTTTTAGCTTCATTTGAATTGAATCTTGAAATGTGACTGGAGACTTCAGCACCTGACTTATCAACTGTGTTTAAACAATCAGATATTCTTTCAAGCTTATATACTTGCAGCATGTGGTGCCCTTTTCATTTGAAGAAGGGGGTGGTGAGGTAACCTAGTGGTTAAAGCGTTGGCTCGTTACGCTGAAGACCCGGGTTCGATTCCCCACATGGGTACAGTGTGTGAAGCCCATTTCTGGTGTCCCCCGCCGTGATGTTGCTGGAATATTGCTAAAAGCGGCATAAAGCCATACTCACTCATTCACTCATTTGACGAAGCATGCTATGTTGATAATGATTGTTTGCGTAACCCTATATGTAAGGACCATCTGTCTTGGTAGGACATACCCTTGAAGATCCGTGTTAGAAGACACAATATTGAACGACAGTCTAAGTGAACTTAGGCTCAGTATGATTCATTACACTACTATACTGAGTCTAACAAACCCTAGTAGAAGGTCGCGTCAGCTAACCTTTTGAATTAACCAATCAGAACACAGCTTTCCAAATCACGAAAGTTAACATTGGCACTTACCGTTTGAACTTTTACCACAAAAACGTTCGAACTTGAACAATTCCGAATGTTATTTTCCGCACGATTGCTTCTGAGTGATACACATGGAGGACGCCATTATTCACAACTGTGAGTAAACAGTCGCTGAAAATATTTCGGTCAATATTCCAGGAAGTCATCTTGCTGAAATATAAGTTAATAGTAACCATGTCATCAGAAACCCCTAAGCATATATACTTCAGGTCAAAGGTCTGTATATTTTGTTTCAACTATTTTTATTCAGTTCAGGAGTATAATGTCAGATATCTAAATGTCAAATACATTTTCACGTGTTATACCAAAAGATATATTGAGACTGGAACTATTGAAGCATACCCACCAGTGGTCTCCATTTTTGCTCAAATTGTTTTCTTCATTGTTTTTTTGCAGTATATCTTTCTGTTTTCATTATCTCTTTGAGAGATTTCTTGAATTTCCAAAATACAGGAATGTTATTTTCATGCTCATATTACATATGTATTTCTTGGCTAGGAAAATGATATGAATTATAAGATAATCTGAGTATTAGGAACTAAAAACGATTGTGGTGTTAGTTAGGACAAAGCTTGGTATTTCGTCTTTCCAAAAAGCTTCAAAGTGAGACCAGATTTTTTTTGTATGCTGACAGCAATAATACACGCTTTATATTTTTCTTTCTTCTGTATATAACAAACAAACCATCATCATCAACAATTTTCATATATAGCAACTTATGTTTGGTGTAAATTTTCTTGTGAATAAATTTGTATTGAAATTGATCAGTTTAACATCATTAGTACATTTTCTAAATTTAGTGAATGTAGATTTCCAGTTCATATCTTCTGGAAATTGGGTTTTCCGTTTTGTACAGACGAGAGGTAGATTGTCTTTCTTTATCAAAGTATCGTAAAAGTACCTACAAGACTTAATCTACCTACAACCTTTAGAATATTTTAACATATTTCTTTAGGGTTCTGGAATATTGATATTTTCTTCAATGAAATCTCCATTTGATATAAATTTTCTCCATAGGAGAGGAATATTTAATAACATTTTGTTGTAGTGTAGTACTGTGCCATTCTAGTCATATTTGTGTTTTAATTGCACGAAAGACATTATACCTTTGGAATCACTTACATATGTAATGGTACAAAGTCCTTTTGAAAACCATGACTTAATAATGAAATTTGGATGAGTAAATTGGTGGTTAAGCCATATTGGTTCCGCTAAAATATCATCTACCTTGTTTCCCCTCACATTTATACAATCTATAACAAATATCTGCACTTTATGCAGATTTTGTTTGTTGAGAAATCAGTGTCAGCGACCAGGAAAGAGAATATCCATTTTGTAAGTCCTGTTAACCCTAAATAGTACTGTAGCTGTTGTCTGATTGGTTAAATCTGTTCGTCTGTCTAGTGATATATTGACGGTCATAGGTCGCTCAAAGGTTAGCTGACGTGACCTTCTACTAGGGTTTGTTAGACTCAGTATAGCAACGTAGCAAATAATACAGAGCCTAACTTTACTTAGACCGTATTGAACGAATGTTTATTTGCAGACAGCTGGACTTTACACTGGCCCAGGCTGATACCTTCCTGGGAACACCTCTATACATGAGTCCCGAGATATTCCAGTTCCAGCCCTACAGTTATAAGGTGAGGTCTGTCCAGGTCTGATGCGGTAGTAGAAGACAATGTCTGATCCATGAGGTATCTCAGAGCTGCGACTTGTAATCAATCAGTTGTAATCATAAACCTCTCCACAAAACTCATGTGGGCAATCACTGGAGTAGGCTCAAGAAAGGATTTGAGATGAGTTCTAGTCATCTGCGGGAAGCTTGAGCACTATGTTGTGTCATTTAAAGGCACTATATCACACCACATTTCTCTAAAAATAAATAATGCATTTCTCTCAATAATACTATCAGCCCTCAGGGAGGCTACCATATAATTTATTACAAAAATATTTTGATACAATATTAAATTAAAAAGTGGGAATAAATTAATGCAGTATTGCATTAATTGACTACCGCCCAACATTATTTCAAGAGATCCCCATAGAGTTATTTCCTTGGAGTGCTCTTTACTAATATCCTACACACAATTTGTGATTGAAACCAGTTCGCAAACATTGACAACACCGCAGCGCTTACAGTTTTCAATGTTTACATTCCATATATGGCAAGTGTTCTCTGTTTGGAAGCCGTTCATCTCAAGTTTCAATTATCGATTTCAGGCAAGTTGTATGATAATAAGTCTAAATTGAGTGCATATGCCCCAATATATATAATATAGGTCAAAATATTGTCAAAACTATGTGACATTGTGCCTTTCATGTATCACAGTGAGTTGCATAGAATCATCACACGCGATACCCCCTGCATCATGAGTTGAATCCTGTATTCTGTAACAGAAGGCTAAACAAAAGAAACACATCCTTCTTTCAAATGTTGTCTTGCATGTGTGTTTTATCTCTGTGGCCAACACTGATATGAAAACAAAGGCAGAAATATTCATAATTTATGGCTAGTGGGGTGATGATTTTAATGGGTGTGTGTGTATCACTAATTTTGTACACATGCACTAGGGAGGTTGTCATTGATTTTGTACATGACATTGGGGATGGGGTGGGGTGTCACATAAAGTTTGGGGGCTCATACATATTGAACATGCTTCCATAAAAAGCATCATCACCCCTAGCCATAAATATGAATGGTCCCTTTAGCTTCTCAGAACCGAACAAGTGCTTGTTAGTTTTATGAAAGTGGTATGAGTCAACCTTGTCACTTCAGGTTTCCCCAAAATACATGGAGATACTTGGATGTAAGCAATGATAGAAAGTAAGGTTATATTGAAACCACCATAAATCCCTTTATTTAAAACAGATATTAAAGTACAACACTGATGAATAAACAAAATCAAGATTCTGTGCAAGAAGTGCAAGAAAGTTGTTGTGTTTGTAGGCTGACATCTGGAGCATGGGCTGCTGCGTGTACGAGATGATGACGTTACGCTTCGCCTTCGAGTCACCATCACAGCAGAAGATGGTGCAGAGGATCATCAAGGGCAAGGTCAGATATCTCGTGTATTTCTGCCATCTTCCATCCAATGGTCTGTTTTCCATTTCCTGTTTCCAATGAAACAAAATCATTTCTATTGGTGAGCTTTGCAATTGGCATAAATGATGATTTATTGTTTATTATTATTATATTATATGCCACATTTCTATAGGACCCTATTGAACTACTTCAAGATCACTCTCAGGTGCTTCAAAAGTTGTTTTTCCCTCGATCAATAGATGTCAATCCCAAACGGCATATTGTATTATCAATCTAAACTCCCTGGGGATCATACAACTCTTGCAGCCACTAGCTAGGTGCACCGAGTTGATGTGGATTTCCCATCCTTACGAGGTACTCGTTCACAGCTTGGTGGACTGGGACACAAAGTCACAGTACTTTGTCCACATTACTGCACGTTGCTGTACCCACAACTACGTGTTTGCACCTATTCATGTGGCCACCATATGGTCATCTACCAACGGATTCGTGGGTTCTTTTAAGTGCACAGGGTTGTGTACTGTACACTAGGGGTTGTGACAACACTGAAAGGATCTGCGCACAAAGTTGAATCCAAGGTTTTTACACCTGGTCACAGGTGGGCTCGATCCCGACACCTCAAGCTCGCTGGATCACTTGTCTGGCATCTTAGACAGTTAGCCCACCACTCCTCATAATTTACCCATCATTTACTTTTTATATAACTTTTTTCATGATGAAACAAAGCCTCCTTTATAAGCTACCTGTCCCATAGAAACAATACTTTTGTGTAATATAAACAGTGGATGCAGTGGCAAATAGAGACTTGAAAGGCTCTCGGAGAAAGACCATGCTTCATGTCAGTGTAGTTTTTACAATTAGTGGTGCTAGAATATATCTACAGAGGTTGGTAAATGTAACAATGGTTCTGGTGTATTGGGAGAGCGGAAGGTCGCGGGTTCGATCCCCACCACGCCATACCAAAAGACGCTAAAATATGGTACTTGTTGGTCCCCTGCCTGGGCCGGCATTAATGGGAACAACAAGGACTGGTCGGCTCAGAGTCAGTATAATGTGTCTGAGTGGGGTATTCTTGCTTCACTGCGGCATGGTATCTCAGTGAGCTAGCACTATAAAACTAGCTTAAGTCTGGGCTAGTACAAGCAGCCGCGACATACACATACACACGCATGCACGCCATATGAGTGAAATATTCTCGGCACGACGTAAAACCCAATTTCACCTCACCTCACCTCTGGTGTATTGGACACTTGTCATCCATCTTGCGCAGGCGCCGACTGTTCCAGCTATGTACAGCAAGAACCTAGGGAGGCTGGCTAACGACATGTTGAACAAGGACCCACAGCTCAGGCCTCATGCTGTGGACATCGTCAAACAACTACAGGTGGGACTTAATACACTGCTTCCCGTAAGACTGCCAATTTATTGTAAATTATGATAAATAAAACCATTTCTGATGTCTTTTCAGTTTTATAAAGCATCTAAATTTTGGAAATGTTTTCAAATAATTCCCTAAAGTTTTGATTATTGTGTCAAACACAACATGCTTTAATGTTTTTCCACATTTACTTTCAGAAATTATAGATAGAGAGAAAAAGAGAGAAATAATACATTGTTGCCACACAGTTGATGAGACTGCACCATTTGCTATAGAGTTTAGGGTAGCTTACTCTGATGAAATCTTTTTCTATTTTGAAATCTTATTTTATGTAAGAATGTAATCAATGATCTGTCTCCAGTCAAACCAAGAGAGACCCAGCTCAGGGGATATGAAGATCTCGCCACGGAGCAGACGCCGTCTGTCAACATCTCGAAGTGACAGCCGAGTAGACATGCCCGATCTTACGCCATCACTACGCTCAGACCGACACGCCATTGTCGACTCCCTCATGACGTTCTTCAGGCAGAACACGGCAACAGGCTTAGGGAACGGATTTGAGATCGGCGTTCTGTCGTCCACAAAATCTGCACTGTCAAGGACTGTTAAAACAATATGGACGCGTAATCCTAGTCAGGAGGAGACAACTCAGTTTGTGAGAAAATTCGGGACAGGGTTGCAAAATGGGGATAATCCTCATAGTGATGATATGGTGGACAATATTGGATACGGAGAGACGTCTGGTGTTCATGACACTGTGAAGAAGAGCCCAAGAAAACGTGATAAGACGTCATCGCAGAGATCCATGCTCAGAGACTATTACCAAGCTGTTGAAATGTACGATGATAATTATTATGACATCCAGCCTGACCCTGATGACGTCATTCAGTGGGCGAGACAGAATCTGGCATCTTGTAACGTATCAGCTGAACCTCCTTCCAAAGATTCCATTGATGAGGTATATAGCAGCACTCATTTTCTAGTACATAAAAACTTATGAATTATTAGGTCTGCCCCAAATGATCGATAATCAGAAATATTGTTGTCGAAAAGTTATTGGACTCTTCATAACGAGGGGGTGTGATGATGATTTTTAAGGAGAACCATGTACAATGTGAGTGACCCTCCTGCGTGTCATGTACAAGATCAGTGACACTTCCCCCCCCTTCCTCCCTCCACCCCCGTATATGTAGCAAAAATTGATTAAAACACCCACATGTGTACAAAATTGATGTCCCCCACTACCTCCCCAGAACAAAATGTGCCCACCCCTCCCCAAAAAAAAAAAAAAAAAATCATCACGCCTCTAGCTATAAATTATAAAAGGTCATTAAAAGGTGATCGATATGAAAATTGTGTCATTGACAATATCCTATATAATGTATTGTGTTGAGAAAGAGCGTTATTTTATTCACACATTACACAGAATTAGGCCTTTATTCCTCGGCTGCTTGTGACTTATGTTCAGGATGTTGTTTTTGATAGTAATCCATGCATTAAAATGGCATCACCACTTATCAGTGATCTTAAATATGTTGATTTCTTTCAGACATTTTGGGCAGTTTTGCTCAAAGTTACTTTTCTGATAATAGTCAATCGATATATAGTTAATGATTATCTCTATGATCTATATGTGGGTATACAACTTGCTACAGCAATGGTCAAGTGAGGAAACTATATGCTGCCATATTTTACTTGACATATTCTGCCTGTGGGGACTGAAACCTAGGTTAGTTTGTGTGGAGAGAGAACAATTTGTTTCCAGTGTGTTTTCGTTAACCCTGAAAAGCTGAAAGGACCCAGAACCATAACAAGTTGTGGGTCCGGATCAGAATGTGTAGGCCCTATATTTTAGCTACAATTTAATTCCCAGCAAAAAACCAAAAATGTGAGTTAAAAAAAGGCCCTATCTTAGTTATCTAAACTGCTTCCTCGAAAATGATAGTCGTTTTACTAACAGACAAGATTTGCTGAATGAGATAAAATTTAGAAATTACTGAATGATATTTTCTGAAAAATAATACACTTAGTTATTGGGGATGAAAACGCTGTCGGCGATAAGGACCTGCAGAAAACAAAAGCTGTGGGTCCGAGTGGTTTTTAGTCAGCTTCGGGCCTAAGGACCAGCGTTAATTTTGAATGCTGTTTGTTTCACACATTGTGCCTATATTAGGAATAGAACTTGGATCTTCGAGTGTGGAAAGACAGCAGCTTGACTAATAGGTGAATAATCTGCTGCGTAGGGGCAGTGGGGTAGCCTAGTGGTTAAAGAGTTTGCTTGGCAAGATCTGGGTTTGATTCCCGATATGGTTACAAGTCGCAAGGCCCATTTCTGGTGTCTCCAACTGGGATATTGCTGGAATATTGTGGCCTAAATCTAACTGGCTTGGCTTCTGATATTCAATTATTCTTGACATGTAAATCCAATCGGAACGTTTGGATCAACTTTCGCCACCTGAAAGCTTAACAGTCAGTGAGCACAGAGTGATTATATTTGTTCTGTGTGAGTTTCTTTTGTTAGGCCTGAAATTTTTTAAATAACTTTCTGGAGAAACATAGCTAAACTGTTGAAGAAAAATCTGAAAATTTGCTTTTTGTTGTTAAAAAAAAATGATCAATTTATTTAAGATTATATTTATTCCCAGTTTATGAAAAGACCTAATCTCATCATATTCTGCAAACTAGTAGAAATTGATGTCAGGTTTGTAATACAGGAACTAAAGATCTTAGTAACATACTTGCAACATTCATATGAATATGGTATTCTGAATCTTGTTCTTTCATTTAGCCCAAGTCAAGACAACCACCAGATGCAAAACTAAAAACAAGGAAGAAGAAAAATTTCTTGAAAGGTACGTCTACTTCATTTACTGAAAGATGGCATGTGAGTTGTATGTTGGCATGTCAGTTGTATGTTGGCATGTCAGTTGTATGTTGGCATGTGAGTTGTATGTTACACTCATGTCAGTTGTATGTTGCCAAGAACTCAGTTGTATGTTGGCATGTCAGTTGTATGTTGGCATATCAGGTGATATTGGATGAGTTGTATGTTGGCATGTCAGTTGTATGTTGGCATGTCAGTTGTATGTTGTATTGGCATGTGAGTTGTATGTTGGTATGTCAGTTGTATGTTGGCATGTCAGTTGTATGTTGGCATGTCAGTTGTATGTTGGCATGTCAGTTGTATGTTGGCATGTCAGTTGTATGTTGGCATGTGTCAGTTGTATGTTCAGCTGTATGATGGCATGTCAGTTGTATGTTGTCTGTGTCAGTTGTATGTTGGCATGTCAGTTGTATGTTGGCATGTGAGTTGTATGTTGGCATGTGAGTTGTATGTTGGCATGTCAGTTGTATGTTGCTGTGTCAGTTGTATGTTGGCATGTCAGTTGTATGTTGGCATGTCAGTTGTATGTTGCTGTGTCAGTTGTATGTTGGCATGTCAGTTGTATGTTGGCATGTGAGTTGTATGTTGGCATGTCAGTTGTATGTTGGCATGTCAGTTGTATGTTGGCATGTGAGTTGTATGTTGGTATGTCAGTTGTATGTTGGCATGTGAGTTGTATGTTGGCATGTGAGTTGTATGTTGGCATGTCAGTTGTATGTTGGCATGTCAGTTGTATGTTGGCATGTCAGTTGTATGTTGGCATGTGAGTTGTATGTTGGCATGTGAGTTGTATGTTGGCATGTGAGTTGTATGTTGGTATGTCAGTTGTATGTTGGCATGTCATATGTATGTTGGCATGTCAGTTGTATGTTGGCATGTCAGTTGTATGATGGAGAAAAACCAGGGGTGATACAGATCACAGACAATTGCTGTTTTGTTCAAACAATCTAGTAAGGCTGTGTATGAAAGTCCCTAAAAATATTTATCAAGGCCGATAACTTTTAAGACCTACAAGTGCCACTAAAAACCCACCAGTCCAATTGACATTGTTAAAAAGTAGTTTTCAAATAAACAAAATAGAGAAAATGTATGTTTGATGAGCTTTATTTAAATGCACAGCTTCCACAAGCTGGCAACTTGAACTCAAAAATACTCATCTAGGGTCACTGAGGGTGAAGTCTAGAGATATTATTTGTCAAATACTCACCTGTCTGTCGGTCAGGAAAATATGATTTTGTCACTCCTCACTCCCTCTTAATGTCGACCCATCTTGGGTGTTCACGTGGATGCTTATTTCGAACACTGAGTATGGTAAAGTGCGGAGAAACCTGGAAATAAAATCAAGATGGTTCTTGGATTTGAACCCACAATAACAGATTTGTGGCACAGTTAAGAGAAGTAATGAATTATTCCACCTTAGATGACTGATTGAACACCTTTTGAGTCTGGACTGACTGACTGAGTTTAGTTTTACGCAGCTTTTAGCAATATTCCAGCAATATCACAGCAGGGGATACCAGAAATGGGCTTAACACAGGTATTTCAAGTTTCTTTTGTGTCCGGAATAAGAGTATCCTTGTGACTAGAGGCTATACTCCTTGGAACCTGAAGAAGATTTAGGCTAGAATATGCCTCCAGCAACCCATGCTTGTCGTTAAAGGCGACTAACGGGGTCAGGTGGTCAGGCTTGCTGACTTGGTTGACACATGTCATCGGTTCCCACTTACACAGATCGGTGGTCATGATGTTGATCACTGGATTGTCTAATGCAGACTTGATGATTTACAGACCACAGGAATAGCTTGAATATTGCAGAGTGGGGCGTAAACAACAAAGAGTGTATCCACTTATCACAGATTCAGGCAGGGAAGGATGTTGCAGACTGCATCAGTGTGGGGCAACCAAACCAGGATCTTTCGTGTGTGACGACCAGCTACAGGAAGCATCCATGGAAGTCCTGATTAGAATATTTCTCCTGAAAACAATGCATGCCGTACAAGGTAACAAAACAGACTGGATGGCCGGGCTCATTTAGCTTCAATATTGCTGAGTGCAGTGTTAAACAACAAACAAACAAACGAAACTATAATCCTGGAACATGTCACAAATGTCTCCTGTTGTTTCAGCTGCCTCTGAGAAGAAGAAAACGTCAACAACAGAGAAGGACCAGTCTGCCCAGAGTCAGGTAAATCCTTTCACTCCACTCATAAAATCTTTGAATGGCGTTTGACAGATAAACATAGGGGGGGGAACATTTATGGATGTCAGAGTCTATATTATGAGGAATACAGCATTTTGGAGAATATTCTTACTTCTCCCTGATTCATTCACCTGATGAATATTCTCAGAAATATTGTGTTATGATGTAGAAGTTGGTATCCTTAAATGTCAGTCTAAGTAAACCTAGGCTCAGTATTATTCGTTACACTGCTATACTGAGTCTTACAAACCCTAGAAGAAACCTTTGAGCAACCTGTGACCGTCCAATCAAAACGGCGAGATGGCTGAATGGATTTAACCAATCAGACAATGACTACTTGTTAGGGTTCAGCGGGACTTACAAAACGTTTTTTGGATTTTCCCTGGTCGCTGACTCCAGAGACCACACAATAGACCATCTATTATATGGTCTCTGCTGACACTGATCTATCAACTAATGAAAATCTGTATAAAACACAGATATTTCACCTGCAGTATATACGCTTTAGGGCTTTCTTTATGACATGATTACTATTAGCTTATATTTCCACAAGATGACATCCTTGAATATTGACAAAAACACTATGTTCAGCGACTGTTTACTCATTGTGTCCTCCGCGGTGTATCACCTCGAAAGATCGCATCGTGGAAAATAGCATTCGAATCGCTTTGATTTTTAGGTAAAGGTTCAAACAGTATGTGCGAATGTTAACGTTAGCGAATTGGTAAGCTGTGTTCTGATTGGTCAGTCCAAAAGGTTAGCTGATGCGAGCTTCTACTAGGGTTGGTTAGACTCAGTATAGTAGTGTAATGAAACATACTGAGCCTATAGCTAAGTTTACTTAGACTGCTTAAATATTCTGCTACCTTCCTACTCCATTCATATGTGTAAGTCCAATTTTCACAGTTGATCGTACAAAGAAGGTGGTATAGAAAATGCACTGTACTCCGTCATTTTTCATCCACTGTACACTGTTATTCTTCATCCACTGTACACTGTTATTC
Organism: Haliotis rubra; assembly: GCF_003918875.1. Lineage (NCBI taxonomy): Eukaryota > Metazoa > Mollusca > Gastropoda > Lepetellida > Haliotidae > Haliotis > Haliotis rubra. The sequence goes on from NW_025767705.1 coordinate 252,347, forward strand.
TTCGTCCACTGTACACTGTTATTCTTCATCCACTGTACACTGTTATTTTCGTCCACTGTACACTGTTATTCTTCATCCACTGTACACTGTTATTCTTCGTCCACTGTACACTGTTATTCTTCATCCACTGTACACCGTTATTCTTCGTCCACTGTACACTGTTATTCTTCATCCACCGTACACTGTTACTCTTCGGCCCACCGTACACTGTTATTCTTCATCCACCTGTACACTGTTATTCTTCGCCCACCGTGTACACTCGTTATTCTTCATCCACTGTACACTGTTCTTCATCCACTGTACACTGTTATTCTTCATCCACTGTACACTGTTGTTCTTCATCCACTGTACACTGTTGTTCATCCACTGTACACTGTTGTTCATCCACTGTACACTGTTATTCTTCGTCCACTGTACACTGTTATTCTTCATCCACTGTACACTGTTCTTCATCCACTGTACACTGTTATTCTTCATCCACTGTACACTGTTGTTCTTCATCCACCGTACACTGTTGTTCTTCATCCACTGTACACTGTTGTTCTTCATCCACTGTACACTGTTATTCTTCATCCACTGTACACTGTACACTGTTATTCTTCATCCACTGTACACTGTTATTCTTCATCCACTGTACACTGTTGTTCTTCATCCACTGTACACTGTTGTTCTTCATCCACTGTACACTGTTATTCTTCGGCCCACTGTACACCGTTATTCTTCATCCACTGTACACTGTTATTCTTCATCCACTGTACACTGTTCTTCATCCACTGTACACACCGTTATTCTTCATCCACTGTACACTGTTGTTCTTCATCCACCGTACACCGTTATTCTTCATCCACTGTACACCGTTGTTCTTCATCCACCGTACACCGTTATTCTTCATCCACCGTACACTGTTGTTCTTCATCCACCGTACACCGTACACCGTTATTCTTCATCCACTGTACACTGTTATTCTTCATCCACCGTACACTGTTGTTCTTCATCCACTGTACACTGTTGTTCTTCATCCACTGTACACTGTTATTCTTCATCCACTGTACACTGTTATTCTTCATCCACTGTACACTGTTATTCTTCATCCACTGTACACTGTTATTCTTCATCCACTGTACACTGTACACTGTTATTCTTCATCCACTGTACACTGTTATTCTTCATCCACTGTACACTGTTGTTCTTCATCCACTGTACACTGTTGTTCTTCATCCACTGTACACTGTTATTCTTCGTCCACTGTACACTGTTATTCTTCATCCACTGTACACTGTTATTCTTCATCCACTGTACACTGTTATTCTTCATCCACTGTACACTGTTATTCTTCATCCACTGTACACTGTTATTCTTCATCCACTGTACACTGTTATTCTTCATCCACTGTACACTGTTATTCTTCATCCACTGTACACTGTTATTCTTCATCCACTGTACACTGTTATTTTTCATCCACTGTACACTGTATACTGTTATTCTTCATCCACTGTACACTGTTATTCTTCATCCACTGTACACTGTTATTCTTCATCCACTGTACACTGTTATTCTTCATCCACTGTACACTGTTATTCTTCATCCACTGTACACTGTTCTTCATCCACTGTACACTGTTATTCTTCATCCACTGTACACTGTTATTCTTCATCCACTGTACACTGTTATTCTTCTTCATCCACTGTACACTGTTATTCTTCATCCACTGTACACTGTTATTCTTCATCCACTGTACACCGTTCTTCATCCACTGTACACTGTTATTCTTCGGCCCACCTGTACACCTGTTATTCTTCATCCACTGTACACTGTTGTTCTTCATCCACTGTACACTGTTATTCTTCATCCACTGTACACTGTTATTCTTCATCCACTGTACACTGTTATTCTTCATCCACTGTACACTGTTATTCTTCATCCACTGTACACTGTTCTTCATCCACTGTACACTGTTACTCTTCGTCCACTGTACACTGTTATTCTTCATCCACTGTACACTGTTGTTCTTCATCCACTCTACACTGTTGTTCTTCATCCACTCTACACTGTAATTTATTCCCCGTCATGAAGTGGAAGGGGGATAAAGGTTTGAGCTCCGTCCATCAGTCTGGGACAGATTTTCTCAAAAACCCAATTTGATATGTGTTTTTCAGGACATAAATGCCTTGATGGAGTTTGAAAACAGAAACCATGTTATGAGTCTTTAAAGAGTTATGGCCCTTGTCATGCATTTCTTGACTTGGTACATGTTATCCCCAATGGGAACAGATTTTCTCAGTAACTGTTATAGATGGGGAAACCAAATGTGGTATGTGTTTTCAGCACATGAAAGCTATGGTGGAGTTAAAATCAGAAACCGTGTTACAATTTTTAATGGAGTCATGGTCCTTGTCCATTCTCTTCCCACAGAGGTTACTCCTGTCATATCTTCCTACTTAACTTCTGTTCTAATACGGCCATATTTCCCGGTTCTCGTAAAATCCCCTAGCGGCAAAAGATCGCAACACGAATTATCTCCCTTCTTTCTATCCAGTCAGAACACGTGTTACATCGACTTAGATTCAACGTGACAAACACAAGCAAATGTTGGGCCACAAATAACCCCCATCTGCCGGGGACTTGTGTTGATGTTACACACAAGACGTTTAATGGCTAACTTGTCCGTTGTCAACAGGGGCGATGGAGACGCCACTGATCCGCCATAACATGACTGAGTTCTGTCTAGAAGAAACGTTTGCGCATCGCGCAGGGGAATAGGTTTAGTTTTCTCGAAGCATACGGAAATTTCTGAGGCCTTGCGAATGAGTCACTTTTGAAACAACGTCGCTGATTGCACAACTAAATCTGAGTACCTCCAATCACGAGTCTTGAACGCTCACACCATGAAAGGGCCGTATTAGAACAGAGGTTACGTAGGAAGATATGACAGGAGTAACCTCTGTGGGAAGAGAATGGGCCCTTGTCATGCATTTCTTAGGATATATAATAGCTTCGTGCGTGGTGTCCTCAATGATGACATGCTTCCACACAGCGACACTGGCACTAATCTTCACAATCTATATCCTTGAAATGGTTTAATTGTGGTGATGGATGCTTCTCTATATGCTTTATCTTACACATTCATAACACCTCATCCCACAGTCGGGCGGTGGGGTAGCCTAGTGGTTAAAGCGTTGACTCGTCACGCCGAAGACCCGGGTTCGATTCCCCACATGGGCACATTGTGTTAAGCCCATTTCTGGTGTCCCCCGCCGTGATATTGCTGGAATATTGCTAAAAGCGGTGTAAAACTAAACTCACTCACTCATCCCACAGTCTGTCGCGGGGATAATGATGACCATGTCTTCTTATTCTTCATCCACTGCACACTACATTCTACATCCTCAGTGAACGCATTCTTCATCAACTGTCCACTATCTTCTGGACATTGTTCTTGTAGAAGCCATCAGTGAAGACAATGCCCGCTGACAGTTCGAAGACTGTCACTCTCTTTACTCGGAGTCAGAAAGTGGTCTTCAGGAAGGAAGAATTCCTAGCAGGGGATGCTGACCCCATGGAGAGAGAGCTGTCTAAGAGTCTGGGTGGGGACACAGATATGGTGAATATCGGGAGGTGAGTTACCCCATGTAGAGAGAACTGTCACAGGGTGTGGGTATGGACACGGAAATCTTGAGTATCGGGAGGTGAATACCCTATGAAGAGAGATCTGTCTTAAAGTGTGGGTGGGGACTTAGATATGGTTTAATATTGGGATGTGAGCGACTCTAAGGTATTCTGACACCATAGAGTGAGCGAGTTTAGTTTTATGAGGCACTTAGCAATTTTCCAGCTATATGGCAGTGAGCTGTAAATAATTGAGTCTGAACCAGACAATCCAGTGATCAACAGCATGAGCATCAATCTATGCAGTTGGGAACCGATGACATGTGTCAACCAAGTCAGCGAGCCTGACCACCTGATTCCGTTAGGTGCCTCATACGATAAGCATGGGTTACTTAAGATCAATTCTAACCTGGAATTTTATGGGTGACACCACAGAGGGAGAGGGTCGTACAATAGTGAGTCAGGGACATGATTATGGGGAATACTGTGATGGAGAGGGAGAGCTATGGTTAAGATACGGAGGTGAATGACTAGAGATTTAGTTCAGTCTAGTGAGTGTGTCCGATGGGAGAGACCACTGAAGGAGGGCACTGTGATGGTGTGTGCTTATGCACTTAGCACCTGGTGTTAATGACATACGGTTATTCATTGATGAGCCCTGTCAACGCTGTTACCCGCTGATAGTACAGGGCACACGAGCACACCAAAATTGTTTTGGCTTAGAGCAACTGAGTGTCAGACAGCATGTTAGTGACAGAACACATGAACTGTCGACCATACAATCCAAGGGAGGTAATTCATGTAACATCTGATGCCTTATCATACTTAGTTGTTTGTTATGTAACGGTAATGTTTCTGTAATATTTACCTATATGATGGCGGCTTGTAAATAGTCAAGCCTAGACCGGACAATCAAATTATTGACAAAACGGGCATTCATACAATTGTAATTTATTAACATGCATTACAATATAAGTTGTTCACTCAGGTCTCGAGGGTACATCAACCCATGGGCCCCGAGGGACCAGTGTACAACGTATTTATCTTACCGAACACCTTAATGTTAATTTTGAATTGTTTGAAGCACGGGTACAAATATTTTTGTATCCATCGCTAGATTTTGCTGTCAAGAAAAACAGATTTAGAGTTATCTCCCTTCCATCAGAGACCATATAATATATCTATTATATGGTCTCTGCTTCCATTGATTTGCATTCGGAAAACATCGGTACTTTCCGTACATCATACATGATTCAATGTTATTTGAGATAAAGAATAACTACCATGAAGTACCAAATGAGCTGCCATTGACAGCGGGGTACATTGAAATGTTACTCTCTTGTAAGTGGGGTACACTGAAAATAATAGAAGAACGCTCAGCCAATCAGAAAGCGACATTTATGTGTGAGGTAAGATAATAGGTATTGCATATCATGATTGATATCTGGATGAATCCAATGAATTGATCATCAAAATTCTTCAGATATTTTCCTTTGTCATTTTCTCAAAGTTATGTCCAGAAGTGAATCTGGACCAGACAATCGGGTGAATGATATCATAGGCATTGACAGATGCAGGTGGGATTCGATGACATGTGTTGCCTCTTGCGTTGTGTTGAGCTGAGATGAGTTTTACGTGACTCAGAAATATTCCAGCTAAATATGGCGGTCGCCTCGTACGACAGTCATGGGTTGCTGGAGACCAATTCTAGCCTGGATCTTCACGGGTTCAGATGCCACTTGGATTTCAGGGCAGAATAGGTTGCCAGTTCCTGATGTTTGTTGTTACAGCTGACAAAAGAGGATCGGATGGCCAAAATGTGTGACCTGCCTGATTTTGTGTCATTGCAACCTTGAGGGTTGTCATGTTACGAGATAAAAACTGGATTATCGGTCATAGAGTCGATTAGTTATCCTTGACATATATACAACTGCTCTCACATTCATGACACTTTGAGACCTGGATCTCCTTGTCCATGTTGGTAATTATTTCAGCTCTGTATTGTGTGTATTAATGTTGTCAGATTGTGCAAGTCAGACCTTGGTGACGACATGTTCAAACGAGCACAGCAGCTGGTGGAAATAGTGAAGGATGAACGTCTGCTCCAGGTAAGATTGAGTGGTTGCCATAGTTACTCATCACGTCGCGTTTTAATACATGTATTGGAATATTGCTCCCCAAACTTCATGTTGTTGGGTTTTTTTAACATTTCTATCATTAGATCTCTAAATTCCACCTGTGCACATTTGATGAATTCCATAATGATATCCAAAGATTTCCTGACTTCTTAGATTAAGCTGACTAACCACCTCCAAAAACCTTTGTATTAATCATTTATAACAACAGATCATTTCTCATGACATCCTTTATGGATTACTGTTTTAATGATCTAAACTACGCCGGGAGGTTTGGTAGCCTAGTGGTTAAAATGTTTACTCGTGACGGCAAATACCCAGGTTCGATTCCCTACATGGGTACAATATGTGAAGCCCATTTCTGTGTCCCCCACCATGATATTGCTGGAATATTGCTAAAAGTGGCATAAAAACTTCACTCACTCACTCTCTCTCCTCACTAAACCACTGTCTGCTCTCCACAGGTACAACTACAGGATCTGCTTGGCTGGAGAAACTACAAGAAATTTGGAGCCTTTCTGATTAGTGAAGGTCGGACGTCATAGACAATATACACTGATACAAGTTCATGTTTTGACATTGTTGCTATGGATATGACCTTTGCAAAGTGATTATGAAAAGTAATGTACATTGAAGGGTGATTTTCAGTGTTGAACAAACAGAAGCTCAGTTCCTTACTATTCCCATGGCCAGATTTGTCCAATAAAATCATGAACTGGATGAAAGGATTATCATCATCCAATCATGTTGCCATGGAGATCTGTCTTAGTTGATATACAAAACTCTGCTTTAATTCAAGGAAACCTATTCCTACTGGCATTATGGAGAGAAGATTTGTCCCAGAAAATTCAATTGGAAGAAAGGATTATCATCATTCAATCATGTTGCCATGGAGATGTGTGTCAGTTGTGAGATACAAAATGCAACTTAATTTTTTAGAAACCTATTCCTGCAGACATTATGGAGAGAAGATTTGTCCAATAAAATCATGAATTGGACGAAAGGATTATCATCATCAAGATCATGTTGCCATGGAGATGTGTGTCACATGTGAGATAATTGTATTTCTAATAAGCGCCGGGTCTCTAATAACCAAGGGTAAAGCAGGTCAATTCATAACAATTATGGGAGTAAAGCAGTTCAATTCATCACAATCATGGATGTAAAACATTCTAGAATATGACAGTGAGTAGTCTCAGATATATGCAAACTTGACATGTTATCATCAACTGTGTTCCACAAACTTGCACAATGCTATGATATCATGAACTTGATGATGTCACAATACTATGACATCGGTGCACTGCAAGTCTAATCGCAGTATTGTGTTCAGAGTTATACATTTTCATTGAAAACTAATGAAGGGTGATTTTTGATGATAAATAGAATCTCACCCTCGTGTCCTCGATATCGAATATATCAACACTTGTTGATAAAAGTAAAAATATCCTCGGCAAGCAGCTTTATCAACTCATGGTGATACATTTGATATCAAAAGACACTTGGGTTAGATTCTCTATTTCTCTCTCTTGGCAGGGACAGAGGGGTAGCCTAATGGTTAAAGCGTCCGCTCATCATGACGAGGACACAGGTTCGATTCCCCACATGGGTACCGGTACAATGTATGAAGCCCATTTCTGCTCTATCCACAATGTGATTTGCTGGAATATTGCTAAAAGAGGCTTAAAACCATACTCACTCACTCATTGACTCTTAGCTTTTCATGGATGCAATGTAAGTGGATAGAATATAAATAACTGATCTACCTCACAATCAAAATGATGAACTGATTAGCGTTCCAGAAGTTGGTGAGTAAATAAGATAACATACAACTCTATGGACAACAAGTTCGGTTTTTTTATGCCAGTTTTGTGTAGATTATTACACTGTTTGTGTTGTCAAGGTGGAATTAATAAATGAGAAAATGATTTCCATAAAGTTGAACTTTTTAAAAAATGTTTAATGAAATGTCATGATTGATATTTGCAAGTCAGTTGTTGACAAGTTACTCCGCAGATAATCTCTTATAACATATATTGAATAATTTTGAATTATTAAGTGCACAAACAGCTAACTTGACCTGCAAATATGTTTTCAACCATTGTTAGTTGTTAATTTTTATGAAAATTATTGTAGAATAGAATGAGTCTGGAATCATATTTTTAATAAAAGCAGAATTGACTGGAATTCAACTTCTTTCAGTCTTTCAATGTGACTTTTGATGCAGAGGCTGGTCACTTTAAGTGATGAACAGATGAGAAGGACTTGGATATACAACTAAGAATTACATGTACAGAGATTAACAAAAAGAACATTCCTACATCGGTGAAAAACTGGTGATGGGGATGAAGTCTAGGGATGAGACCTTTACCGTGGTGAAAGAGGAAAAGTTGAAACCAAAAGTCAAACTCTCTCTTAAAACTGCCACTTAAAGATAATTATTTTTTAATGTTGGCCTTTAATATGTGTTGTTCCGGACAATGAGTGTGATTTTACAATGAAGATTTTATTTAGCCTCCAACACATAGGCTCTATAGGTTGAAAATATTAACATGTTGGTAATTAAAATGAATTTGTGTTCACTTTGCTTGGCTTTGGTGAAAGCTTTGGGTGCTACAGGATATTTATGATTTTATTTTTTCATGTTGTAAAAACAAATATTTAAATTGTAAATAAATGTACATTAGATTGAGGGTCAATTTTTTTAAGTTGAGATAAATGCAAGATCATTATATGTAAAGCAATACTGATGCTGTCAATCAGTGGATTGCCTGGTCCCGGACTGGATATTTACAGACATCTTCCATAGAGCTGGAATATTACAAGGTGACATCAAGTACTATATTTTACAATATTTTGGTATACCACATCTGTGGTTTGAACCACTGTCTTTCTGCTGTCTGGGCTGACTCAAATATTTTGTGTTTTATTTGTGACAGTAAAGCTATACAGTGAGTCCTCGATATACCACATCTGGGGTTTTAACCACTGACGTTTTACTTTGTGGCCTGATTCTTAAAGATTTTGTACCCATGATGGTCTTGGCTAGAATTGGCCTTCAGTAACCCATTTTTGTTGTAAGAGGCAACTAACGGGATTGGGTGGTCAGGCTTGCAGATACATCGTCATCATATCCCAACTGTGTAGATTGATGATCATGATATTGATCACTGGATTGTCTGGTCCAGACTTGATTATTTATAGACCGCGCAAAATAGTCGGGCTTGCTACGCCTGAAATTTACTAGCCCACGAAATAATTCACTAGCCCGAAATTTGAATGTGGACACGGGTTTCATCATTATGCTTCTAATATGATGAACATTTTTATGAGGCCATAATCTTACGTGATTTAAAAGTGTATTATAACTCAACAAGCCGGAGAGAGTGATATATTAACCAAATGAAAATGCACTAGCGAGTCGGACCAGTGACTGTGGAGATTTACTGGCCCAACTGGAATTTTACTAGCCACAGGCTAGCGGGCCAGTGGCTATTTTGCACACTGGACCCCATGTTTAATCCTTGATAGTGTTCAGCACCGAGCATAGTAAAGATGACTCGCTGTATACTGAAAGAAACTACTTCACCACATGAAGTGTCCAGCCCTTAGTTTCTGCATGACACTGCCATGGTTTTCACTAGTTGGACTGTTTCGTGTTTACCGTAGGATATTAATTCTGTCCATGTCAGGGTCCGTGGGGTAGCATAGTGGTTCAGGCGTTCGCTTGCCTCGCCGAAGACCCGGGTTCGATTCCCTACATGGGTACAATGTGTGAAACCCATTTCTGGTCTCCCTGGCCATGATGTTGCTGGAATATTGCTAAAAGTGGAGTAAAACTCACTCACTGCCCATGTCATCTGTATTATTAGAATGGAGTTATCTCTAAAGAATCTTAGAGGTATTAGAGAAAACTGTACAGTTGAGAATGTGATATATTTTGTTTTTTATTTCAACCCTGTGACTTAATGTATGGTTTTACTTTGTATATTTTACCCTTGAAGACCCGGGTTCAAATTGGTACTCAGTAACCCATGCTTGTTGTAAGAGGCGACTGAGGGGATCGGGTGGTCAGGCTCGCTTGGTTGACACATGTCATCGTATCCCAGTTGTGTAGATCGATGCTCATGTTGTTTGTCACTGGATTGTCTGGTCCAGACTAGATTATGTACAGACCACAGCCATATACAGTGTAGGAAAGATGTAGAAAATCTAGCCTGTCCATAGGACTGGCAGGTCAATTTTTTTACCAGTCCTGCCAAAATCTAGCCTGTCCTCCAACTATAAATAAAACACCTTCGGCAGTAAATATTCAAAAAGGTTATAATCATTATATATATGTCATTGGTTTGCTAAAATTGACCCGACATGAGGACGGACTAGATATTTTTTTAACCCGTCCTCCACAAAATTCACCCGTCTCGGACGTTGGGACGGGCTATCTTTACTACTCTGCCATATAGCTGGAATATTGCTGAGTGCGGCATCAAACAGCAAACTGTGTGTATTTTAAACTACTTTGATGAGCATCATTTGTATTACCCTCACGTGTTCATCGTACATGTATTTTGACCCACTATTAACATGTTTTGAAATGCTCAATGTGATTTTTAACAAATTGTCCAGAAACATTTAATCAAACAAAATATATTTCATAATATTGTTTATTTCATGTTTTATAGGACATTGACCCATTTTGTATTTACTTAAGATGGTGTAAAGTTTCTATTTTCTTGAAACACATAAACATTAACAAACCGTGTATGAGCTAGATTTTTTAAGTTCATTTTGCTTAATTCATGTTTATGCTCATTAAGAAAAATGATTATATATTTTATCAATGTATGCAAAATTGTTTTAATTGTATGTGAAATATGCTAATTTGTTCATCGGCTTTATTTGACACCAGGACGGGGGTGTAGCCTAGTGGTTAAAGCGTTCGCTTGTGGTGCCAAAGACCGGAGTTCCATTCCCTACATGGGTACTATGTATGAAACCCATTTCTGGTGTCCCCCGTCCTGATATTGCTAGAATACTGCTAAAAGAGACATAAAATCATCCTCACTCACTGATTTCACACCCTAACATCCACACCCATACCCACTCCTTGTCAGGGATAAAACAGTAGTGAAGATCCGGGTTAGAATTGATCTTCAGTAACCCATGCTTGTCATAAGAGGCGACTAACGGATCGGGTGGTCAGGCTCGCTGACTTGGTTGACATATGTCATCGTATCCCAATTGCGTAGATCGGTGCTCATGGTGTTGATCACTGGATTTTCTGGTCCAAACTTGAATATTTACAGAGCTCTGCCATATAGCTGGAATATTGTGTGCGGCGTAAAACTAAATTCACTCACTCAAACGTAGTGAACAAACTTAGTTGAAACCTCTGTGAAGGTAACATTGTTTCGATGACAGTTGCAGGGCAAATGTATCCGCCATCCCGTCTGTATACTGTGAACAATTAATATCCAAATATATGAATATCATTTAACACATGTTATATTTCGGATTACACTTTCTCAGTAAAGTACAGATTCTTGTACTTTTGTTGGGTTAGTCCCATCCCGGATTCGAACCCACACGCCAAGTGTCAGGCACCTAATTGCCAGCACACAAAATCAGCCATCTAACCCACTCAGCCATCTAACCCACTCAGCCATCGCAGGCTTCCACGTGTGTGTGCTGGGGATTAGAAGCCTGATTCTGAGAGTGTGGGTTTGAACCCCGGATGGGACTCAACCCAACTAAAGTACTAGAATCTGTACCTTACTGAGGAAGTGTAATCCCAAACATTACGTGTGTTACATTTGACCACTTTTTTAAAATGGCATTGTGTATTCAAGTTGGTCTGTAAGTCAGTGACGCTTCTGTCACATTATGGTATGTTCAATGATGTCTTGACATACCATGTAGCTGTGGTATTAATATAAACACACTTGTCAAAATATCATGGAAATCGATTGTTAGAATTTGGACACCTGGCTTTCACCTCTGTAACAGCCTGTGCTCCACAATGACATCAGTGGAGAATATTTGTTTGGCTGCAATTTAACACTTTGTTCTGTAAATATAATCCGTATTCCATACTGAAATAAAATATTTTTATAGGGGAGCGTATTGTTTGTATTCAGTGTAATAGTGGCAAGAATAAAACAATGATATGTTCGCTTGCTTGATTAGAAATATTTCAAGAATTGTGTCTAAAGGGAAATGTTGGTGTGATGGCCCCCTGGTTAAGCATTCACCTATAATGTTAACAACTCGGGTTTATCACTCTGTATAGGTGCTAGCATTGAATCCCATTTCTGGTAAAAGCAGCTTATGTTCACTCTCTACACAGACAGATAAAAACGTCACTAATAAGGCATACGTTATTACCCAGTTAACCCAAGCTGCCTGTGAGACGCGAGATGGTTAATAGTCATATGACCTACACCGGGTACCCATCTTCTGGTGGGAGAACAGCTATAATGCTTTGTTGAAGTAATAGAAACTCTCAAGCTGCCAAAGACGGTCACACACCCAACTGCTTCATGCACCAGATCACACACCGCCACGAATGCTTTTTTCCTATTATCTCAAGTCGAGGATTTTCCATATAAAACAAACACAACTGTATACTAGCTGTTGCAAAGATAAAAAAAAGGATGTTTGATACTTCATCAACTTCATCTGGTAAGGGCGTTGGGGGTAGTCTAGTGGTTAAAGCGTTCACTCGCCAAGCCAAAGACGCGAATTCGATTCCCTACATGTGTGAAGCCCACTTCTGCTGTCCCCCGCCGTGATATTGCTTGAATATTGCTAAAGCAGTGTAAAACTAAACTCACTCACTCACTCATCTGGTCAAGTTGACGACGACATTCACTGCTGTCCTTGACGCAGTGTGTAGACTATGTTGGACTCTACAGAATGTTGGACATGTGTTGCCCAGTCAAGTTTAAGTGAAAATCGGACCCCATTGTGAAGAATTCAGGTTTTGAATGAACTGAAATCTCAGATTTGCTCCAGTTATGAAACTTGGCCTCCAGGTGTCATTCATGTGCTTATGAGTTTCCACACACTGATAAACCTCTAACACTTGAATCCAGAGTTGTTCCTTCCATCAGAAACTCCCACACTAGAAGACTGTTGGTAAGAAAATTGGTTGTTCATCCTCATGGGCTAATACCAAAAAGCTGTTTGATTTTTGTATAGTTTCTGAAGTTTTGAAAATTGTAAGCGCGTTGAAAGAACCTAAATCATTCATTAAAAAGTTTTTATTTGAAAATGTTTAAAAAATCAGAATACATATTCAAATCACCTACCTAACTTGATTACAAATATGAAAAGAGGGTTCAACTGAAGAGCCTTGGTGGCCTTGTTTGGTATAGTGTTAATGTTGTTACAAGGTTCAGCTTCAAATATTGAATTTGTAATTAGTATTTCCCGTACTTCACTAACTCTAAAGTTTAGTGATTTTGTCTTATTTCTCAGCAGAAAGGTGGGGCATATTACATTGTTTCTATATTTATATTTTTGTTGTTATAAGGTTGTACTGTAATACTGATGTCTTATATTGTATGACTAACATTTCCTAACTGCTAGATCCGTGAAGATCAGGGTTATAATTGATCTTCAGTAACCAATGCTTGTGGTAAGAGGCGACTAACGGGATTGGGTGGTCAGGCTTGCTGACTTGGTTGACACATGTCATTGCATCCCATTTGCGTAGATCGATGCTCATGTTGTTGATCACTGGGTTGTCGCCGGTGGAATATATTTACAGTTCAGTTTTAATGTCACCCATATTCTCGAGAGTTTCAATGGTCATTTAAGAAACTTTCAGCGCGCGCGCGCGCACACACACACACACACACACACACACACACACACACACTGGATCCACCTATGACCAAATGGGAGTTACTTAGCGGAATGTTTGCATTCATCTAATTCAGTTATGTCACCTCGTGGTTACAAAATACGTCTCTCATCCTAGCGGATCTACCCACACGTGGAGTATGTTTTTCAAGCATGACTGAACACATTCAAGGACAAAAGTAAGTGATTATATTGATTGTTGTTGACTCAAAGTCTCTGTTAGGCTGGTCTCTCTCTCACCAAACGATGGATCAATACATTAACAATTTTTAAAAGGCTCTTTTTATATAGTACTAGGGTAGGGTCTATATACCTATATGTCTTTCTAATGTTGTTTCTAAGCGCGACACGCCCCTGTGCTTGGAGGCTAAACAAATGATGATATTCTAAACCAATATTCACTACAAGCATGACAAAAGTATTCCCTTATAAACGACCTTTTCAATGAAGCTGCAACAGCGGTCGAGGCACATTGGGTCGGGAAGCTGGAAGCAATAAAGATGTCTGTCAGCTCACGCCTAGACTAACGTGCTAGAGTCTCAAATATATTTTTGATTGAAAGAAAGAAATGGATTCAATCTGAAAAGGAGTCCCCAATGAGGTAGGGGATGGAGACCTTGAGGACCTGCTTCTTCTTCAGCTGGGACGGTGGGGTAGCCTAGTTGTCAAAGCTCGTCACGACGAAGCCCAATGTGAAGCCCAGATTTGGTGTCCCCGCCGTGATATTGCTGGCATATTGCTTAAAACGGCGTAAAAAGAAACTCACTCACTCTTCTTCAGCTTCTGCATGAGACGAGAGAGGTACGCTTGTGGACGTGACTGCCCGTCCATGCACAACGGATTTTTGAATGCAACACAAACAGTGTTTTTACAAGTCACTGTGTTATTTACTGATAACAAATTGAAGTCCAGTTATTGATAGTAAACACCAGTAACAGACTGACATCGAAGGACATCTGAGAAGAAAACTGTCAGTAAGCTGAGCTAAATGAGCCGGGTTTGTCTCAACCACAATCCCCAAATCAAACCATCAGGTGCATTCGCATTTGTGACCAACTCGTGTTATTCTGGGACAAGCCGAATAGCGACTCGGAAGGATTTCATATTGGCGCATGAACATCAGAACTACTTTAAAAAAGAACGATAACTCAATCCCTGATTGATTCCAAAGTTTCTTAATATCACCGAAGTACATGTACATTGTATTGCTAGGTTGTTGTTTTTGGTTTTTTTTTCACTTATTTATTTTAAATAATTAAACCTCTTTGATACAACTAAAAGAAGGAGAAAAACATATTTGTTAGACATATTCTAATGTAATTATTACCAGCTGTTCACCTTATATTTCCAATTATGTTAATTTTCTTAATAGGGTTTAATTATCCCAAATGGGAATTGTTTTATTGAATATACAAAAACTCAGCTCCATTAAATCCCAAAGCAGATACTCAAAAATGACTTTAAAAATATTTCTCAAACTGAACATTCGTGTTACCTTGCTGTCACACCCCTGGTGGAATTTCAAATGAATTCGCTGAAAAAAATATGAAGGACCAAAAA
This sequence comes from Haliotis rubra, assembly GCF_003918875.1. Lineage (NCBI taxonomy): Eukaryota > Metazoa > Mollusca > Gastropoda > Lepetellida > Haliotidae > Haliotis > Haliotis rubra. Next base: position 267,514 of record NW_025767705.1, read on the forward strand.
ACACTCAGACTAAAATATCCCCAGAGCTATGAAATAAAAGCCCAATGTTAAAAGATTAAGGTTGATTAGTTACATACAAATACGATATTATTGTTTTGAAACTCGTAGCGATTATAATTCTTTGTACTTTCAATATGACGATATATATTTTTCATTACTTTTAATAAATGACATAATGCCATAAACGATTTAAGTACTCGGGATTATATTTATCAAAGCACCGCGCTCATTTACGCGCGTTCTGATTGGTTTGTCGTATTTTCGCACATAACAAGTATCGAGTGGGGAACGAGTTTTCTTGGAGGTTACGGAAAGGGGCGAGTGGTGACGAATGGTGCATTCGTGGCCAGCTCGTGTTATTCCGGGACAAGCCGAAACAGCGACGCTAGATTGTCTTACAATGGGAAGTACCGTCTCCCAACGATCACTAACTAATCATGTACAACGAAGTTCACATACACAAGTTGATAAAGTTGCGACCGTTAGGAGAGCAAGTGCAGTGTCTGACGGCGATCTTGAATTTACATCAACAAGATACCAATTTCTTTATTGTAAGGTAATCTCATTTTAATTCATTCCTTATTTATTCTGTTTTATTACATTAATGAAAGTTATAACAACATTTTCTGGTGATTTGGCTACTGAACTATTATGTTACAAATGTGGTGACACTTTCCTGATCCTGATGATACCTTTACACACACAATGGTCGTTTTGCAGTATTTCCAGGCAAAAGATATTTAGAAATATCCCAACGGGCTACAAACGTTGCGGTCTCGCATAACTTGGACCTGAATCTGACTTTTAATCTTACATAGGGTGTGTTTTGAAACGGACTACGCGTGCTTCAGGGGGTACGGTTACTAACTCACTCAGTGGAGTATATTGAGAGTGTGATGTTATTGTGGGGAGTATAGTTGGAAGAGATGTGTGACGGTGTGGTGTAGTGACCTGTAGATACTGGCCACAGTGGCAGAGTCAACAGTATTAAAACAGTAATGCTTTGTTCATATAATACTCATATTTGATCCAACGTCTTGGTGATATATATTAATACAATCGTGCTGAAGTTCAAACATGAGTTCAAAGGACTAATGAAACCGCCTGGCCTCTGTTAAAGAACATCGTTTCTTTTTCTAAATCTCGTTCTCTTCAGCACCTTCCTCCTATATTACATCATGTCTACACGTATGTAACTACTGCATCTTCATCTCTGGGAAGACATGTACACACAACGAGATCAACTGTGTGTTGTAAACTGAGGTACACCAGACCTTGTAGTAATACCACAGATGTCAACACAAGCTTCTCTGTTGGAGCAAAGATCAACCTTCATAGATATAACATGGAATACAGACCTTGTTTAAGACAATGTGAGGTATCCATTTTAACACTTATCCTTATTCCTCTGTGTGGTCTGTGATCAGCTACGGTGCTTCTGTAGGGTAATGGTGATGTGTCTACAATCAACGCAGCTCATCACAGAGCTGTTAAATTTTTCCTCGGTGTGGGTAAATATGCACCGGATATTGCTATTGATGGGGATACAGGGTGGTGCTCTCTAATGTCTCACATTATGCTCGGAAATACCTGCTGCTGATCATAAAAAATGGAATCAATGGGGGGAAAGAAAAAAATAGCTCTCCTACATATGCAGCGTATTTCAAATATCACCAGTTGTTTAAATACTAAATATATATATACACATATGATATGCAAGATTCCATAATGAACCAGTATGCTAAAATATGGCAAGAACGTTTATGGAATGATGATGACGTGTATAGTGGAACTAAGCTCCGTACCTAAAGATCTAGTTCAGAGTTTTGTACTGCCACTGTGACTATAAACTCACTCACTGTAAAGCGTTTTAATTCTGTGAAAGTTGTCAGGACTTTTATGACCCATAGTTACCGTTCCACTTTTACCAAATTTAGATGTGGTATTGCACGTTTAAGAATAGAATTGGACAGATATGTAAATTTATATGTTCAGGATATAGTTTGTTTTAACTAATAAATTCATTGAAGACGAAGCATGTTTTGTTACAGTGTCCCTTATGTGATGATTTTAGAATCACTCTTTTCACAAATGTTAAGCCAATGTCATTGACCATAAAACATTAAGTGCTATCTTACTGTCAAAGCTTGCTTTTTAATACTACAACGTAGAAAACATGTCTTATATGGATAAACCATCGCCTTTATATATGTATAAATGCCTGCTTGTATGATTTCATCGTCTATCATAACTTATTATGAGTGGCGCTGTATCATATTCTTACTGTGCCAAGTCGTATGTCTGTATATATATTCTTTTAAACATGTGCATCAGTTAAACGTAAATAAAATATCTGTTTGCCAATTACAGATGACGTCCCAGGGTCTGCCGATACAATGCCCAGAAAGGAGTGAGGGGAATGGCCAATATGACCTGCCTCTGCCTGCTGTGCAGGATGACCCGCCAAACAACGTGGCCAGCCTGCGGGAGGCAACTGCAGTCGCCCACGACGTTACCAGACGCAGCGTCCAGGCGGTAGATAGTTGTGAAGCGTCACAGCTGGTTGTGTCATAAACTGAGACTCATCGAACTCATAATCTGTGGTGTATGAAAAATGTAATTTGCAATGTATTGTAGATATGACTGTACTTGTTGAAGAATGAAGATCTGTCTACACTACACTGATGTCTATCAAATGTTGCATATCTGTACTTATATGAACAATACATAAGTCCCTGTCACCTGGCGCGAGAGTGGACCGAGCGTGGTAATCTGGTATAATGTTTTCTATGTCCTAACGTGTTTGTTTTACACATATTTTATTCATAAAAGATCAATGGGATCCTGTACAAGTTCACCAACTTAGAACACTTTCTCCCAGATATTTACAACTGGACTACAACGTGTACTACACATGAACAGAACAACAGGAAGGAAATGAATAGGAATGTCAAGACTTTGTACGTTATGGCTATATCATGGTTATAGCTGCACGTGTCGGGCACCTGAACACCTTACAGTCTATACATCTTATACATTTAGTGCTGTCTATCGGTGGGGTAGCCTAGTGGTCAAAGAGTTCGCATGTCACGCCGAAGACCCGGGTTCGATTCTCCACATGGGTACAATGTGTGTACCTCATCCCTGGTGTGCCCCGACAGACCAACGCCACCCGAAAGTCTACCCACTCCAAACCTGTATGAGAAGGACAATTCATAACCACTGATTTCCAACTTTATCCCTTTTCCTATTTTTCCCCCTTGTAATCCAATAATGTCATGAGTAAGTAGTCCAGACGCAGTCTGAGAGAAAAAAAGATATTTATAATTAATATAATACGCCTTTTATTTCGATATTGAACTCGGGATGATAAAAACGTTACTCGCCCATTGTACAGTGTCACAGTTATATTTCATAACATCCATCCGCGTGGAGTAGCGTAATTACAAGCTAGTTCTATGATACCGGCAATGATAGGTTTTCAGCTTTTGGCAATATATAGGAGTACTCACAGGTTTATTTTCTGAGAATGTCATAGTCCAGATATTGTTCACAGTGATGAAATTCATTCACAGTTCTTGTTGTAATATCTTTACAAAAACTCGCATGTTTAGCCTTCTGAAAGGCCGATTGTTCTCAGTATAACCATTGCCAGAAACTGTCTCAGTATGTTCATCCTTCGAGTCTTTCAGATGAATAATCCAGTTTACATCCGTACACGGGTTTCATATGGCGTCGTATTTGATACATGTCCAATGACGATTTCCTGCTTGAGCCTCGTTCCTGCTGTGGTTATCAGGGCTCTGTTGTGAGTTGTTGTAAGGGGGTGGTCCAGGCAACATTTGGAGGACGTTTTCTTCGCATAGTTTGTCAACCGATATAAACACTTAGATGTTCTAAGAGCTCGCTTCCCTCAACAGTGGCATTAAGACCAAGTTCTTGGTGCTGTTCCATACATGGAAATGGCCTGCCTTTGAGTTTTCGTCGGGAGCTTTTGACAGCGTCCCCATTATGTGTGAAGATACATTTCGCAATCACGGGGCGTGGTTTCGGCCTCTACGTGGCCTCTTCGTGGGTCTCAGGCGTCAGATACACGGTCTACTTCAAACACATAAGTAGTTAACAAATGAGGGTGTCACTATAACAATAATATAGAACGGTAACAAGTAACAAGTAACAACTTTCTCAGCAAGCGACCAAAGACACTATACAATCGTTTAGACTGCTACTCTTCTATAAACTTTGGAATAGGAAATATTTCAAACACGATTGTGCTTACAGTCACTGTGGCCATACCAGGTGTTGTGTGAAATCCATGACTCTGTCCCGCCACTTACATCTTCAGTCATTGAAATGTAATAATCCCACATCAAATCAAACGTGTTCTCCCCTAAAGCATTGATACCAGGAAAATAAAATTCCCACATCCTTCAGTATGGTGGCTGATTAGGGTCATCGCTATATCGCCCTGAAAATATAAGGCGACAGAACGAGACGCACATCGTACTCCTTGATCCGATCAAATCTTTTGTTCCGATCGTATAGGTTTAGCTTGATGCACTCATCAAATCCAAGCAATCGGTGATAGATATCGCGAGTGAGAATGGCGTAACTCCCGAAGACATCTACTGACCCCGGAAGTAAGTCTGACAAGTCCACATTCCTAACTACTCGTGTCATTCCGGGTGTAGGTCACGGAAAGAGGCGAGTAGTTACGAATGACGCAAATCCACACATTCGTGACCCACTCGTGTTATTCCGGGACAAGCCGAATAGCGACACGCGCCCCTCTGGAAGGATTTCATTATTGTCGCATGAACATCAGAATTACTTTAAACAAGCATTATAGTAATTTTTCATTATTTTTAATAAATGACATAAAGCCATTAACGATTTAAGTACTCGGGATTATTTTTATCAAAGCACGGCAGTCATTACACGCGTTCTGATTGGTTTGTTGGATTCGCACATAACACAACCTCCAAGAAGACTCGTCCCCGACGATCTAAGCACGCGGAGTCCCACAACCTATGTAACAAAGGTTCGCGATGCAAATCGAAATAGTGCTGCACGTTAAGGATATTTTCTGAAAGAAACAAAGGGGAGGTGGGGTAGCCTAGTGGCCCAGGTTCGATTCCCCACATGGGTACAATGCCGTGATGTTGCTGGAATATCGCTAAAGGCGGCGTAAAATCATGCTCACTCACTCAGTGAAACTGAACCATTCTATCAAAGATGTTTAGTATTGCCTTTGGAAGAGGTACTATACTAGCTGCACGGAACTCTGGGTAGGAGAGTGTTAGATTTGTCCACTTTGCATGGAGACTACTCTTGACCCATGACCAAACCCTGCTTGTAAATCAATCATGAACTCGTGAAGAGATAACCCCTTTCACTGACAACTGTATGTAGGTTTAAGGTGTTAAAAGTAATCACAAACAAACCAAAAGGAAAAGGGAACAGAAAAAACCAACAACAAGCAAACAAAAAATCCTAGACTTATTTCAATAATTTATTTTCAATATCATTTTACAACTGTACCATTCCGTTCTTTTTAACTATTTATGGTGAGTTTAATTTTACGCCGCACTCAGCAATATTCCAGCTATATGGTGGCGGTCTGTAATTAATCGAGACTGAACCAGACAATCCAGTGATCAACAGCATGAGCATCGATCTAGGCAATTTGACGATGACTTTTACCATGTCAGCGAACCTGACCACCCGATCCCGATCGCCTCTTACGACAAGCATGGGTTACTGAAGATCAATTCTAATTCAGATCTTCACGGGTCTTTTCTCCAGAAAAGCGGGAGCATTGCACCAACTCTTACAGAAGGTTCGTAAAATCCGTATGACACATACGGTTCACACTTCGGCGCAGTGTTGAGTTATATCTATCATAACGAGGTTTTAAATTGAATCATTTAGATAATGTTAAAAAATACAATCTTTGATTAAAAAAACTATTTCTGACAAAATTCTAAGTCTGTTGTAGTTTATTAACTCTTGGGAAGTACATTAAAGATACTTTGGCATATGCTTTATTGCATTTCATCATGACAGATTTTATAATCAACGTTCAACTGTCCATATGTTTTATATGAGTGAGAACAAAACAAAAGAGGGTGCTGTCACGTGACCTCGATTTCCCCAAAATGGGACCACTTTTGGTCACCACATCAGGGCACATCATAATCTCCATACAATAAGCTTTCCAACGAGCTATAATATGTCCCTACAAGAGATGGGGGCATTAAAGTCGACTCTAAACCCTAGCCTACTGCTCTCCTATCTGGGCCGGACTGGCCGCTAAACAGCTTGAATTTGTGGCGTAAAATAACTAACAAACAATACCACTGTCGTAGGAGAATAATATACTGGTGTAATGAGGACTAAACTATTACGCTGTTTTTCTAAGGTGTGACGTCATTTCCACTTGACGTCACAGGACCTCTCCAACGACGTCAACAACGTCCAATCTCGTCCGGAAGACTCAATTGCGTCGCCCAATATTTTTCTGCTAACCTTACATGACATGGAAGACAGCTGCTTGTATGTTGACATTAATGGTGCAAGGGAGACTACTCTTCAGACCTTTGTGGCTAAACCTTCTAAAAATATTTATCAGCAATTCTATTCGTAAAGGCAAAAACCACGAGAACATTAACATCACAATTAATTATATAAAACACACAGCAGAGTCGAATAACGCAAGTCTGTACCAGGACTTTCTTGTGGAATACGTGAGATGGGTACAAGAATTCTTTGATGGGCATTTTAGAAGTTGCGTTAATACGAATAATTAATTATTATGGATATACAACTTCTTTTATTCTGTGGGGCGACGTTTTGACATAGGTTCTAATAATCACTTGCTTGACAACGACATTAGAACCTATGTCGAAACGTCGCCTCCACAGAATAAAAGAAGTTGTATATCCATAATAATTGTCATTATTCTTCATGGGTGTAAGAAGTCGACGATGAGTAATAAGAAAGGAAGAATACTTTATGGATAACAACTTTTGTATTATACTATAATGATGAGACTTTTTCGGGTATAGATTCTTGTCAAGCAAGAATGTCACATAAGGTAATAAAGAAGATGTCATCCATAACGTATAAACATATATTTTACATTTTCGTCCATAGTATTAAATAAACAAAACTGGATTTGTTAAACAGAATTTGATGTTTTTTCGTCTGTAAATGATAGCTTTAATAGGTAAAGGTGTTTTACCGTGTATCTGAGCTAGACATCACTTAAATCTGAGGCATCAAATTAACATAAATTAAAAAACTGTACCTAAAGTAACGAACATATTTTTATTTTTGGATTTGGCATTGCTCAGCATTTAATTTATGTGGCTATTTCTTTAAAAATATGCAACAAAAGAGGCCCCCCAAAGTTCCTTTTGCATGGTTGGTTGGTCGGTCGGTTGGTTGGTCGGTTGGTCGGTTGGTTTGTTGTTTTACGTCACTTTTGCACGCAGGTATCAATGTAGTGGTAGGCGCTATGGCAATGGTACATAGGATGGTCTATTTCTGACAATTATTGCAGAAATATATGTAACGGCTTAATATTATGTCATCACAATATTGCTGTAAATGTTGATAAATGGTTTCAATGATACAAATCGTGACGAGTTAATCGTATAACGTTTGAGACAAAAGCGCACCTGAGGAATTCTTCGACGCCACTGTTCCGCCGATAAAACGGCATTTGACACAATTCTATACCAGAGACAATACCTTAAAACCTATGTGCATAATTATGTATTTACAAAAAAGGAACTATTTTCTTAAAGCACTATAGTCACTATTACACTATTCGCACGCCAAAATGACAGTGGGTAAGTATGGTTTTTACGCTGCTTTTAGCAATATTCCAGGACAACTGAAATAGGTTTCACATATTGCAACTATATGGGGAATCGAACCCGGGTCCTCCAAGAGACGATTGAACGCTTTAATTACTCGGCCACCTGAGTGCCCTACACATGACTGTTGGGTGATATCATTGTAAAGGGAAGAGAAGAGAAGGAACATATATGTCCTCTATCATTCAGGGCGTCAAACAGTGATGTTTGCTCCAGTGCATATACACGATGTTTGACTTCCGGTAATTCTAACCCCAATGGTAATACATTGGCATTCATGGCAAACTGGTAACTTGCAACCATTGCACAGATCTGAAAGTACACGCTCAGATATCGCATTTGCTATTGCATATTGCATACAAATAACACTTCTTAGACAGTATCATTAGTATGTAGTGTAATTTAGACAGTGTGTAAGTATTATAAAGCTTTGTTTCGTTTTTCTTTCGAAACCACTTCAGAGTGAGGCATGTAGATATTGTATTGCTAATGAAATTTGTAACTTCGTAATCTTCTTGGGATGACTTACTGTTTCAATTACAATTTGAATGTTACCCCGTAACAATAAACGTATTGCTATCTGACAGTGGGCCAATCTAAAGCTTCGGCGTCGCATGCAGAGTATGAATTTATGTATGATTTCATTGTACCCATGTTAAACCTGACATGGGTATAACTGCACAATATTATCATCTGTGAGTCTGTTGCTTTAGTGTTTCGATTCTATGTTTTATGCAACAGATTTTTACAAAACTGTTTTTTGTACACCCCTTGCTGCTTGTTGGTTTCATGCCTAATTCATTTTGTGTTGTTTGTTGTTTGTTTGTTGATTAACGCCGCACTCAGCAATATTCCAGCTATTTGACGGCGGACTGTAAATAATCGAGTCTGGACCAGACAATCAAGTGATCAACATCATGAACATCGATCTACACAACTGGGATACGATGACATGTGTCATACAAGTCAGCGAGCCCGACCACCCGATCCCGTTAGTCGCCTCTTACGACCAGCATGGGTTACTGAAGACTAATTCTAACCCGGATCTTCACGGGTCGAATTCTTTTGTGAATAGATTTCTAGGTTACCTCATTGCTTCGACTTGCAAGTTGACTATGACCACATGTTTCATAATGCTATTTAGGTAGAACCACGTGGGTAATAAAATGCCAGGACTGCGGCCGAGACGTTGATACGTGACAAACACGTTGGCATCGTGCCAATATTTGATTCTTTATACATGAAGCGGGAGGGTCGCTGCGAAATATAAACTCTGTCAAAAAAGAAACGCAACCCCTGTATTTTAGAGATTTTGATCTGAAGTTTTAGGACGACACGGCATTTTTATTATTTAAGACAGAAGTCTGAAATTTGGCAGAATAATAACCCAGATGGGCATGTTTAAAATTGTCATTTCAAAAGTCATCTCACAGACACCAGTTTGTCACCAGGGGGGCGTCTTTCTCAGTATCTCGTATGAGCACCACGCGCTGCAATCACTGCACGGCATCTCCTTGGACAAGAACGGATAAGACGCCGGATTCTTTCCTGGGGAATGGCTCTCCACTCCTCCTGCAGTGCAACGGCGAGCTGTTGCAGCGTCTGTGGCGGCGGCTGACGTTGACGTACGCGTCGATCCAGAGTATCCCACAGGTGTTCAATAGGGTTGAGGTCTGGTGATTTAGAGGGTCATGGCAAGACATTGACGTTGGAATTCTGCAGAAAGTTCATTGTTGCACGTGCAGTATGAGGCCGGGCGTTGTCCCGTTGAAAAATCTGTGTCTGTTGGTCAATAATCGGGAGAAGGTGAAGATCTAACACGTGGTTGATGTAACGTTGGGCTGTCAGGTTCCCCGGAACGATCACCAAGTCTGATTTCGGGTTGTATGAGATGGTTCCCCAAACCATGACGCTTTCTCCGCCAAATCTGTCCACCTGTCGGACGCAGATGGGCGCAAAACGTTTATGACGTCTCCTATACAGACGCTGTCTTCCGTCGTGACGTTGCAAAAAGAAAACGTGATTCATCAGAAAACCAGATTCGCCTCCAGTTTTGTAAAGTCCGTATCCTTACGTTGTTGCACCACCTGAGTCGTCGGCGTCGATGTAGGGGGGCGTAGTACAGGTCCAACAACTGGTCTACAGGCACGTAAACCCGCTTCTTCAGACGGTTCCTAATCGTTTGAGCTGACACTCTCCTCAAACCTGGTATTTGTGTGGCAGTCACGGTTGGTAGGGCATGCCGATTACGCAGGTGATGGACCCGGATGTACCGATCTTGAAGGGGGGTCGTGATTCTTGGCCTTCCACTTCTCGGGCGATCGTTGGTCAAATTGAAGTTGTTGTAGCGGCTCCAAAGTCGGGATATCGTTGTTTTGTGAACATTTAGGTGCCGTGCAACAGTTCCAAAACTTTCTCCGGCTTGAACACGACCAATGGCGATATTTCGGTCGGCAGCACTCAATCGTGGCATTTTTAACACAGCTTTTCGGCGACAAATGAATGAATATTATACGGAAGCACATGGGCTTTTATACACCCCTACATTAACTGCCATTTTCATGATTTGCATGTGTTTTTTTTGTGCGAAGTCACCATGAGGGTCATTTCATGCGTTGTGACGGAATAAGCAATAAAATACACTTATGCGTACAAATGCAGTTGTTTGGATGGTAATCTTCATTAATTACGTGTATCATTTCAATACATTCGAATAAAATTTAGTTTGGAAGCAATAACTTCATTCAAACGAATTTTTCATATCTGAGGACAGGGGTTGCGTTTCTTTTTTGACAGAGTTTATTTGTACACACTGCAAACTTCCTCATACCTGTGTACAAACATTTGAGGAGTATTTCTGAGAAGAAGGTCTGTGATTCCAACAGATAGGTAAACGCTATAAGATTCGGGAAGTTGATCAGCTAATATGTTGATCTTGAAAGAGAGACCCTTGGAAAACAATTATTAGCGTTAACTCTTATATGCCTGGATTCTACACGGCGTCCCATAACCAGGTAAGAGACGGTTTGGACTTTTTATGGATTTATACAATTCCATATTTTGGTTCGAATGGACTAAATCGCAATAAAACTAGCATATTCTAAATCGAATATATTTCATGTTGGTGTATATTTGAACTATGATACAGAGGTGATATCCATAGAACTGATTTCTTCAAGATATCTTTTGACACATAGATATCAATGTCTGAATTTTTAAGAAAACATGGTTGTTCAGTAGTTCAGTAGGTGTACTACCTCACCCCCATTCTTATTGTAGGGACGGATTGGTAGCCTAGTGGTTAACGCGTTCGCTCGTCACGCTGAACACCCTGTTCAATTTCCCACATGGTAAAATGTGTGAAGCCCAATTCTGGAATATTGTTGGAATATTGCTAAAAGCGGCGTAAAACTAAACTCATTCACTCACTCTTATTGTATGAGTTGTGTAAACAAGGAACATGTTGCTTATATATCTGTACATGTGAACCGTTACATGTTGTTTTTCTTACTTTCTACTGTATATTATCATCAAAGTTGCATAGGACAACAAGGCTGGTCGGTTAACACGCCATATTGAAGTAAATGCTCACTTGCTATGAAATGATTTAATGTAAACAAGGACACGGACACAGTGTGTTTCTCTATGGGTTCTGTTGACTGATACAATGTAAACATGGACCCAGTCTATTTTTCTGTAGGGGTGTTCGATTCTCCACATGGGTACAATGTGTGAATCCCATGTCTGGGCTTATTGCTTAAAAATGGCGTAAAACTAAACTCACTCTCTGCAGGACCTAGAATGGCCGCCGGCGGACCACGTCCCACCCTGAGGGCTGCAGTAGTGCAGTACGTGTGTCCTTCACGGCTACTTGGAACTGGATGTCTTACACTTGAACTAACTGGAATACTGTTCACTGCGAACGGTCAACGTAAACGAAGGATCCCTCCCTTTAAAATGACCACATTGAAGATTTTTTGCGTTTTGCTCTGACACCACGACCCCACCACACACAAATCACGCACGCACGCACGCACGCACGCACGCACGCACGCACGCACGCACGCACGCACGCACGCACGCACGCACGCACGCACGCACGCACGCACGCACGCACGCACGCACGCACGCACGCACGCACGCACGCACGCACGCACGCACGCACGCACGCACGCACGCACGCACGCACGCACGCACGCACGCACACACACACACACACACACACACACACACACACACACACACACACACACACACACACACACACACACACACACACACACACACACACACACACACACACACACACACACACACACACACACACACACACACACACACACACACACACACACACACACACACACACACACACACACACACACACACACACACACACACACACACACACACACACACACACACACACACACACACACACACACACACACATCATCATCACACACACACACACATCACACACACACATCATCATCAATAATAATATCAATATCACACATCAACATCATCATCATCATCATCATCATCATCACTTTCAAAATTCCTGGATCAGCCCATGAACGAGACCCACTCACAGTCGACACGCACTGGTGTTAGTGACCCAGTCTAGCTCTGGCTCGAAACTCAATGGTTGTGCAATTCACCCTCTTTAGCTGTTAACACACAAATCTTGGTCTCAGTAACACGACAATGGCTGCACAAAGACACCACGCTGACAGCCGACACCCCTCCCCCACCTGCCCCACACCCTCCACCCCTCCACATCATACCCTTCCAACCCACGTACCGCAACACACGCGCCCGCGCGTCTATACCGCCACTGACCTAGTACTCATTCGATAAGAATAAAAAAGAACATTTGGATCGTGTGTCGTTAACTTTGTTACGCATGCTATAAATACATAACGGGGTGGCGGGGTAGCCTAGTGGTTAAAGCGTTCGCTCCTCACGCCGAACATCCGGGTTCAATTCCCCACATGGGTACATTGTGTGAAGCCTATTTCTGGTGTCTCCCGCCGTGATGTTGCTGGAATATTGCTAAAAACCATAATCACTCACTTTAACTTGTCAATCATTTCTATATTTCATCAGTATATCTAAGGTACTCTGATGTTATATATTTGTATACTTAATCAACGTCCATATTATCCTTGCCAGTATGCAGTGAAGGTGTCGCCACTGTCTAACTTCTCGGATAAAAACGATCAGTGCATTCTGACAGAAGCGGTCACTCTGTCACAGTTTGCACACATACACGTCGTCAAATACCTTGACTGCTGGGAGGAGAGAGACCGACAGGGGGCGCGGCAACTGTACCTGGTCATGGAGTACTGTCAAGGTCGTGACCTTCGGCACTATCTGGAAAAGACATCCCAACATCCACCGGAAGAGGAACTGTTCGGATGTTGGCTAGCTCAGATAGCTTCCGGTTTAGAGGTCAGTCGAAAGAAAATTGAGTACATAATTCGCATTCATGCAAATAAACTGTCACCGTTTTAATATGCTGCCAGCTATAATTGAATAAGATCTCATATCAATGAAAAATCTCTACAGAATATTTAACTCATTTTGAACATTTGAAATCGTGAAGGATACATGCGTGTGTGTGTGTGTGTGTGTGTGTGCGTGCGTGCGTGCGTGTGTGTGTGTGTGTGTCACTGTGCGCCAATTTCGGTTGAAGGTACTGTACCACTTGTGACTTGACAGGACACGACAGAACTCTTCGTTATTTATTATTCGAATTAAATATTCCCTATCTATACATCGAACATGGGCAGAAAACCCTCAGCGTTCTACCCCAGACATAACTAATCTAGTCTAATGCTTGTGGCCCTTCATACATACAGTCTTGTCAATGGTGATTGTTCTGTTTATGAATTACAGGTCACCTATATCGGGACTTATGTCAAATACAGCTCTTTCTTCAAGGATTTAATAAGGAAGATGTTGATGAGTGATGCTGACTGCCGTCCAGATGCAGATGTGATCCTCAAGGTTCTTGCAGAGAGTGGTTACACACCACACGATGGAATAAGCTCCACCTCTTCAGTGTCGACAGCATCCTCAGAACCATCATCTAGTCTTCACCCAAACTGTCATATGACCCCTGTTCTTGAGAGCAGAGGAAGGAACAGCATCAACTCATGTGAAGGTACTTCTTCTGCTAGATCGTCTAACCAAGGTACTGACATTGCTTTGAATACGCTTACACTTGTTAGACGAGCGGAGCGTGACCAGCAGATCAGTAACAGGAACAGCATCAACTCCCGTGAAGGCACTACTTCTGCTAAACCATCTAACCAAGGTATTGATCTTGCTTTGAATACGCTTACACTTGTAAGACGAGCGGAGCGTGACCACCAGATCAACAGCAGGAACTGGAAAGGCACCAATACCTGTGAAGGCACTACGTCTGCTAAACCATCTAGTCAAGGTATTGATGTTGCTTTGAAAACTGATACGCTTTTTAGACGAGAGGAGCGTGAGCAGCAGACGAAAAAGACTGTGACCTTCGCTCCTTCATCGTCACAATTATATTCTTCATCAGGCAGTGGTTATGAAACGGATATCAGTTCTTTCGGGATGTCTGGTAGTTTCATCGCATCACCACGAAGTTTCTTCAACGCTCCGGAACACCACAGACACTCCAACACCAAGATGAGCAGAGGCACCAACAAGAACCCGGACATTGAGACTCCTGAAACCAACAGCCGTACTCTATACGAGAGAGAAGGATGCAACAGCAACAGATATGCAGACACCGGGAGATACGAAGATATCATCAGTAACACTGACTCTGGGGACAGCTTGACCAAAACTGCGAGCTCTGGCAGTGGCTACAAGACTGGTAATATAACTAAAAACTTTTTACTGTTATGTTTGTATTTTGTTTTCTTATGAGCGCCGCACTTCACAATATTCCAGCTACATGGCGGCCGTCTGTAAATAATAGAGTCTGGACCAGACAGTCCAGTGATCAACACTGCGAGTCTGACCACCCGATCCTCTTAGTCGCCTCTTGCTAAATACAATTAGAAAAATATCGAAATTTCGAAAGAGTAACCAAATAATTTAAATTACAAACAGATCTCGGTTGTAATAATTTATGCTACCAAAGAGGCATCATTAGCTTTCGTGAAATGTACTGCTTGGATCCGTTTGGAGTTTGTTTCTGGGGGTTCAGAGGTGCCTAACTGTAAATGCTTTGAAATAGATTCCTCATAACAAATGGGGCTTAAACCAATCTATGGATCTGTGATTCTTTAAAGAATTTATTTTTTAAGACTACTACACGGACCGTGACCTGTGGATAAATGACCAAATTGCAACATTACAACCGTAAGTACTCTACTTCGTCGCTGTCGACAGCACACTCACAACAGCAATCAGTACAATCGCCAATGGCTGAAGGGATGGTATAAACCCAGCTAGGGTCCATGCAGGTAGCCAAAGTACTGTAAGTCCCCATGGACCCTAGAGTGGTGATCTACCATCAGTTGCTGGCGATCCTCAGCCTTATTTGATATTGTACTGTCCTAATCTGAACTTCTATTTTAGAGATATAGCTTTATTTCTTCATACTGCGATATACTAGTTGGTTTTACTGCCCTTCGTCAACAGGTTTTTAAAATTTGTGCATTTGTCATGAATTTATAACTATTTTAAGTCAAGATATTGCTGAAATACTGTTGCTGTCACTATAGAATTAAATTCACTCACTCAGAACCGGCATCTAGTCCTAATGAACAAAGAGCAACAAGACCTATGTTCCTAACATGTACATAATTGAACAAATACCTACAGTCGTAATTAT
Organism: Haliotis rubra; assembly: GCF_003918875.1. NCBI lineage: Eukaryota > Metazoa > Mollusca > Gastropoda > Lepetellida > Haliotidae > Haliotis > Haliotis rubra. The sequence goes on from NW_025767705.1 coordinate 283,231, forward strand.
AATATATTACTGCGCGCAATGCCTACAAGACCAAAGAACAGCAGAACACAACTTGCATTTATCATTTCACTTCATAGTTTACTCTGAATATAAAATGAAGTATGTATTTCCAAAAGAGGCCGTATATCTAAGGTTCTGACTCTAGCGCTTTGATTGTTTTCAGGGACATCGCCCAGACAATCGGACGGGAGGTGTTTGTAGCTCTGTACCCCAACCCTAAACATCAAAGATGAAAGGGTGGTTTACTGTAAGGAATTGTTCCATTTTTAATGCAAATATATTTTTTAAATTAAATGTTTTTGAAACTATCAATTATAACTGCATTATTTGAATTTATTGTGATGGAATTATCAAAGATGAAATGTTGTTTACTGTAAGGAACTGTCCCATTTGTAATGCACATACATTATTTAACTAAATGTTTTGAAACTATCAGTTATAGCTACATTATTTGATTTGATTGTGTTTCAAATTGTCAGTTTCATTAACTGTAAGAAACTGTTTCCTTTCTACTAAAAAAAGTTAAGATGTGGGTCTACAACTTTTAAATAATGTTATTTCAATTACTGCCTGGAATAACCAATGGGTATTACTTTACTTCTTACGTTTGGTAGTTATGTCCAGATGTAAATGAACTGTATGAAACAGAAATCACATCGATCACGTGCATTTTTGTATGAATTAAAATTTCTTATTCTGCCTTATGTTATCATGGTGTCACAGGCGATATTGCAAAGACAGTACCTGCTATCCATCATTTGAAACAAGATGGATACAACTTTTACATCACTATCAGTGTATACATCATGTGAGTGTGTGCGTGTGCGTGTGCGTGCGTGTTTGTGTTCGCTCGTGCGCTCGTGCGTGTGTAGTGACCTAAGTAGGTCTCGTAGTTTTTGTGTGGTATCACTTACATGAACGACCATTCTTGCCAGCAGCTTCACCTGATGGACCAGTTGGAGGACTACGACGAGGAGGTGTGTGACAAGATGAAGCGTCTGTGGCTACTAGAAAAGGAGAAACGAGAACGCGATGATGAAAGATGATCTTCAGAAGTATACCAAGTGACATTACCATGAAACATGCCGTATTATATATGAGATAAGGCTGCATTTGATGGTGTATCTAAAGATGCAGGGACTTAATTTGACGCGAGAAAATGAACTAATTAGTAACGAACTTTGCAACTCGCATTCAACCAACTCTCCTGCTATCTGATAACTGCGGTCAAACCGTCAAAGGGTCAAATGGCTAAAGGAACATGAAAGACGACGTGTGCAAAAACAAACTTCAATGATTTGATTGTCCAGAGACAAACTCTCGTGGTTCCAGTAGCCCTCACACAAGGACAACTCGTCCAAGCAATTGACAAACGGCATTGACAGTTTTGCAGTATTTGTCCGAGATCAAGCTATTAGTGAATATACATTTAGATCCCTGTATTTACCATTATTCCTTTTGATCATATTGTGAAAAATCACACCTTTAGCATCCACAGGGTAGTAAGTAACGTGTCAGTTTCAGGCTTGGTGGAACAAACGATGCATTGCAACTGTCTATAGCCTGTTTGGGTCAAAATAATACCGATAAATACCCCTCACCCCACCCCCTGAAATTAAATGACCATTGAAACTCGGTGAAAATAAAGTGTGCACCCCCCTTTCTCACGACTGTGCAACAACCCCAACCCCCCAACCCTTTCTCAAAAGCTGTATCCGCGCCTGTGGGGAATCGAACCCGGATCTTCGGCGTGACGAGCGAACGGCTTAACCACAAGTCTACCCCACCGACCCCTTATGGTATCCCGGTATGCATTTGTAGTTTGCGTACTAGAGTAATCGTAATCCCCCCGTGTGTTCTATGCAGTAAGTTTTACACCCAAACAGATCTGCTATGTTTATTAGAACAAAGCTTGACATACACGACCCAGAAGTTCTTTTTTATTTTTATCGAATGAACTGGGTCAGAGGCGGTATATAAACGCGGGCGCGCATGGTGCGGTGCGTGGGGTGGTGGGGATTGACCTGGAGATCAAGATTTGTGTTAACAGCTCAGTTGTTTTCGAGGTGGCTGGCCAGACACTCACTGTATCAGATCCAAACTTATTTCCAGTTCAGTACAAGGAACAAGGTGTCAGACACCTGTACACAAGTTGCCAGATACGTGCAACACGCAAAACAAAGTTGTCCAGCACATACAACAAACACTAAGTAGTTGTCAGACACGTGAGACAGACTATCAAAGCATCCAGAAACGTGAAACAGCCCACAAACACAAGCTGTAAATCGCGTACAGTATAAACACAAGCTGTCGGACACGTACAGCACACAAACAGAAGTTGTCAGACACGAACAACACACAAACTCAAATTATCAGTGCAACACACAACACAGGTTTTAAATCGCGTACAGCATAAACACAAGCTGTCGGACACGTACATCACACAAACACAAGTTGCCAGACACGTACAACACACAAACACAGGTTGTCAGACACGTACAGCACACAAACACAAGTTGTCGGACACGTACATCACACAAACACAAGTTGCCAGACACGTACAGCACACAAACACAAGTACGTAAGTACCGTACATTAACATTAACTTACAACTATGTTAGCGCTACGAGAGCTTCGAAAACCTAGGCCCAGGACACCACAAATAGGCTTCACTTTGAAGTGACGATCCACCGCTTTAACTACTCAGCTACCTAAGTGCCCTAAATGCCAGTGGGTGGTACCAAGGTAAAGGGAGGAGAGGTTATACGGATCTCAGACATCTGACACCCCTATCTTACTTGGCCTGTTCTTATGTGTCACGTGTCATACTCACGGTATATTTTCACCCTGTGGATCTACTGTGCTAACGCTCTGACACTGATCGTATTTCTTCAGTGAGGACAGTATGTAATGAAATGGACACATCATGCAGTACTGACAGAGACTATGTCGTAACTTTATCTCTTCACATTAACGTTTGTCGTTTACAGCCAGTATCACCACATTGAAATCAAAGAGAATAATGACATATATACTTCTTGGCGATCCCCATAAACAATACTCTCTACAAATATCCGTACCCTGCTTTGATATGAACTTTCTTTACTGGACTACCCGTTATTATAATGGCGGCCTGTCCATTGAAACAAAACATCCGGTCATATTTAATAGTTTTATTTCACAAGAAAAGTCGTTGTCCAAAATGATGCTATTGAATAACGACACAATAGGCGCCAGTTTAAGGTATATATTACGTTGTGACGAATGTTCTCTGTTCATAATGGAAGGTGAAAAGAGTAACGCGTCTTCTTGATGGCATACCCGGCTGCGCTGGGAACCCCCCGGTTGAGCTGGGAACCCTCGGCTGCGTTGGCAAATACTGGATCTATTTATATATAATACTGTTTTATAACACTGTCAGATCCTCCCACATATATAACCGTCTAATATAATCTAGACTGTTGAGACGTTTTTCTTTTTCTCTTTAATAATATTTATTGCCGAAATAGAATTTAGAACTTTTGAGACATTGCTCTTACTCAGCGTTCAAAGTCATTGAGTTCTACTAACGCTTCACATAGTATACGCAGGAGCTTATGAAGAAGCTGACAATTCCATTGTTTTAAGGTAATTTAATTTGAATGCATTGTTTAGATGTTTAGTTTAACTACATACCTGAATGTTAGAACACAAATCATGGCTACTCTGTTAGGGAGGTGGCATAGAAGCATTCTTATTAAACACTGGCAGAGTGGATAAAATAGGAGGTATTATGTCCATCACAATAGTCACATTTGACCTAACCATTTGGTGATTGGCATTTTTGTCGTCTTATCAAGTGTGTTGCAGTTCAAATGTGAATTCTTAGCAAGTATTGGTCCCAAAATGTAAACAAAATGTATTCTTTTGAATGAGATGTTTTCACCTGTTGATTCATTGCACTTCAGGGAGTTAAGAGTTCTTCAAGTTCAACTAAGGTAAATCGTTATTATGAGAGGTAATACCTACCAGTAATCACGGGTACAGTTCCCCTGTGTACTACACCTACCAGTTATTACGGGTACAGTACCCCTGTCTACAAGACCTACCAGTAATCACGGATAGAGGGTCCTGTCTACTACACCTACCAATCATCACGGGTACAGTATCCTCTCTACTACACCTACCAGTAATCAGGGTACAGTTCCCCTGTCTACTACACCTACCAGTAATCACGGGTACAGTGCCCCTGTGTACTACACCTACCAGTTATCACGGGTACAGTATCCTGTCTACCACATCTACCAGTAATCATGGGTACAGTATCCCTGCGTACTACACTACCAGTAATCACGGGTACAGTACCACTGTGTACTACACCTACCAGTAATCACAGGTACAGTAACCTGTCTACCACACCTACCAGTAATCATGGGTACAGTATCCCGTCTACTACACCTACCAGTAATCACGGGTACAGTACCCTAGTCTACTACACCTACCAGTTATAACGGGTACAATAGCCCTGTGTACTACACCTACCAGTAATCACGGGGACAGTACCACTGTGTACAACACCTACCACTAATCACGGGTACAGTACCACTGTGTACTACACCTACCAATAATCACGGGTACAGTACCACTGTGTACTACACCTACCAGTAATCACGGGTACAGTACCACTGTGTACTATACCTACCAGTAATCACGGGTACAGTATGCTGTCTACTACATCTACCAGTAATCACGGGGACAGTACCACTGTGTACAACACCTACCACTAATGACGGGTACAGGACCACTGTGTACTATACCTACCAATAATCACGGGTACAGTACCACTGTGTACTACACCTACCAATAATCACGGGTACAGTACCACTGTGTACTACACCTACCAGTAATGACGGGTACAGTACCACTGTGTACAACACCTACCACTAATGACGGGTACAGGACCACTGTGTACTACACCTACCAGTAATCACGGGTACAGTACCACTGTGTACTACACCTACCAATAATCACGGGTACAGTACCACTGTGTACTACACCTACCAGTAATCACGGGTACAGTACCACTGTGTACTATACCTACCAATAATCACGGGTACAATACCCCTGTGTACTACACCTACCAGTAATCACGGGGACAGTACCACTGTGTACAACACCTACCACTAATGACGGGTACAGGACCACTGTGTACTATACCTACCAGTAATCACGGGTACAGTATGCTGTCTACTACATCTACCAGTAATCACGGGTACAGTATCCTGTCTACTACACCTACCAGTAATCACGGGTACAGTTCCCCTGTGTACTGCACCTACCAGTAATCACGGGTACAGTACCACTGTGCACTACACCTTCCAATAATCACGGGTACAGTACCCCTGTGTACTACACCTACCAGTAATCACGGTTACGTACCCCGGTGTACTACACCTGCCAGCTATAACGGGCATACAGGGTACTACCAGATGTACTGGTTATGTATCATACATCTCCTTAAATCTCGACCCCTTCTCCTCATTATCAACAGGAGGTAGCAACGGTAGTCACTTTTATTGCAAATTACAGATGGCATCCCATGCTCTGCCGCTACAGTGTACAGAAAGGAGTGGGGGAAATGACCGATCTGACCTGCCCCTCCCTGCTGTGTTGGATGCACCACCCGACCCTCTAAACAACGTGGCCAGTCGGCGAGAGGCAACCTCAGTCGCCCACAACGTTACCAGACGCAGCGTCCAGCCGGAAGATAGTGGTAAAGTGTCACAGCTGGTGACAAATTACATTTCTCTTACACCTTACTTCTATATAATGTCTATCCAGAGAACAATGTGCTATGTCCACACAGTGCAGATACTTTATGTGATTGTTGATTTTGTCTTATATTTATGAATGTACTTGTTGAATGAAATAAGATATGTCTACACTACACTGACGTCTATCAAATGTTATATGCCTGTAATTATATGAACAATACATAAGTCCCTGTCACCCAGGAGTGGACCGAGAGTAGTAACTTTGTTTAATGTTTTATATGTCCTAACGTGTTTGTTAAAACACGCAGAGTTGTTTTACACATATTTTATTCACAAAATGTGAATGGGATTCTGAACAAGCTCTCCAACTGAGGACACTTCCTCCCAGATATTTACAACTGAACTACAACGTGTACTACACAAGAACAGAACAACAGGAAGGAAATGAATAGGAATGGCAAGACTTTGTACCTTATGGCTATAACATGGCTACAGCTACACGTGTCTGGCACCTCAACATCTTGACAGTCTACACATCTGGTTCTGTCTTAATGGGGGCGGTGTGGTTGCCTAGTGGTTAAAACGCTAGCTCGTCACGGGTTCGATTCTCCACATGGGTACAATATGTGTAGCTCATTTCTGGTGTCCCCCGTAGTGATATTGCTGGTATATTGCTAAAAGTGGCGTAAAACTAAACTCACTCACTCACTCACTGGCTTAAGGATACATTTTGCCAGTGTCCAGCATTTTTGTTCTCATACCTCGTATTAACATGTTCATTATCTCCAAAGTTTTAAGAGTATGTATAAATATTTATTATCAATATGTGTTAAAATAAGTGATGACATATTTTCGATACGTAGCACACGCGTAATGAACCCTAGAGGCCACTTCATTTCCCGCTTGAGACAATCACGTGACATCGGAATGCGGGACTACTTTTTTCATTCATAACTTTTTACTACGGATACAATGTTTACTACAACTTTAGTTACTCTCGTTTCCACGGTCTGACACATTTATCAACACTAATAAACACGAGATTTCAGTAAGGACTAACACTAAATAATAAAAATTGACAGTGAGTAGCATTTTACATATACTTGTCAGAATTTGACTGTTTTAAATTAGCGCTAAATTGTTAGACCTGCAACAGTTCCTGCTAGTTTGCAGCGACCTTGACCTTGCATTATTTGTATTCATACGCGCCCGGGCTATATCTAGACCGCCTTCAACATTAGAACTGCCGGTAAAACACTCTAATTTGTAATTAAAGCCTTCTGAAGATTAGAGGATACACAAGGAAATCAACACACTCGCGTAGTTGTCATATTGTATTTACAACATTCGTGTCAGAAAAATATCGTTTTTCAGCCACCCGTGTTGTAAAATTACATTTTGATATCTGCGCTTGGGCATGAATCGTGTGCATAAATGTGAAGCACACATAAAATATTTGTTCGTGGTCACATCCCACCCATACAAATGCTGAAACAAATATACTCAATACACATGTGGCAAGTTTAGGTTACCACAGTTTAAGTCTCTGAAAATGAAGAAAGTCTGTGAGCTCCTTATATAATATTTTATGAATTTATGAATATAACTGAACTGATGTTTCTGAAAAAATGTTCATTTAAGAGATAGTCTGGTCTAGGTTCTAACGGGAAGGTTAGGGTTTGGTGTTATAAAGATTCATTAAGCTTAATCACTTGAGGTTATGATTTAACGGCAAAGGCGGCGGCTAAATCTGCCACCAGGGCTTTAGGACTACTTATGTCTGAGACAATAGGAGGTATGGATTTTAACACTTTCAGCACTTATTCTTATACGACACTATGGTATGGTCTGTGATCAGCTGCGGTGAATCTGTATGGGATAATCGTGATGTGTCTACAATCAACGCAATTCATCACAGAGCTATAGTCACTCACTCGATCACCCAATTGTGTCATAGTTATATTTCATAAGATCTATCCGAGTGGAGTACCTTTATTACAAGCTGGTTCTGTGATACAGGCAGTGATAGGTTTCACTTTCCGGCATTGTAGGAGTACTCACAGGTTTATTTTCTGAATGACCTAGTCCAGATATTGTTTGATCCATAAACTTCATTCACTGTTCTTGTTGTAGGATTTCACTCACATGTGTATTAGCCACCTGAAAGTCAGATTGCTCTCAGTATAACCATTGCCAGGACCAGTCTCAGAAAGTTCTTCCTTCAAGTCTTTCAGGTGCACAATCCAGGGTACATCTGTACACAGGTTTCATGCATTTCAAGAAATTTCTCAAAATAACTGGAAGGGACCAGTTAAAACTAACCACAAGAAATATTCGACGCCACTATTCCGCCGATGAAACGACATATAACAATTCCATACCCCCGAGACAATACCTTAAAATCTATATGCATAATCATTGTCACACGCTTGTCTGACCCCGAACAAAAACACGAAATTGTAAACAAAATAAATAAAGTTTATTATGAACAAAACTACTTCATGTAATTAATCTCACTGCTCCCAACAACCACTCACCAACCTAACTACATGTGCACACAATCCACACACGCAAACACTATTCACACGTACCAAACATACAATAAATAATCAAATAAATGTTTCCAAACAGATATACATCCACCATAACGTGGGCCTGAGTATCGACCATAACGTGGGCCTGAATATCCACCATAACGTGGGCTAAATATCCACCATAACGTGGGCCTGAGTGTCCACCATAACGTGGGCCTGAGTGTCCACCATAACGTGGGCCTGAGTGTCCACCATAACGTGGGCCTGAGTGTCCACCATAACGTGGGCCTGAGTGTCCACCATAACGTGGGCCTGAGTGTCCACCATAACGTGGGCCTGAGTGTCCACCATAACGTGGGCCTGAGTGTCCACCATAACGTGGGCCTGAGTGTCCACCATAACGTGGGCCTGAGTGTCCACCATAACGTGGGCCTGAGTGTCCACCATAACGTGGGCCTGAGTGTCCACCATAACGTGGGCCTGAGTGTCCACCATAACGTGGGCCTGAGGTCCACCATAACGTGGGCCTGAGTGTCCACCATAACGTGGGCCTGAGTGTCCACCATAACGTGGGCCTGAGTGTCCACCATAACGTGGGCCTGAGTGTCCACCATAACGTGGGCCTGAGTGTCCACCATAACGTGGGCCTGAGTGTCCACCATAACGTGGGCATGAGTGTCCACCACAAGACTGAGTTATTTCACGCAGTCAATGTAACAACTTTACCAAAGTCTTTTGGTTACACTGCCGACCCAATGACATCACCATGACATCACAGCTGACGACCGTTCCACACAGCTGACGACCGTTCCACACAGCTGACGACCGTTCCACACAGCTGACGACCGTTCCACACAGCTGACGACCGTTCCACACAGCTGACGACCGTTCCACACAGCTGACGACGTTGCTGACGACGTTGCTGACGACGTTCCACACAGCTGACGACGTTGCTGACGACGTTCCACACAGCTGACGACGTTGCTGACGACGTTCCACACAGCTGACGACGTTGCTGACGACGTTCCACACAGCTGACGACGTTGCTGACGACGTTCCACACAGCTGACGACGTTGCTGACGACGTTCCACACAGCTGACGACGTTGCTGACGACGTTCCACACAGCTGACGACGTTGCTGACGACGTTCCACACAGCTGACGACGTTGCTGACGACGTTCCACACAGCTGACGACGTTGCTGACGACGTTCCACACAGCTGACGACGTTGCTGCTGACGACGTTCCACACAGCTGACGACGTTGCTGCTGACGACGTTGCACACAGCTGACGACGTTGCTGCTGACGACGTTGCTGACGACGTTCCACACAGCTGACGACCGTTCCACACAGCTGACGACCGTTCCACACAGCTGACGACCGTTCCACACAGCTGACGACCGTTCCACACAGCTGACGACCGTTCCACACAGCTGACGACCGTTCCACACAGCTGACGACGTTGCTGACGACGTTCCACACAGCTGACGACGTTGCTGACGACGTTCCACACAGCTGACGACGTTGCTGACGACGTTCCACACAGCTGACGACGTTGCTGACGACGTTCCACACAGCTGACGTTGCTCCACACACGAAAAAAACATGTAAGCGTAGCTAGGACAAAGCTAAATACTTGACGTGCGTCGAATAGCCAACAACTACCCTGAACCTGATGTTCAACATCAATACTGGAACAAAATAGATACTGGGTGTAGCATCTATTTTAATATGAAATGTAACTTCTATGAAAGTTGCAAACTCTGAACGTATATAGCTACAATATCACTATTAGCAGTGTAATTACATTACCAACTGAAATCACCTGCATATTTTGTTAACTCAACATGAAATACTTCTCTTGTCACATATCAAATACATACCACACAAAGTGAAAATTACACTCAAAACACAAATGTTCAATAAATACAAAAACCATACTTACGGCTCATAATAGCCCATGCATCCACTTCAAGCAAATATATCATCTGTTTACCACTCCTCTCCAATCACTCTCTTAAATACACAACAGCACATGTATTCCCCATGCAGCACATGCAGCATCCTATTATCAGATGGTGTGTTTGGGCGAACTACTCTTGGAGTGTGTTTGGGCGATTCGCTCTTGGTGATTGTGGCTAAAGAGCTATTTTTGTGACAATCATTTTTTCTTAAAGTACTATAGTCACTATAACACTATTCGCACGCCCAAATGACAGTGAGTAAGTATGGATTTAAGCTGCATTTATCAATATCCCAGGACACTATATATAGTGGCATCACCTTTGCTACCATGTGGAGAATCGAACCCGGGTCCTCCAAGTGACGATCCACCACTTTAACTACTCAGCTACCCGAGTGCCCTAAATGCCAGTGGGTGGTATCAACGTAAAGGGAAGAGAGGTTATATGGATCTCAGACATCTGACACCCCTATCTTACTTGGCCTGTTCTGATGTGTCACGTGTCATACTCACGGTATATTTTCACCCTGTGGATCTACTGTGCTAACGCTCTGACACTGATGGGATTTCTTCAGTGAGGACAGTTTGTTATGGAATGGACACATCATGCAGTATTGACAGAGACTATGTCGCAACTTTATTTCTTCACATTAACGTTTGTCGTATCACCACATTCAAATCAAAGAGAATAAGTTCAGTTATTGATAGTAAACACCCGTAACAGAATGACATCAGATACGAAAACTGTCACTAAGCTGAGCTAAATTTGCTGTGTTTGTCTCAACCACTCTCCGCATCATGCCCCAAATCCACCCACTACGGCGAGACCGACATATCTCCGTATGAACTGGCGATGTATAGTATCGGGCAGACTTCCTGAGCAGGTTAGGTTAGGTTAGGTCCTGTCTAGGTTTAGTACAGCAAATTCATTCTGTATTAGCGATCTTGAATCTACATCAACAAGATACCAACTCCTTTATTGTAAGGTAATCTCATTTTAATTCATTGCTTAGTTATTCTATTTAATTATATTAATGAAAGTTATAACAACATTTTCTGGTGATTTGGCTACTGAACTATTATGTTACAAATGTGGTGTAAGACACTGTCCTGACAGTCACAGAATTATTGTGACCCTGACCGCACTTTTATACAAACACAATGGTCGTTTCGCAGTATTTCCAGTCAAGGTTATAATCTCTCATAACTTGGTCCTGAATCTGATTTTGAATCTTACATAGGGTGTGTTTTGAAACAGACTGCCCATGCTTCAGTGGGTAGTGTTACTAACTCACTCAGTGGGGAATATTGAGATATAGTGTGATGTAAGATGTGCGAGTATAGTTGGAAGAGATGTGTGGCTGTGTGGTGTAGTGACCTATACATACTGGCCATAGTGGCAGAGTGGACAGTATTAAAACAGTAATGCTTTGTTCATATAATATTCATATTTGATCCAACGTCTTGGTGATATATATTAGTTAAATCCGTCAATCGTGCTGAAAAGTCAAAGGACTAATGAAACCGCCTGGCCTCTGATAAAGAACATCGTATCTTGTTCTAAATCTCGTTCTCTTTAGCACCTTCCTCCTATATTACATCATGTCTACACGTAAGTTCTGCATCTTTGTCTCTGGGAAGACATGTACACAAAACGAGATCAACTGTGTGTTGTAAACTGAGGTACACCAGACCTTGTTGTAATACCACAGATGTCAACACAAGCATTTCTATTGGTGCAATGATCAACCTTCATAGATATAACATGAAATAAACAGTAGTGAAGATCCGGGTTAGAACTGATCTTCAGTAACCCATGCTTGTCTTAAGAGACGACTAACGGATCGGGTGGTCAGGCTCACTGACTTGGTTGATACATGTTATCGTATCCCAAGTGTAGATCGATGCTCATGGTGTTGATCACTGGATTGTCTGGTCCAGACTTGACTGACTGACTGACACTGAGTTTAGTTTTACGCCGCTTTTAGCAATATTCCAGCAATATCACGGCGGGGGGCACCAGAAATGGGCATCACATATTGTGCCCATGTGGGGAATCGAACCCGGGTCTTCGGCGTGACGAGCCAACGCTTTAACCACTAGGCTACCCCACTGCCCCCGTCCAGACTTGAATATTTACAGAGCTCTGCCATGTAGCTGGAATATTGCTGAGTGCGGTGTAAAACTAAACTCACTCACTCAAACGTAGGGAACAAACTTAGTTGAAACCTCTGTGAAACATTGTTTCGATGACAGTTGCAGGGCAAATGTATGCACCTTCCCGTCTGTATACTGTGAACAATTAATATCCAAAAATATGAATATTATTTAACACATGTTATATTTCGGATTACACTTTCTCAGTAAAGTACAGATTCTTGTAATTTTGTTGGGTTAGTCCCATCCCGGATTCGAACCCACACGCCCAGTGTCAGGCACCTAATTGCCCGCACACAAAGTCAGCCATCTAACCCACTCAGCCATCGCAGGCTTCCACGTGTGTGTGCTCGGGATTAGAAGCCTGACTCTGAGAGTGTGGGTTCGAACCCCGGATGGGACTCAACCCAACGAAAGTACTAGAATCTGTACCTTACTGAGGAAGTGCAATCCCAAACATAACATGTGTTACATTTGACCACTTTTTAAAACGGTATTGTGTATTCAATGAATATAACTACCTACAAGTTGGTCTGTAAGTCAGTGACGCTTATGTCACTTTATGGTTTGTTCAATGATGTCTTGACATACCATGTAGCCTGTGGTAGAATCGCTTGCACCTTGTCATTCTTTTTACCAATGTAAAGTCAACATATTTGCCTCTTATGAAAATCAGTTGCCATCACTAAACTCTAGAAGTGACAAGTTCGTGGATCAGTGAAGTTGAAGGCTCATTTTCTGAATTACCTACAAATACCAACATCATACCTTGTATATCCTGTGATTAGATGGGTTTTATGCTGGTTAACATCCAAATTCACTGTTGTTCTGCATGCACAATATGTTAATGACTATAGAAACTCTGAAGCCATATCATGGTTTCTTTTATGTTTTATAACCTCAAGCTTTACGAAAATAGAACCATTTTGGTACCTTTGTTTGGTGTAAGTGATATAGCACCACTTTGTGTTCTTTTCACAAACAAACAAATCATTGTTACATATCTATCTCATTCATCTGGGAGACAACGGGTGGAACTTTCGCTAAGTACAAATATATTTGAAAATGCATCAAAAACTACATTTTGGGTGGAATTTAAAAAAAAAATGAAACAAATATCGCATAATTCTTTACATTTCATAAACGTTTATATATGTCACATGAAACATAGCTGGTATATTGAAACATCGAACAGTTTGGAAATTGTTTATCTAAATGCATAGGAAATGTGAATAAAGACTGATTACAACCAGCGTAATGCTTTCTCTTTGTTTGGTCTCTGTGTCTATCGAAAAGTAGCAATGTCATTTTCACTGATGGAAATAGCAATTGCACTAAAATCATTACACCTTAAATTTTATCTACCAAATGTTTCAACTGACATTTGTATTCAAAGAAAACACATCACAAATGTTCAAACCGCTCGAACTATTTTGGTATTTTTATGTATTCGTAGGTAACATAATACATTTGTTCTGAAAATCACCCCTTTAGGTCCTCGTCGCGGCTGATCACCTTATCAAGTTGAAGTGAGATTCTACCATGCCTTCAGTAAATACTGGATTGTGGTTAATCAAAGTCATTCAGAGGTATATAATCACGTTTCAGTGATTTTCCAATACAGTATGTATTATTTTTAATCTTAATAACACGGCTATGGTAGAATACAGATAAAATTATAATAGCTCTGATCTTAGTATTTAAAACCTCACACTATACGTAGGGTTTTAATTCAAATTTAGAGCTATTATAATTTCATTATAAACCTCTAATTTTCCAACATAGTATGTTTATCTCCTAAATGGACATGTGCACAAGTTAACTTCCTTAATACTAATGTGATATGATGTGAATTTGTGATATGATGGGAATATCATTGTGATCGGGAAATGACAAAAAACATAATAAATAAATAACTGACAAATAACAGAACTAAATTCTTTTAGTCCTTCAACAACTTTAACTAGAAGAGTCCACTATTAAATCATAGGGGTGACACTAGTTTACCACTGCGTAATCAACAGTCGACATACCATGAAATGTTGTTTTAAGACTGTAGGCGAATTGGGACGTTGGCGAAATGAGAACATGCCGGGTGAACAGAGGCAATGTGTCACGCATGCTTTGTTGCCGGCGGGACAGAAGTTCTAGAAACTCTCAAGAGTCAAGCTGCCGAAGACGGTCTCTAATCCAACTGCTTCATGCACCAGATCACACACCACCACAAATGCATTTTTCCTATTATCTCAAGTAGAGGATTTTCCACATAAAACAAACACAACTGTATACTAGCTGTTGCAAAGATCAAAAAGGATGTTTGATACTTCATCAACTTCATCTGGTAGGGGCGTTGGGGGTAGTCTAGTGGTTAAAGCGTTCACTCGCCAAGCCAAAGACGCGAATTCGATTCCCTACATGTGTGAACCCTATTTCTGGTGTCCCCCGCCGTGATATTGCTTGAATATTGCTGAAGCAATGTAAAACTAAACTCACTCACTCACTCATCTGGTCAAGTTGACGACGACATTCACTGCTGTCCTTGCCTCCGTGTGTAGACTCTATGCTGGACACTACGGAATGTTGGGCATGTGTTGCCCAGTCAAGTTTAAGTGAAAATCGGACCCCATTGTGAAGAATTCAGGTTTTGAAGGAACTGAAATCTCAGATTGGCTCCAGTTATGAAACTTGGCCTCCAGGTGTCATCCATGTGCTGATGAGTTTCCACACACTGATAAACCTCTAAAACTTGAATCCAGAGTTGTTCCTTCCATCAGAAACTGCCACACTAGAAGACTGTTGATAAGAAAATTGGTTGTTCATCCTCATGGGCTAATACCAAAAAGCTGTTTGATTTTTGTATAGTTTCTGAAGTTTTGAAAATTGTAAGCGCGTTGAAAGAACCTAAAGTATTCATTAAAAAGTTTTTATTTGAAAATGTTTAAAAGATCAGAATACATATTCAAATCACCTACCTAACTTGATTACAAATATGAAAAGAGGGTTGAACTGTAGAGCCTTGGTGGCCATGTTTGGTAGTGTTAATGTTGTTACAAGATTCAGGGCAACTTCACTTCAACTTTAAATAGAACTTCACTAATTCTGAAGTCTATTGATTTTGTCTTATTTCTCAGTAGAGAAGTGGGGCATATTGCATTGTTTCTATATTTATACTTTTGTTGTTATAAGGTTGTACTGTAGTACTGTTGTCTTATATTGTATGACTAACATTTCCTAACTGCTAGATCCGTGAAGATCCAGGTTAGAATTGATCTTCAGTAACCAATGCTTGTGGTAAGAGGCGACTTACGGGATTGGGTGGTCAGGCTTGCTGACTTGGTTGACATGTCATTGCATCCCATTTGCGTAGATCGATGCTCATGTTGTTGATCACTGGGTTTTCGCCGTCATATAGGTGGAATATATTTACAGTTCAGTTTTAATGTCACCCATATTCTCGAGAGTTTCAATGGTCATTTAAGAAACTTTCAGCTCGCGCGCGCGCACGCACACACACACACACACACACACATCTCTCTGGATCCACCTATGACCAAATGGGATTTACTTAGCGAATGTTTGCATTCATCTAATTCAGTTATGTCACCTCGTGGTTACAAAATACGTCTCTCATCCTAGCGGATCTAACCTCACGTGGAGTACGTTTTTCAAACATGACTGGGGCGGTGGGGTAGCCTAGTGGTTAAAGCGTTGGCTCGTCACGCCGAAGACCCGGGTTCGAATCCCCACATGGGTACAATGTGTGAAGCCCATTTCTGGTGTCCCCCGCCGTGATGTTGCTGGAATATTGCTAAAAGCGGCGTAAAACCAAACTCAGTCAGTCAGTCAAACATGACTGAACACATTCAAAGACAAAAGTAAGTGATTATATTGATTGTTGTTGACTCAAAGTCTCTGTTAGGCTGGTCTCTCTCTCACCAAACGATGGATCAATACATTAACAATTTTTAAAAGGCTCCTTTTATATAGTACTAGGGTAGGGTCTATATACCTATATGTCTTTCTAATGTTGTTTCTAAGCGTGACACGCCCCTGTGCTTGGAGGCTAAACAAATGATGATATTCTAAACCAATATTCACTACAAGCATGACAAAAGTATTCCCTTATAAACGACCTTTTCAATGAAGCTGCAACAGCGGTCGAGGCACATTGGGTCGGGAAGCTGAAAGCAATAAAGATGTCTGTCAGCTCACGCCTAGACTAACGTGCTAGAGTCTCAAATATATTTTTGATTGAAAGAAAGAAATGGATTCAATCTGAAAAGGAGTCCCCAATGAGGTAGGGGATGGAGACCTTGAGGACCTGCTTCTTCTTCAGCTGGGACGGTGGGGTAGCCTAGTTGTCAAAGTTCGTCTCGCCGAAGCCCAATGTGAAGCCCAGATTTGGTGTCCCCGCCGTGATATTGCTGGCATGTTGCTTAAAACGGCGTAAAAATAAACTCACTCACTCTTCTTCAGCTTCTGCATGAGACGAGAGAGGTACGCTTGTGGACGTGACTGCCCGTCCATGCACAACGGATTTTTGAATGCAACACAAACAGTGTTTTTACAAGTCACTGTGTTATTTACTGATAACAAATTGAAGTCCAGTTATTGATAGTAAACACCAGTAACAGACTGACATCGAAGGACATCTGAGAAGAAAACTGTCAGTAAGCTGAGCTAAATGAGCCGGGTTTGTCTCAACCACAATCCCCAAATCAAACCATCAGGTGCATTCGCATTTGTGACCAACTCGTGTTATTCTGGGACAAGCCGAATAGCGACTCGTGCCCCTCTGGAAGGATTTCATATTGGCGCATGAACATCAGAACTACTTTAAAAAAGAACGATAACTCAATCCCTGATTGATTCCAAAGTTTCTTAATATCACCGAAGTACATGTACATTGTATTGCTAGGTTGTTGTTTTTGGGTTTTTTTTACTTATTTATTTTAAATAATTAAACCTCTTTGATACAACTAAAAGAAGGAGAAAAACATATTTGTTAGACATATTCTAATGTAATTATTACCAGCTGTTCACCTTATATTTCCAATTATGTTAATTTTCTTAATAGGGTTTAATTATCACAAATGGGAATTGTTTTATTGAATATACAAAACTCAGCTCCATTAAATCCCAAAAGCAGATACTCAAAAATGACTTTAAAAATATTTCTCAAACTGAACATTCGTGTTACCTTGCTGTCACACCCTGGTGGAATTTCAAATGAATTCGCTGAAAAATATGAAGGACCAAAAACACTCAGACTAAAATATCCCCAGAGCTATGAAATAAAAAGCCCAGTGTTAAAAAGATTAAAGGTTGATTAGTTACATACAAATACGATATTATTGTTTTGAAACTCGTAGCGATTATAATTCTTTGTACTTTCAATATGACGATATATATTTTTCATTACTTTTAATAAATGACATAATGCCATAAACGATTTAAGTACTCGGGATTATATTTATTAAAGCACCGCGCTCATTTACGCGCGTTCTGATTGGTTTGTCGTATTTTCGCACATAACAAGTATCGAGTGGCGAACGAGTCTTCTTGGAGGTTACGGAAATGGGCGAGTGGTGACGAATGGTGCATTCGTGGCCAGCTCGTGTTATTCCGGGACAAGCCGAACAGCGACGCTAGATTGTCTATCAAGGGAGAAGTACCGACCAGTTGTATGATTACGAATACTAACTTATCATGTACAACGAAGTTCACATACACAAATTGATAAACTTGCGACCGAAAGGCGAGCAAAAGTGCAGAGTCCGACGGCGATCTTGAATTTACATCAACAAGATACCAATTTCTTTATTGTAAGGTAATCTCATTTTAATTCATTCCTTATTTATTCTGTTTTATTACATTAATGAAAGTTATAACAACATTTTCTGGTGATTTGGCTACTGAACTATTATGTTACAAATGTGGTGACACTTTCCTGATCCTGATGATACCTTTACACACACAATGGTCGTTTTGCAGTATTTCCAGGCAAAAGATATTTAGAAATATCCCAACGGGCTATAAACGTTGCGGTCTCTTATAACTTGGACCTGAATCTGACTTTTAATCTTACATAGGGTGTGTTTTGAAACAGACTACGCGTGCTTCAGGGGGTACGGTTACTAACTCACTCAGTGGAGTATATTGAGAGTGTGATGTTATTGTGGGGAGTATAGTTGGAAGAGATGTGTGACGGTGTGGTGTAGTGACCTGTAGATACTGGCCACAGTGGCAGAGTCAACAGTATTAAAACAGTAATGCTTTGTTCATATAATACTCATATTTGATCCAACGTCTTGGTGATATATATTAATACAATCGTGCTGAAGTTCAAACATGAGTTCAAAGGACTAATGAAACCGCCTGGCCTCTGTTAAAGAACATCGTTTCTTTTTCTAAATCTCGTTCTCTTCAGCACCTTCCTCCTATATTACATCATGTCTGCACGTATGTAACTACTGCATCTTTATCTCTGGGAAGACATGTACACACAACGAGATCAACTGTGTGTTGTAAAGTGAGGTACACCAGACCTTGTTGTAATACCACAGATGTCAACACAAGCTTCTCTGTTTGAGCAATGATCAACCTTCATAGATATAACATAGAATACAGTCCTTGTTTAAGACAATGTGAGGTATCCATTTTAACACTTATCCTTATTCCTCTGTGTGGTCTGTGATCAGGTACGGTGCCTTTGTGGGGTAATGGTGATGTGTCTACAATCAACGCAGTTCATCACAGAGCTGTTAGGGTTTTCCTCGGTTTGGGTAAATATGCACCGAATATTGCTATTAATTGGGACACAGGGTGTATCTCTCTAATGTCTCACAACAGTTATGTATAGTTAGACGGATGTGTCGTTTTAGAAATATGTCTGATCGTTTATATGAGCATGTTTTATTATGCTCGGAAATACCTGCTGCTGATCATAAAAAATGGAATCAATGGGGGGGGAAAGAAAAAAATAGCTCTCCTACATATGCAGCGTATTTCAAATATCACCAGTTGTTTAAATACTAATTATATATATACACATATGATATGCAAGATTCCATAATAAACCAGTATGCTAAAATATGGCAAGAACGTTTATGGAATGATAATGACGTGTATAGTAGAAGTAAGCTCCGTACCTACAGATCTTGTTCAGAGTTTTGTACTGCCACTGTGACTATAAACTTTAACTCACTCACTGTAAAGAGTTTTAATTCTGTGAAAGTTGTCAGGACTTTTATGACCCATAGTTCAGGATATAGTTTGTTTTAACTAATAAATTCATTGAAGACGAAGAGCATGTTTTGTTACAATGTCCCTTATGTGATGATTTTAGAATCACTCTTTTCACAAATGTTAAGCCACTGTCATTGACCATAAAACATTAAGTGCTATCTTACTGTCAAAGCTTGCTTTTTAATACTACAACGTAGAAAACATGTCTTATATGGATAAACCATCGCCTTTATATATGTATAAATGCCTGCTTGTATGATTTCATCGTCTATCATAACTTATTACGAGTGGCGCTGTATCATATTCTTACTGTGCCAAGTCGTATGTCTGTATATATATATTCTTTTAAACATGTGCATCAGTTAAACGTAAATAAAATATCTGTTTGCCAATTACAGATGACGTCCCAGGGTCTGCCGATACAATGCCCAGAAAGGAGTGAGGGGAATGGCCAATATGACTCTGCCTCTGCCTGCTGTGCAGGATGACCTCAAACAACGTGGCCAGCCTGCGGGAGGCAACCGCAGTCGCCCACGACGTTACCAGACGCAGCGTCCAGGCGGTAGATAGTTGTGAAGCGTCACAGCTGGTTGTGTCATGAACTGAGACTCATCGAACTCATAATCTGTGGTGTATGAAAAATGTAATTTGCAATGTATTGTAGATATGAATGTACTTGTTGAAGAATGAAGATCTGTCTACACTACACTGATGTCTATCAAATGTTGCATATCTGTACTTAAATGAACAATACATAATTCCCTGTCACCTGGCGCAAGAGTGGACCGAGCGTTGTAATCTGGTATAATGTTTTCTATGTCCTAACGTGTTTGTTTTACACATATTTTATTCATAAAAGATCAATGGGATCCTGTACAAGTTCACCAACTTAGGACACTTTCTCCCAGATATGTACAACTGAACTACAACGTGTACTACACATGAACAGAACAACAGGAAGGAAATGAATAGGAATGTCAAGACTTTGTACGTAATGGCTATAACATGGTTATAGCTGCATGTGTTGGGCACCTGAACACCTTACAGTCTATACATCTTATACATCTGGTGCTGTCTATCGGTGGGGTAGCCTAGCGGTCAAAGAGTTCGCACGTCACGCCGAAGACCCGGGTTCGATTCTCCATATGGGTACAATGTGTGTACGTCATTCCTGGTGTACCCCGACAGACCAACGCCACCCGGAAGTCTACCCACTCCAATCCTGTATGTGAAGGACAATTCATAACCACTGATTTCAAACTTTATCCCTTTTCCTATTTTTTTCCCTTGTAATCCAATAATGTCATGAGTAAGTAGTCCAGACGCAGTCTGAGAGAAAATAAAGATATTTATAATTAATATAATACGCCTTTTATTTCGATATGGAACTCGGGATGACAAACACGTTACTCGCCCATTGTACAGTGTCACAGTTATATTTCATAAGATCTATCCGTGTGGAGTAGCGTTATTACAAGCTAGTTCTATGATACCGGCAATCATAGGTTTTCAGCTTTTGGCAATATAGGAGTTCTCACAGGTATATTTTCTGAGAATGTCATAGTCCAGATATTGTTCACAGTGATGAAATTCATTCACAGTTCTTGTTGTAATATCTTTACAAAAACTCACATGTTTAGCCTGCTGAAAGGCCGATTGTTCTCAGTATAACCATTGCCAGAAACTGTCTCAGTATGTTCTTCCTTCGAGTCTTTCAGATGAATAATCAAGCTTACATCCGTACACGGGTTTCATATGGCGTCGTATTTGATACATGTTCAATTATGATTTCCTGCTTGAGCCTCGCTCCTGCTGTGGTTATCGGAGCTCTGTTGTGAGGTGTTGTAAGGGGGTGGTCCAGCCAACATTTGGAGGACGTTTCCTACGCATAGTTTATCAACCGATATAAACACTCAGAGGTTCTAACAACTTGTTTCCCTTAACAGGGGCATTTAGACCAAGTTCTGGCAGCTGCTCTGCACATGAAAATGGCCTGCCTTTAAGTTTTCGTCGAGAGCTTTTGACAGCGTCCGCTTTATGTGTGAAGATAAATTTCGACCTCTTCGTGGCACCAGACAGTCTTAGGCGTCATATACAAGGTCCACCTCAAACTCATAAGTAGTTAACAAACGAGTGTTTAATAATAATATGGGGAGGAAAACAAAAAACATCTGACAACTTTCTCAGTAAGCCACTAAAGAAACTATACAATCGTTTAGACTGCTACTCTTCTATAAACTTTGGAACAGGAAATATTTCAAACATGATTGTACTTACAGTCACTGTGACCATACCAGGTGTTGTGTGAAATCCATGACTCTGTCCCACCACTTACATCTTCAGTCATTGAAATGTAATAATCCCACATCAAATCAAACTTGTTCTCCCCTAAAGCATTGATACCAGCAAAATAAAACTCCCACATGCTGCAGTATGGTGACTGATTAGGGTCATCGCTATATCGCCCTGAAAATATAAGGCGACAGAGCGAGACGCACATCGTACTCCTTTATCCAATCAAATCTTTTGCTCTGACCGCATGGGTTTAGTTAAAGGCACACATCAAATCCTTGCAATAGGTGAAATATCGCCAGTGAGAATGGCATAACTCGAAGGCATCTACCGGTCCCGGAAGTAAGTCTGACAAATTACTAGAGCGCTCATCTTTCTGATTGGCTTAAGTTGGCGCATGCGCCAGGTTTGATTGACAGTCTTGATTGGTCTATTAGATTTGCGCATTCAGACGCAGTGATGACACAGCATTACTGAATCAAGATAATTTTAGCATATCACGTGACCGGACGTTTCTCTTGTTTGTAAACAAACACGCATAATCGTAAATAAAAGTCTCTTGGAAGCTATTCGGTGAGCTCTGCATAATGTGTTACATGGTTACATCGATATTCTTCTACAACTGTAAGGTTTATGACAATACATCTTTATACATCAAAGTGGCTGCATCGTTTGTTCTCCGAAGCGCTTCGATGACAGCACGCGGAGTCGTACAACGTATGTGAAGGATCGGTACGCAAATCGAAATACACGTTTTAGGATATTTTCTCAGGGAAACTAAGGGGCGGTGGGGTAGCCTAGTAGTTGAAGCGGTGGGTTGTCACGCCGAAGACGCGGGTTCGAATCCCCACATGGGTACAATGTGTGAAGCCCATTTCTGGAGTTTCCCGCCGTGATATTGCTGGAATGTTGCTAAAAACATACTCATTCGCTCAGTGGAACTAAACCACTATTTATGGTGAGTATATCTATTTTTCGACGGAGTGGGTGAATTAGTTCAATTTTACTCCGCACTCAGCAATATTCCAGCTATATGGCGGCGGTCTGTAATTGATCAAGTCTGAACTAAACAATCCAGTGATCAACAGCATGAACATCGACCTAGGTAATTGGGATACGATGACTTGTACCCTGTCAGCGAGACTGACTACCCGATCCCGTTAGTCGCCTCTTTAAGACAAGCATGGGCTACTGAAGATCAATTCTAACCCGGATCTTCACAGGTCTTTTCTCCAGAAGAGCGGGACCTGTCCACGACCTCTTACAAAAGCTTCATAAAATCCGTACGACACAAATGCGGGTCAGACTCTGGCGCAGTTATGACTTAGCTGTTACCGCTGCCGTAGATCAATGGATTGTCTGGTCGAGGCTCGATTAGGTACAGACCACCGCCATATAGCTGGGATATTGATGAGTGCGGCGTTAAATAAAAATCAAACAATACCGCTGTCGTAGGAGAATGATATACGTTGTTTCTCAGGTGTGACGTCATTCCCACTTGACGTCACAAGACATTTCCAACAACGCCAACAACGTCAACAATCAAGTCCGGAAGTCTAAATCGCGTCGTCCAATACTTTTCTGCTAATACAGCTGCTTGTATGTTGACATTAATGGTGCAAGGGAGACTACTCTTCAGACGTGAGATGGGAGTAAGAAATCGACGCTGAGTAATAAGAAAGGTAGAATACTTCATGGATAGCAACTTCTGCATTATATTATCATCATTATTATGCCGTTTCGGTATTGATTCTTATACCGTTGTCAAGCAAGAGTGGTACACAATGTAATAAAGAAGTTGTCCATGAAGTATGAATGCATATTTTACCTATCTAATTTTCGTTCATAGTATTTAAAAACATCTCGATTTGTTACACAGAATTTGATGCTATTTTCAAAGATAAATAATATTATACCTAAAGAAACGACAACATTTTAATATTGGATTTGACATTGCTCAGTATTATGTCGCTATTTCTGCTAAACATCATACAAGATAAGATGCAAAGAAGTTCCTTTCCTTTTGGCGGGTTCACGGGTCGGTTGGTTGGTCGGATGGTCGGTTGGTTGGTCGGTTGGTCGGTTTGTCTTTTTATGTCGTTTTTTGCATGCAACTTTCACGATAGTGGTAAGAAGTATCATAGGTGTACATAGGATGGGTAATACATGTATCTATTTTTTAAATTTTTGCAGAAATATAAGCAACCGTTTAACATTCTCCATTACACTATTGTCATAAGTTTGAATAAATTGTTTCAATGATACAAATGGAAACGAGTAAATCGTCAAACGTTTGAGACAAAAGCGCACGTGGCGATAAAACAACATATAACACAATTGTATACCAGAGACAATACCTTAACATCTATGTGCATAATTATACATATAAAAAAAATTGAACTATTTTATAAAAGGACTATAGTCACTATCACACTATTCGCAAATAACAGTGAGTAAGTATGACTTTTAGCAATATTCCAGGACACCAGAAATAGGCGTCACACATTGCAACCAGGTGGAGAATCGAACCCAGGTCCTCTAAGTGACGATCGAACGCTTTAACTTTAGAGTGCCCCTAAATGACAGTGGGTGATATCAAGGTAAAGGATAGAGAAGAAAAGGGACATATGTGTCCTTCTGTCATTCAGGGTGTCAAACAGTGATTTTTGCACCAGTGCTCATACACGTTTTACAGAGCAGACCTGAGTTAGAATTGATCTTCAGCAGCCAGTTATTGTCATAAGAGGCAAGTAACGGGATCGGGTGGTCAGGCTCGCTGATTTGGTTGACACACGTCATCGTATCCCGAATGCATAGAACGATGCTCATGCTGTCGATCACCTGATTGTCTGGTCCAGACTCGATTATTAACGGACCGTCGTCATCTAGCTGGAGTACGGCGTTAAACAACAACCAAACCAAACCAAGTCTAACCCTACTGGTAATACACTGACATCCATGCCAAGAAACTGGTAACTTGCAAACATTGCACAAATCTGTAGTAGATGAACAGACATCACATTTTGATGCATATTGCATACAAATTACATCTTTGAGAGATTGAATGTAGTAGTTCCTATGTAAGAACACCTGCTAAATATCACTACGATGTACAAGTAATATAATGCTTGTTTCGTTTTTGTTGAGGCCAGTCAATTTAATGAGCATATGAGACGGTACGTCTGTCAGCTCAAACCTATATTAATGATAAGCCTCTTACAATATTTTTTTATCGAAAGAAAGAACTGAACTTCATCTGAAAAGAAGCCCCCAATGAGGTCGGGAATTCAGACCTTGAAGTCGCTTCTGGTGTGTACGCGAGATGTGAGAGGCCTGTCCATTCAAACAGTCTGACGTAGTGTCCATTCAAGCGTACTCCCCAACTGTGCACCAACCTGTCGCATCGACTGAATGAATACGCTAGAGCGTGAATGAGAAACCAACATCCATGAGCAGATTCGTAAACATTTCTCACCGTGTTTTTCTTTCGGAAAAAATATTCTCTTGTCACTAATGCCTCCCCAGCTCTAACGGCCTTGGTCAGGTCACAGCTGAATAACAGAAGATGTGGTTTGACTTTACAATATAATCACACTTTATTCAAGATAATAGGCTACACTATTCTTTTTCTACAATATAAGACAATTGTATTTGTGACACTGTAACTGTGACTTGAATATTAATTAGAAAACATCCTTCTCCCCATTGGAAACTGCTCCCAAATTTATATGAAGGGAGATAACTCGTAGTGCCTTGAAAGCATACCTCTTTTGAGAATTTTTGTTGGGTAACCCGATAATACCTAGGATTGTGCTGAGTTTACACGCAGACCCAAAAGCAGATGCAGCCACCCTGTTACAATTTAACAATTAAAGATGCTGAATGTTTTATGTATTCTGTGTTGTATCATTTATGCAAACGTGAAGGGTATTACAACACTGTGACTATCTCATTACATTATGTATTTCCGAAAATACATTATGACTCCCAAATATGAATTACCTAGCAGAATATTTGCATTCATGTAATTAAGGTATGTCACCTCATGGTTGTAAAATGTGTCTCTCATCCAGGGGGATCTACCTACACCTGGAGTACGTTTTTGATTGAAAGAAAGAACCAGATGTAATCTAAAAAGGAGTCCCCAATGAGGTAGGGGATTCAGGCGCTGAGGTAAATCTAGACCTGCTTCTTCTTCTGCATGAGGCCAGAGACGTTCGCATGTTAGCGTGACTGCCTGTCCAAGCACCACGGATTTCTGGATGGAACACAAACACGTGTTTACAAGTGTTATTTATTGATAAAAAACTGAAGTTCAGTTATTGATAGTAATACAAGTAACAGAAAGACATCGGAAGACTACTGAAAAGAAAACCGAGCAAAATTTGCCGGCTTTTTTCCAGCTATTTTCTCTAGAAGGCGGCAGACAATACCCCCTACCCTATAAACGACACCGCATTATGTGAGAAACTTTCTTGTTACACACAAAAATAATGTGATCCTGATGACACGTTTACACAAACCCAATGATCGTTTTGCAGCATTTCCAGGCAAAGATATTTAGAAATATCCCAACGGGTTATAAACGTTGCAGTCTTGCATAACTTGGTCCGGTAATGAATCTTAATTCCATTTCCCTATTCCGTATTTTCGGAATTCCTTGAGATGTGCGCATGCGCTGTGTCAACAGTATGCTTGAGTTGTTAAAGGAGAACACTAACGAAAACAAAACTTTTCATATGGGTAAAGGCATTCTAAAAGTCACCCTCCGGGCTTAAAATTGGACAAACAGTTTGTAAAATCGCAATAAAAACACAAAAAACGTACACGTCTTGCCGCCTATTACGGAAACACGCGACACTTAATGAGCAGTGGGGGTATCACGTGACATGACGTCATATGTGCCTGTTGCTGATGGCGTCCTCTTTGATTTTACCTCACAACTTAACAGAGTCCATGGGTTCTGAAGCAATAAAAGATGTTCCTGATGTCTTTTCAGAAATGCATGTTATTTAAATGGGATGCGTGGGGACATATCTACGTTTCTATTGAAATGGTGCGTTATACCAATTCACTTGTCTCTCCAATGGACTCTCATCAGCCCCTCGAATTTTCACAAAAGTGTTTAAACCAGTGTTCTCAGCTCTAAGAAAGGGAGGTTTTTCAAACACCGCCTATATCAACGATTCTTTACTGTTAGGGTACACAATGGAACACTGCAGTGAAAATGTGCATAAAACAGTAAATATTCTTGACAGTTTAGGTTTTACCGTTAATCCTGGGAAGTCAGTATTCCAAGCAGTGACGTGTAGCACGCATTTGGGGTTCGATATTGATAGTTGAAAAGTGACTGTGAACCTTACAGGTGAGAAAGTAGAGAAAATTAGGAATCTGTGTTTGAACTTCCTGAGAATAAACAATTTGTCTATTAGAAATATGGCTGCTCTGATAGCACAATTAAATGCGAGTGGACATGGTGTAAGGTAAGCACATTTATATTATACGCATTTGGAGATTGCCAAACATAGAGTGTTAAGATTCTCAAGAGGGGATTATGATAGGCCAGTGACATTGGATGACGTTTGTGTTATGACTTACAATGGCGGATAGACAATGTAGGAAAATTTCCCCAACCATTAGAAGAGAATCAACCAACTTTGGCGATAAAATCAGATGCTTCCCAGTCTGGTTGTGGAGGAGTGATAGGAAAACTAGGGGACTGTGGTCAAGTGAAGAACAGGAGAACCATAATGTTCTTAAATTTCACGCAGGTTGCAGTCCTACAGGCCCTCTGTTCTGATCATGTTCGCACGCACGCACGCACGCACGGACACACACCTCTAAGGCGTGATGCTAGTGATCTAGCGAAGTTGAGGTGCCGGGATCGAGCCCACCTGTGACCGGGTGTAAAAACCTTGGAGTCAACTTTGTGCGCAGACTCTTTCCGTGTTGTCATAACCCCTAGTGTACAGTACACAACCCTGTGCACTCAAAAGGACCCACGAATCCGTTGGTATATGACCAGATGGTGGCCACATGAATACGTGCAAACACCTAGTTGCGGGTACAGCAACGTGCAGTGACCTTGGACAAAGTACGTTGACTATATGTCCCAGTCCACCCAGCTGTGAATGGGTACCTCGTTAGGATGAGAAAGCCACAATAGCTCGGTGCGCCTAGTGGCAGCAAGAGTTGTATACTCCCTATGGAGTTGATATTGATAGTACGATATGCCGTTTAGATTGACATCCAATGATCGAGGAGAAAAATACCAGCGTCTTGAGCATACACTAGTTGCGTGGACATGTGCGCTATATAAATAACCTATAATAAAAAATACTAACATTGTGGAAATGGTGTATAGCACGAGACGTGTGGGTCTCAGCAGCCCGTCTCCCTGTGATGAGGAATATTGAAGCTGACTGGCAGTCAAGAAATGCCACAGATGATAAGGAATGGAAACTAGACTCTTCAGTGTTTGGAAGACTAACATGCCATTGCCATTCCATCTCGTCATATATTTGCTACTAGACAGACAACTTAGTCGTTATGTGTCATGGTACCCTGACCAAGAGGCTGAAGCAGAAGATGCTTTTTCATTGTTTTGGGACTTAGTGTTATCGGACGAGTCCTATGGAAGATTCAGGGAGAAGGAGCCGATGTACTGATGGTGATTCCAAACTGGCCAACACAACCCCGGCTCAGCAAAATATTGCAATTACTGACGGACTGCCCAAGGATACTACCAAGATCAACATACCTCCTTCCCTTGAGCAACCGTCCAACAGCCAGAAATGTCCTGTACAAAATGCTATGACTAGCAGCCGTCATATTATCAGGGAAGCAGTACAAACTGATGGAATTTCAGAACCTGCTGCAGACCTCATTCTGCAGTCATGGAGAGATTCCACACACAAACAGTATGGGGGTTACCTCCAAAGATGGATGCTGTTTTGCACTAAAACGATGCTGATGACCCTTTTCTCCTCCTTTAGGATATTGTTAGACTTTTTGGCTGAACTGTATAAGAATGGCTTGAGGTATTCAACTGTAAGTACTGCAAGGACAGCTCTGTCTCGTGTGATAGTGTTACAGAATAGTGTAGTGTTTTGACAACATCCAAAATTGTCAGGTTAGTGAAAGATACTTTAAGTCTCTGTCCAGCTTTGCTACATTAAAACCTTACATGGGATATAAGGATAGTTCTGAATTGCATAAAGAGTTTGGATGTCAGTTAATCCTTGAAATTGCTGACATTGAAGTTAGTAACAACACTGTTGCTTCTTTCAGGACAGAGAATACAATCCCTTCATCTTATTGATTGTAGGGATGTGCATGTGTCAGACATTGATGTGAACATTAGAATTGGTGACTTGTTAAAACAAAGAAGACATGGGCATCATCAAGCTGAGCTCACCCTTAATAGCTACCCAGACCAAGAACTGTGTATTGCAAATATTATGAATCAGTATTTGAGAAGGACAAAGGAACTTTCGTGGAGCACAGACAGCTTTGTTCACTACCCCAACTAAACCACACAGAAGAGCGTCAAAAGACACTATATCCTGATGGGTGAAGACTTTCATGATTACTGTTGGTATTGATATAACTGTGTGTGCACCACACAGCATAAGATCAACTTCTACAAGCAGTGCGAGGCAAACAAGGATAAGTTGGTCCGGCGCAGAGAACGCATTTACGAGAAGTAGGTAGTGAGCAAGCCCATTTGGTTTGTGGAAGGTAGAGCGGATGTAGGCCAGTACATGTGCATTACATGACGATGAAATTGATTTTGCGCGTAGCTGCACACGCCTTGCTCATGAGACTCTCACGTGGTCGGTGTAGTACTACACTTGATCGCGGACAACCTTGGGCCCCTTCGCTAACAATGGCAAGGGCCAGTGGGTGGCTTTCATACATGTTAATATGGGCCAATTGTCAGGTCGGTGCTCAACATATACTTGTTTGCCCGTAAGTCTATTCTGCAGACTGCAGGCTGGAAAAGTAATTGTGTGTTTGCTAGGTTTCATTGCACGTAAACTCTCAAACTCAAACTGGTAGTTTGGTGATGTCATCTTAAAAGCCGCTTTTACATGCACACATTTACTTACAGGAGTATATTTGCTTATGTAAGTAAATGTACTTATGGTAAGTAAATTGACCATGTAAACTTCACAAAACGAATTTACTCGCCTAAGTTTTTATACTCCTGGAGTAATTCAATACATATATCTGTTGAATATTGTCCTTAGTAGAGGCAGAAAAAAGGAGAAAAACATAATACACGACTTTTTTAGTGAATTCCCCGTCACCCCATTCTCTTCCCACAATACTTCCTGTCATATATCTGTTCTAATTGAAGCGTTCAAGTTGATTCCAGATTTAGTCAGCAACGTTGTTTCAAAAGTGATCACAAAAGAGAAAACTAAACTTCTTCCCCTGCGCGATGCGCAAATACACGACTCAGTTATTTTAATGAAGTGGCGTCTCCATCGCCCCGTTCAGCTAGCCATTAAACGTCACATCAAAAACTACATTTCTACAAATAATTTAACCTGATTGGATAGAAAGAAGGGAGATAATTTGTGTTGACTTTTTGAGCGAGAACCGGGAAAACATTCGTATTCATACGTCGGCGAGTCCATAGGGTAATCATTGCCGTTCCGTGTAAGCGGGGATACGTGTGTATAGACACGGCAGTTCGACCAATGTGTGTGTGTAGGCGCTTGTGAAATTTTACATGCGGCCGGGACAAGATACAGTTTCAACTACATTTTCTAGCCTTGAAAGGGTCGCGGAAACAATTTTTACTCAGTATCTCAACCAGGGACGTCCCCGGTTTCGTGTGTGTCCCCGGTTGAAGGGTGTGTATAGATACCAATGTATCCCCGGTTGCTACCGTTAGCACACACACACACACACATACACACACACGCACGCATGCACGCACGCACGCACGCAAGCACGCGCACGCACACACACACACACACACACACCTCTAAGGCGTCATGCTAGTGATCCAGCGAAGTTGAGGTGCCGGGATTGAGCACACCTGTGACCTGGTGTAAAAACCTTGGAGTCAACTTTGTGTGCAGTCTCTTTCCGTGTTGTCATAATCCCTAGTGTACAGTACACAACCCTGTGCACTTAAAAGGTCCCACGAATCCGTTGGTATATGACCAGATGGTGGCCACATGAATACGTGCAAACACCTAGTTGCGGGTACAGCAACGTGCAGTGACCTTGGACAAAGTACGTTGACTATATGTCCCAGTCCACCCAGCTGTGAATGGGTACCTCGTTAGGATGAGAAAGCCACAATAACTCGGTGCGCCTAGTGGCAGCAAGAGTTGTATACTCCCTATGAAGTTGATATTGATAGTACGATATGCCGTTTAGATTGACATACAATGATCGAGGAGAAAAATACCAGCGCCTTGAGCATGCACTAGTTGCGTGGACATGTGCGCTATATAAATAACCTATAATAAAAAATACCAACATTGTGGAAATGGTGTATAGCACGAGACGTGTGGATCTCAGCAGCCCGCCTCCCTTTGATGAGGAATATTGAAGCTGACTGGCAGTCAAGAAATGCCACAGATGATAAGGAATGGAAACTAGACTCTTCAGTGTTTGGAAGACTAACATGCCTCTTTGACATTCCATCTCGTCATATATTTGCTACTAGACAGACAACTTAGTCGTTATGTGTCATGGTACCCTGACCCAGAAGCTGAAGCAGTAGATGCTTTTTCATTGTTTTGGGACTTAGTGTTATCGGACGAGTCCTATGGAAGATTCAGGGAGAAGGAGCCGATGTACTGATGGTGATTCCAAACTGGCCAACACAACCCTGGCTCAGCAAAGTATTGCAATTACTGACCGACTGCCCAAGGATACTACCAAGATCACCAGACCTCCTTCCCTTGAGCAACCGTCCAACAGCCAGAAATGTCCTGTACAAAAAGCTGAGACTAGCAGCCGTCATATTATCAGGGAAGCAGTACAAACTGATGGAATTTCAGAACCTGCTGCAGACCTCATTCTGCAGTCATGGAGAGATTCCACACACAAACAGTATGGGGGTTACCTCCAAAGATGGATGCTGTTTTGCACTAAAAAGATGCTGATGACCCTTTTCTCCTCCTTTAGGATATTGTTAGACTTTTTGGCTGAACTGTATAAGAATGGCTTGAGGTATTCAACTGTAAGTACTGCAAGGACAGCTCTGTCTCGTGTGATAGTGTTACAGAATAGTGTAGTGTTTTGACAACATCCAAAATTGTCAGGTTAATGAAAGATACTTTAAGTCTCTGTCCAGCTTTGCTACGTTAAAACCTTACATGGGATATAAGGATAGTTCTGAATTGCATAAAGAGTTTGGATGTCAGTTAATCCTTGAAATTGCTGACATTGAAGTTAGTAACAACACTGTTGCTTCTTTCAGGACAGAGAATACAATCCCTTCATCTTATTGATTGTAGGGATGTGCATGTGTCAGACATTGATGTGAACATTAGAATTGGTGACTTGTTAAAACAAAGAAGACATGGGCATCATCAAGCTGAGCTCACCCTTAATAGCTACCCAGACCAAGAACTGTGTATTACAAATATTATGAATCAGTATTTGAGAAGGACAAAGGAACTTTCGTGGAGCACAGACAGCTTTGTTCACTACCCCAACTAAACCACACAGAAGAGCGTCAAAAGACACTATATCCTGATGGGTGAAGACTTTCATGATTACTGTTGGTATTGATATAACTGTGTGTGCACCACACAGCATAAGATCAACTTCTACAAGCAGTGCGAGGCAAACAAGGATAAGTTGGTCCGGCGCAGAGAACGCGTTTACGAGAAGTAGGTAGTGAGCATGCCAATTTGGTTTGTGGAAGGTAGAGCGGATGTAGGCTAGTGCATGTGCATTACATGACGATGAAATTGATTCCGCGCGTAGCTGCACACGCCTTGCTCATGAGACTCTCACGTGGTCGGTGTAGTACTACACATGATCGCGGACAACCTTGGGCCCCTTCGCTAACAATGGCAAGGGCCAGTGGGTGGCTCTCATACATGTTAATACGGGCCAATTGTCAGGTCGGTGCTCAACTTATCCTTCTTTGCCGGTAAGTCTATTCTGCAGACTGCAGGCTGGAAAAATAATTGTGTGTTTGCTAGGTTTTATTGCAAGTAAACTCTCAAACTCAAACTGGTAGTTTGGTGATGCCATCTTAAAAGCCGCTTTTACATGCACACATTTACTTACAGGAGTATATTTACTTATGTAAGTAAATGTACTTATGGTAAGTAAATTGACCGTGTAAACTTCACAAAACTAATTTACTCACGTAAGTATTTATACTCCTGGAGTACATTTACACCTGCTTCGGAGGTAAAGTAAAAATATAAATATTTACTCCTGATGTATTTTACGGCATACTAAGGATGTCTTCAAATCTCTTTATTCCATTACTGAAGAGGCCACAGGCCTATAGTACAAAATATAAAAGCAATAATGGCATACAATCACAATGTTTGCAAACGTTATTTTCTTTGTTCAAAAGCATGGTGGATATACATTCCAAATTTACGAATATAAGTTGTATTATTAGAGTTCATTATCAAATTAAATTCAAACATGGTAGGATGTGAATAGTAATATTGTGGTAGATATTTTGTCCTTAAATCAGCATAGTAAGGACATACCAGCAAAAAGTGGAATTCATCTTCAATTACATTTAGTGCACAAAATTTGCACAATATGGAATATTATAATATCTGCCCTTCCTCGATCATAAGATCATGTGAAGAGCATCTAAAATAGATAATAAACGTAGGAATTTTCTAAGGGTGGAGTAGAGCATTCGCTCTGTATAAAAGATAAAAAGTGCTGTAAAAAGTGGATTTTCGACTGTATTAAAGAGAGTTCAAACTGTCTGGAAGATATAAAATGACTTTAAATCGGATAATGAAACGTGGAGATTTTCTAAGATTGATATCGTGTAGGTATTGCCTGCGTATGGAAAAAGAGATATAAAAGTACTGTAAAGAAAGTGGATTTTGGCGACTGTATTAAAGATGAGTTCAGGTCTGAATGTACATATCTTTTAATCTTTGTGATAAAGCATTATAAAATGACTTTTGGGCAGGTAATCTTTTTGTGACAAAAATACATCACTAAACCACAATGATTTGAAGTAAATTTCTAACATTCGTTACCCAATTTGATTTTCCGTTGGTATCAAACAAATACATCATGTTTATAACATTTCTTAGGAAATCTTGATGCAGGCATATTCAAGAGCTTTACCCAGTATTTGATAACTTTTATCTGTGCTTCTAGATAAAGTGGGAAGCGACCGCATTCACCATAGATCATCACATTTGGGGTATTTAATTTAACTCCTAAGACTTTTTTACACGCGTACAAGTGAACCTTTTCCAATGCTTCCAACCAAGAAAACCCCCAAACCTCTGCCCCATATAGCAAAATTGGTTGCTTTGGAGCATGGTTGTGCCCACGGTATAAAAATACTGCGACCCAAGCAACAGCAGCCATTGAATCCCCAAGATGAAGAAGATTTTGTGTTTGTATGTTTGCTGGGGGCATACATTGAGTCCTTGCGTGAGCAAGAAGGCCAACATCAGCTGCAGAGAGGGAAAGCCAGAGAACGCAACGTCACACGCCTGGATGCGTCGTGAAGGAACGGGACGAATCGGCTACCATACAACCTAGGTTGATTAAACACAGGCATGTTACTCGGTCCGAGTGACCAGGATTTAAACATCACCTTCACAAGATTTCTAAAGGGCGCACAAGATTCATGGATCTTACACTTTTCAACTTTCAAAGTTTCAGATGTTTTGGGTCAGGTTAAACGGTTTACGGGTCTGAACAACTGCGACAGGAAGTATTCATTGCATGTGTTCAGTGAAACACTACACCTGTAGAGTGGCTTCTGTTACCTGTAATATTACAACAGAGCCAGTGTACGACAGATCACAATACACAGTTGATGTTGTATTTACATGTCTTCCTGCAGAAACAGTAGACATACATGTAGACCTGTCTTATTATCTGAAGAGTGAGTATGGTTTTACGCCGCCTTTAACAATATTCCAGCAAGATAACGACGGGGACACCAAGAAATAGGCTTCGAACCCGGGTGTTCAGCGTTCCGAGTGTTAACCATTAGGCTACTCTACCTTCCTGTATTATAAGGAGGAGAGACAGACATGTATAATGTTACATAAGGCAGTGAGTGAGTGAGTATGGTTTAACGCCACTTTTAGCAATATTCCAGCGATATCACGGTTAGGGACACCAGGAATGGGCTTCACACATGTACCCATGTTGGGGATCAAACCCGGGTCTTTGGCGTGATTACCCAATGCTTTAACCACTAGGCTACCCCACCGCCCTACCGTCTTAACGAGCACAGGATAACAGAGATATGTTTTTATGACACCACAAGTTATGTTGCCTTTGCACTATCCACGGCCTGGACACCAAGTCAAAGCACAGGCCCTAGTGTCTTTGCGAGGATTAAATATTTATAAAAAATATATAAAAAATTTAAGCAAACCCCGACTCGAAATGCTTCCCAGTACAATACATCATGAGGGGGGACCGCCTCTGTGGTGTAGTGGTTAGAGCGTCCGCCCGGAGAGCGGAAGGTCGCGGGTTCGATCCCCGATCGCGTCATACCAAAAGACGCTAAAGTATGGTACTTGTTGGTCCCTGCCTGGCGCTCGGCAGTAATGGGTACAACAATGACTGGTCGGCTCGGAGTCAGTATAATGTGTCTGAGTGGGGTATTCATGCTTCACTGTGGCATGGTATCTCAGTGGGCTAGCACTATAAAACCAGCTTCAGTCTGGGCTAGTACAAGCAGCCGCACATACACATGCACACGCATGCACGTCGTCATATGAGCGAAATATTCTCAAGCACGACGTTAAACCCAATTCAACCACCACCACCACATCATGAGGGCCTGTGAGTCGAGGTGGGCTGTTTGCAGCTCCAGTGCCCCCTCGCCACTACATCACATCTCAATATACCTCGCTGTAGTGATGTAGTAACCCCACCCCTTGAAGCACGGGTAGTCTGCTCAAAACACAGGCTGTTTTAGGTTCAAATTAAGATTCATTACCGGACCAAGATATGCGAGACTGCAACGTTTAATAAAACCCATTGAGAAATTTCCGAATATCTTTGACTGGAAATACTGCAATACGATCATTGGGTTTGTGTAAACGTGTCGTCAGGATCAACATTAATTCTTGTGTAACAAGTAAGCTTCCTATATCACATTTATAACTTAATAGTTCAGTAGCCAAATCACCCGACCGAAGCACGGATGGTCTGTTTCAAAATACAGGCTGTTTTAGTTTAAAATTTACTGGGGGATTAAGTGACATATATATGCGCATACACTGTGTCGTCAGCCTTTAAAACAATAATATGATTCCTTGAAACCATGGGCGGGAGTGGAGTACACCAAAGGTCAGTTGAATTTATGCCAAACTTTATCTTACAGGTAAGTCTCGTTTAATTTTTTGAATTCCACTTCCCTATTCCGCTCTTTCCGAATTCCGTGAGTTTAGAGCAGGAACCATATTATCCTCTCAACAAAAAAGTTGTAATCCCGTAGAATACGTTTAAAAACGCATAAACGAAAACACTCAAGTACAGGTTACACGCTATTCACTGTAATTTGAGTTAGGTTTATTGAAACGCACATCATACACGGCGTATGACGCCTTGATTTTAATGTCAACAAGAGTGAGTCTGTCACACCCACGACAAATATCTTCTGGTACAGCAGTGGGGTCTGCACACAAACTGTTTCGATTGAGTGATAAGAACGCTTAAAGCATATGAGACGACATGCATATTGAAATTGAAGCTCCACACTGTGACCAAACCTTTACACGCTACCTCTGTTTCATGAAGACCTCATATCTTAACGGTGGTTGTTATATTGTTATTATGTTTATTGACATTATGCTTGACAACGGTACAAGAATCTGTATCGAAACGTCGCACTCACGAATAAAAAGTTGTTATCCATAAAATTTGTTCTATATTGTACTTCCCAACTTCTAAAATGCCACTCAAAGAAATGTTTATTAAGTGTTTTTTCCTTCTTCATAAAATATTTAATAATCCTAAATAATACAGGCGCAGACAGTGCCGTTTGTTGTCACTCCGAATTTAAAAGAAATATCACAAAAGGTTGTGGAGTGGCAACACTAACAATCAAAATATACAGAAGAAAAGAGGAATTAAACG
This sequence comes from Haliotis rubra, assembly GCF_003918875.1. Classification (NCBI taxonomy): domain Eukaryota; kingdom Metazoa; phylum Mollusca; class Gastropoda; order Lepetellida; family Haliotidae; genus Haliotis; species Haliotis rubra. The sequence goes on from NW_025767705.1 coordinate 320,482, forward strand.
AGTCACACATAAAAGTTCACAGTTCAGAGTTCACTCACAATCCATATGTGTAATTGTCCAAGTCTCGAACTCGTGCTGACCTAATGGCATCTGTATCCACTTCTTGTTCAGCATGTCCACAAACTGTCTCATGAAAGAAACCACACGACCCCTCTGTTTAGCTGACAATCCTTGCTTAAACAAGCCGAATTCCACTCGTTGCACCATATAAATACTGAGTCCATCTCCTCTCCGTGAAACATCGATGATAAAAAGTTCTCTTCCAATCTTTCTCTACGGGCTGTGACTTCTTCCTGTAGAGAGACTGAAACTTTGTTGGCCACTGTTGATGGCAGCTGAACATCCTTGTCACTTGTCTTGGTACTGTCTGCCACCTCTCTCACCTCTGCAAGTGTCTCAGGTCTGGTCCGCCCAACTGAGATCAAAGAAATGTTTAATAAGTGTTACGTCACTTGTATAGTAGTGCGGCGACGTTAAACGTTAAACGTTAAATCTCTGATGTATATGAAGAAGTTGGAAATTCCATTCTTTTAAGGTAATCTAATTTGAATGCATTGTTTAGATGTTCAGTTTAACTACTTGCCTGAACGTAACAACACAAATTTAGATGATTTAGCTTTTCTCTTATTACATTAGAAATGTGGTATAAAGAAATCTATTAAACACTGGAGGAGTTGATAAAGTAGAGGTGTTATGTCCATCACAATAGTCACATTTGATCAAACTTCCTGGTGACCGGCATTAATGTCGTCTAATCAGACGTGTTGCAGTTCAAATGTGAATTCTCCGTCATCCCTTTCAATGCACAGAAGTCTGAATGACCTAAGTGGTTGATGCCTTTCACTGCTAGCTATTATTCATGATGACATTCATATTTTGTCAAACTGTTTGGGATATGTATTCACTGAGCTTAATCACTTGTGATCACAACACCTACCGCTATAGGTATCAAGGGTACAGCACCCCTGTCTACTACATCTACCAGTTATCACGGGTACAGTTTATGCTATGCAGTTGCTTCCCGTAAGCAGTGTGATATTTGATATCCGCTTTTGATAACAATAAATCAGGTGTCAAGATATAATGGCTAGCCAGGGAAGTGTGACAAGCCATGACGAAAGCGTATGAACATACATATGTATGTAACAATTGAACATACTGATTCGTGTTCTTTGGTTAAGAGCTTTGGCAGTAGCCTTCGCCAGTATGCATTTCGGCAGACCTATCCCGCAAAGAGACATGTGAAGACACTTAGGAATTTATGAAGAAGCGGACAATTTCGGTATTTTAAGGTAATTGAATTTGAATGCATTGTTTAGATGTTCAGTTTAATTATCTACCTGAATGTAACAATACAAATTTATTGATACGCTACTCTGTTATTACATTAGAAATGTGGTATACAAGCAATCTATTAAACACTGGAGGAGTTGATAGAGGTGTTATGTCCATCACAATATTTGACATTTAATCAAACTGCCTGGTGAGAGGCATTAATGTCGTCTAATCAGACGTGTTGCAGTTCAAATGTGAATTCTCCGTCATACGTTTCAATGCACAGAAGTCTAAATGATCCAGGTGGTTGCTGCCTTTCACTACTAGCTACTGTTCATTATGACATTCATATTTTGTCAAACTGTTTGGGATAATATCATATGTATTCATCGAGCTTAATCACTATTGATCACTCTAATACACCTACTGCTATAGTTATCACGGGTACAATACCTCTGTGTACTACACCTACCAGTAATCACGGGTACAGTATCCCTGTGTACAACACCTACCAGTAATCACGGGTACAGTATCCCTGTGTACAACACCTACCAGTAATCACGGGTACAGTATCCCTGTGTACAACACCTACCAGTAATCACGGGTACAGTATCCCTGTGTACAACACCTACCAGTAATCACGGGTACAGTATCCCTGTGTACAACACCTACCAGTAATCACGGGTACAGTATCCCTGTGTACAACACCTACCAGTAATCACGGGTACAGTATCCCTGTGTACAACACCTACCAGTTATCACGGGTACAGTATCCCTGTGTACAACACCTACCAGTAATCACGGGTACAGTATCCCTGTGTACTACACCTACCAGTAATCACGGGTACAGTACCCCTGTGAACAACACCTACTTGTAATCACGGGTACCGTATCCCTGTGTACAACACCTACTTGTAATCACGGGTACCAGTAATCACGGGTACAGTATCCCTCTGTACAACACCTACCAGTAATCACGGGTACCAGTAATCACGGGTACAGTATCCCTGTGTACAACACCTACTTGTAATCACGGGTACAGTACCCCTGTGAACAACACCTACTTGTAATCACGGGTACCGTATCCCTGTGTACTACACCTACCAGTAATCACGGGTACAGTACCCCTGTGAACAACACCTACTTGTAATCACGGGTACCGTATCCCTGTGTACAACACCTACTTGTAATCACGGGTACCAGTAATCACGGGTACAGTATCCCTCTGTACAACACCTACCAGTAATCACGGGTACCAGTAATCACGGGTACAGTATCCCTGTGTACAACACCTACTTGTAATCACGGGTACCAGTAATCACGAGTACAGTATCCCTGTGTACAACACCTACTTGTAATCACGGGTACCAGTAATCACGGGTACAGTATCCCCGTGTACAACACCTACCAGTAATCACGGGTAAAGTATCTCTGTGTACAACACCTACCAGTAACCACGGGTACAGTATCCCTGTGTACAACATCTACCAGTAATCACGGGTACAGTATCCCTGTGTACAACATCTACCAGTAATCACGGATAGCAGTAATCACGGGTACAGTATCCCTGTGTACAACATCTACTTGTAATCACGGGTACCAGTAATCACGGGTACAGTATCCCTGTGTACAACACCTACTTGTAATCACGGGTACCAGTAATCACGGGAACAGTATCCCTGTGTACAACACCTACCAGTAATCACGGGTACAGTACCCCTGTGTACAACATCTACAAGTACTTGCGGGTACAGTACCCCTGTGTACAACATTTACCAGTAATCACGGTACAGTACCCCTGTGTACAACTACCTACAAGTAATCACGGGTACAATACCCCTGTGTACAACACCTACAAGTATTCATGGGTACAGTAGCCCTCTGTACAATACCTACTAGTAATCATGGTAAAGATTTTTATTGTTGTGAAAGTTAAGTCAGGACTTTTATGCGCCTGATTTGCCGTTCCATCTTTGCAAAATTTAGATGTGGTATTGCACCTTTAAAGTTGGTGAGTGAGTTAATATATAACGTCACATCGGCAATATCTCAGCCATACCGTGATCACCTTTAAGAATAGCAGCTGGTAGATAGTTTATTTTTGTGTCACGTGAATGTACATGTCAAAAAATGCAACGGTAAAAAGACATAGAAAAATACAGACACCAGGCCAGATGGCCAATGATACACACTAGACAATATGTGCATAAAATGTATAAAATATAAGATTAAAACATTAACGATTATCACGCATATGAAAGACCTAAGGAAAAAGAAAGAAACTTTATAGGGATGATAGCTTACGCCGATACATACGGCTAACTAAAACGGCCAGTGGATTAACAATAATTTCTGTTTGTAAAGAGGAGTGTAGCTTGTTCAGTGTTTGATAACTGAGCAAAATTTGGGTATAATATACTAGTTTTTCTAAACAGATCATACCGAAGATCAGAATAATAAGGACAGCTAACTAAGAAATGGACTTCGTCTTCGACAGCCTGACTACTACAGTGACGACAAAGCCTGTCTGCAAGTGGTGTCCCAGGACGAGAAAATCTACCACGTTCTATTTCTAATGGAAGTGTACCACAGCGAAGTTGACCTAGAACGCTACGGTGCCATCTGGGCAGTATAGCAGTTATATATGGTTCTGGAGTAACAGTGTACTTAAATTGTCTTTATGTGCGTAGCTTATTACCGTCCAGATTACCCTGGTCATTCCACAATTCCCGTAGCCACTCCTGATGATCTAACAACTGTATATTTTGAAATGACAAAGTCAATTCACTACTAGACATGTGTAGCATGTCTTGCACTGGGAGTTGCAACGATTGTAATAAAGATGACACTGTGTTAGGGGGAAATTTCGACGACCACGCTGTTTTGGGAAAGACTTCAATCCAGAAATATATGCTCGGCACCGTTTCAACACGAATTAAAATTATAAACTATTTTTCGCAATGTTATTGAAAACAACGATTCTCGGACACATGCTTCGGCAGCGGGTCCACAATAACATTGTCAAAGAGCAAAGTAACGATGTAAATTGAATAAACTTTGGCTTGATGCTTGACGAATACACAGATGTGTCAACCAGAAAACACCTTGCATTCGTGGGCCGTTTTCTGGAAAATGGAGAGGCGAAACTTGCATTTCTCCAGGATTCTGAAATTCCTAATGGAACTGCAGACACTATTGTGGAGAATGTCAAGGACTATCTACATGAGACTGACTTGGACCAGAGTAAAATGACCTGTTTTGCAAGTGATGGTCCAGCTGTTATGACAGGCAAAAAGGAATGGAGTAGTTGCACAACTGAAGAGAGACAATCCTGCTTTGGTTGATGTCCACTGTGTGAACCATAGACTGCAACTGGCTGTTAGTTCAGCTTTCAAATCAGTGACTGAAATCGAGTCAGTTGATGAAATGCTAATGGGACTTTTTAAGTACTATCATTACAGTACTGTAAGATCCAAGAGCCTTGAGCAGATGCAGACACTGACCAGAGAAATGGAAAACACTGCAGATGACACAGACACGTGTAATGTGACAATCAAAAAGGCTGTCCACACTCGTTGGCTGAGTCATGAAAAAGCTGTTCATGCTGTCAGGAGAAGCTATCCTGCTATCCTTGCTGACCTTGAGAATGCAGTTGGTATGGGGAATGACAAGCGGGCTGGTGACAAACAGAGTGTGACTGCCGAAGGTCTGTACAAACAGCTCATGTCCTACCACAAGTTCTATTTCATCTTGCTTCTGTGTGATGTCTGTTCACTCCTGTCAGGATTGACAAAGATGTTTGAGAGGAGAGATCTAGACTTAAGTATTGTTGAGCCTCAGATGAGAAGTTGCTTGGCATCTTTGAAAAAGATGAAGGACAAACCTGGTCCATACCTCTCCCGCGTGGATCAACTTGGAGAGCAGTATAACCTGGAGAAATGTGATAGCAGGAGAACAGATGTCTCAAGGTCAAAGACTCTATTCTTGGATAAACTGATAGAGAACCTGGAGGAGAGACTGAAGGTCACCCCCATCCTGACAAATCTGTCTGCACTGGATCTGAGGAAGGCTGGAGACTCTTCATTCCTGACATTCCATGGTGATGCTGAGGTATTGGAAATAAATTCACTCAAACTGGATTTTTGTAAAATATAACAACTTTGATATTGAAGAAGTAAATGTAAGAAATGAAAACTAACTTGTACTTGAATGAAATTTATCTATTCAAAACAGGCTTTTTTCACATTTTCATATATTGACATAATATTCAAATTTTGCAGATTACAGAACTGGCAGAGCACTTTGACCTGGATGTTGAAAAACACAGCTGGAGTGGAGTCAGGTCAAGGAACTGTTTGCTGAGGAAGTTGACACCTGTTCACCATCCACCATCCTGAAGACACTGACAAGCCTCAAGCCCCAACTGGGAGACCTCTACCCAAACATTGTGAAACTCCTGAGTATCCATGCTACTGTGATCCTTTCTACATCAGAGGTTGAGAGAATCTTCTCCAGGGTGAAACTCATTGTGACAGACCACAGGAACAGGCTGAAAGTAAATAACTGCACCAAGCTACTTATGGTCAGCATGAATGCTAATTCTTCTACTGACATTGACTTGAGGAAGTGTGTGGCCAAGTTCTTGGCACGAAAGAAGAGGAGAATATGAACGAATAATTTTATGAACTTACATCAAAGCATGCCAAACAGACCCAAATGATGTCAGCCACAGTAAATTATTGAACCCTTAATTGTTGTGCTTTTTTGTTTGCTGAATGCCCTTTTGAATTTTAAAGTGCCCTTTTTTCTCTGAGCCCACCCTGCCCTTTCATAATCCTGGGGGAAACACTAATACCCGACATCAAACGATTCGCCTCCCATGTTATTCATACGACGCTTCGAAAACGGAGGTATTTTCCGTTGTTATGTCATGTTACCGAGCGGAAAGCCACAGATATCGGGAAATAGGCGACCATACATATTATTTAAGAAATCTTTTTATAATACTTTTCTGATGACGTAAAATGAAAATATAAAAGAAAAGGCACGGGCATATTTATCACATGTCACAAATGGAAAAAAAAAATCGCCATAGTTTTTGAATAACATTATAAAAATAAACTTCATATTTATCAACAGTAGGATTAGATCTTTTAAATGGTGTATGGGATGTAGTAGCAATAACGTTTTACAAGCTTATAATTTCCTTCATAAACATAGGCTTCATCTATGACCTCAGAGTCTCGATAGTAAGGAAAGATATCAAGGGGAAGTAACTCGGTGCATATACTGTGGTTTCAGCAGGACGAACGTTTCACTATCCGAACGGGGTTTTTTTAAAACCAAAGTGTTCGTATTAACGAGGTCTGTATACTGAACCGCATAAAAAACGAAACATTGTTAAACATTATATTGTAACTACACATTGGTTACCTTTGTTGTGAAAAATCAGTTTTGTAATGTTCAGGTTCTGTTTGGTGATTTTTCTTGGATATTGCACATCGCCAAAACGCAGCAATTGAAATGCCTGTTGGGTGTGATTGCAGAAGTTTTTCATGAAAATCATGATGCGCATTTTGTCCCGGACACATAGGAGTATAAAAATGCCCTCAAATCAGTTTGAAATCACTCCCGACATCATCATCACTCACTCCAAGAATGCCAAGGTTAACGACGCAACAGAGGGAACAAGCCATCGGCCGTCTTGAAGCTGGACAGAGTGTTGCAGATGTTGCCAATGCATTCCATGTGCACATAACGACCATCTACCGTCTTCAGGAACGTTTTGTTGCTACACAGACCACTGCTGACCGCCAACGTCCTGGACGTCCGAGAGTCATAACACCACGGCAAGATCGACACATTCAACGTTCGCACATCGGGGATCGATTCTTATCTGCCAAAGAGACTGCCCGACAGACTACTGGACGTCACAACCGACCAATAAGCGGAGATACAGTTCGGCGCAGACTCAGAACAGTCCACCTCCTTTGTCGTCGTCCAGCTCGACGTCCTATCCTCACACAGAGACATCGTCAGAATCGTCTGCAGTGTGCTACGTTGCATGCATGGGGAGGTCCGAGCGTTATGGTATGGGCAGCGATTGGCCTGAATCAGATATTAGGGCCAGTATTCTTCCAGAATATTGGGCCAGGTCGGGGAAATGGAGTCACTGCCCAACGTTATATCGACCAGATCCTCCGAACCCAGGTTGTGCCATTTTCGTCCGACACCAGCAACACATTTTCCAGCAAGACAATGCCAGGTCCCACACTGCTAGAGTCACTCAGGCATTTTTCCAGCAGCACAGCATCCGGCTACTGCCATGGCCTGCTGTCAGTCCCGATTAAAACCCGATCGAACATTTTTGGGACGAGCTGCAGAGACGACTGAATGAAGTCCGACCACGTCAACCAACTGCAGCAGAACTCCAGGCAGCCATCATCCGGACATGTGCGGCAATCCGCAGGGCCTTTGTCAACCGTCTGACTCACTCCATGTTCAGGCGGTGCATAGCTGTAGTGAAGGCACGAGGTGGACATACGCGCTACTGACTTGTTGGGTCAATTTCGATTTTGTCTTCAATGCAAAGTAAACCAACAATGTTCCATGCATTTACTGACATGTCCCAATAATCATGCAATAAGTGTTGATTGCTAATATGTACCTGTTTTCATGCATTATCTGTCAAAAGGCAAGTTTTTATAAATCTGGGTTTTGACTTGCGTTTCTTTTGCGGTTCAGTATAAACGTAAATGTTGAGAACAGAGCTTTTTACCTTGAATAGATTTATTGAAGACGAAGAGCATGTTTTTTTACAGTGTCCCCTATATCATGTTTTTAGAATAGCTCATTTTACAAATGTTAAATCATTGTCAGTGACTACAAAATGTTATGTTAAAACACGCGTTCTATTTACTACCAAAACCTGCTTTTTAATACTATAACGTAGAAAACACATCTTATATGGACATATTATCGTTTTTATATATGCATATATGCCTATTTGCATATGTTTTACTGTCTCTAATAACTTAATATGAGTGGTGCTGTATCATATTCTTACCTTACCAAGTCTTATGTCTCTCAATATATTCGTTTAAAGATGTACATCGGTGACACGTAACTACAGGGGCGCAGCTGCCATTATAAAATAGCCCGGGCTTACACAAGATTTTAACTTATCTGAATCTAAAGTTTTGTAACCTATCGGGCTTACACGAAAAAATTGGCTTGCTACGCGCCGGAAATAAAGTATCTGCATGTCTGTCTACAAATTACAGATGACGTCCCATGCTCTGCCGTTACAGTGTACAGAAAGGAGTGAGGGAAATTGCCGATCTGACCTGCCCCTCCCTGCTGTGCTGGATGCACGACCCGATCCGCCAAACAACGTGGCTAGCCTGCGAGAGGCAACCGCAGTCGCCCACGACGTTACCAGACGCAGCGTCTAGGCGGTAGATAGTGGTAAAGCGTCACAGCTGGTTGTGTCATGAAGACTAATCGAACTGATAATCTGTGAATCAGTTTAAAGGACTGCAAGAGCGCTTTCCGTGATGCAACTTACATTTCTCGTACACCTTATTTCTACTGAAAGTCTGTTCTGATTATAATAAACTTTATTATTCATTTATATAATAGTCTCTCATAACTCCATATATGGGTGGCTGAAACTTTGTTTGCAATGTATACTCAATTTAATTTGATTGGGCGTGACTATGAAAAACAATCTGTCTGCCCACCAAAAGAAAGTGTCTGGTTCTAGTTGTGAAAAAAGGAATCGGCCAATATGTAGCTACACACCCCGAGCTCAGTCATCGGAAATAAGCAGACTTTTCTATGTCCATTTAGTACAGAAACTTACGTGAATGTTGAATTGTATATTTTAAATATTAATGTAATTGTTGAATGAAAGAAGATCTCTCTACGCTACTCTCTTGTAGTATTTCTATCAAATGTACATATGTATATGTTAAGAATTGTGTTGACCGACTAGAACGGCTTCCCTGATTTTATGTCCAAAATTGTCCTGGGCTCACTTGCACAAAGCGATCTTAGCGCTAAGACTACCTTACATCTATGTTGGAGTATGCGAGTTACGATCATTGGGTCCTGGACAGATGTTGGTGTTATAGAGTGAGTGAATTTAAGTATGCAGCCAGCCAGTGCAGCCCTTCACCTTTAGAGGTAATGATCTCGCTGGTGTACAGACAATATATGTTTTGGCCAGAAACTATGTACCTGCTGTCCACAGATCATGTACTGTAATTCCATGATACATCAGGGATAACCATAATTGATTAATATGTTGCTATATTTAATCACCCGATAGCTAATCGAAGCGAGGCGGTGTGAACAGCTGATTGTTCATTCCAGGTCTCTGTTGGCGTTTTGCAGTCGGTACTTAAGCTGTTGCCCTGGATGCTTGAACCCTTCTAAAGATGAAGTATACATACATTGTATACTTACTAACATCTAGATCATATTATAGCCGATTTCAGTAGATCGGGGGACACTTGAACATTTGGAAGAGTAGAAACTTGAATTTTTGTCAGCCACAAATAATCCTTTATTATGTTTAAATACATATTGCAGAGTATTTACTAAGTGTAATGTGTGGTTTTATAAATAGATAATACATTCAGACTACTTTTCACTCCCTGCATTAACAGTATTGTAGGCATCAAATGATTACAATTTACTTACTTGTAGTGTCTGCATGCGCTTTGCCTTGAATATGATAATGATTATGATGGACAAATCGTGATTATAATTTCATTACGCATTGCCTTTCATGATTCCTTATTGAAAACCGATGTTTGAAATTCCCACACGAACAATTAATAACGTACTTTTACTCTGACCAATCGATTTCTGTATACCTCACTGTTATAATGATGTTAGATATCTTTGTAATATATCATGGTACATGTGTACTAGTGCGCTACACATGCATGACGTTTTAGCAGTTTTTATATACATGTATAAGTAAAATAGCTTTGGTTTGGCTGTTTAACGCCACATTCAGCAACATCCCCACTATATGGCGGCGGTCCGAAAATAATCGAGTCTAGACCAGACAATTCATAGACCTGCAGCATGAGCATTGATCTACGCAATTGGCATACACACGATCCCGTTAGCCGCGCGCCCGTTACAAAAAGCATTGCTTGCTGAAGACCAATTCTAACCCGGATCTTCACGGGTTATGCGTAAAATAACATATTAAAGAAATACATTTAGACATATCTACATGGAATTATTGTGTGATTATATTTGCATTTACTTTATCATATTTGATTTTAATTTCTTGGGCAGGTTTTCGACATTATACTACTATCTGATAAATAGACCTCATACTGCAGTTGTCTTAAAGTACTGCTAAATGAATAAGAAACGGATCAGTACATTAAGATATGCGATTACTCACAATTATGGACATGTTTTATCAGGGACAGAATGAAATAGGTACACTTTTTGTTCATCACTGTTTAAATTGTTTGGAAATCGCACAATTTCAAATATTTTGAACACGTTTTCCTCATATATGAGATAAGATAGCTCGTACCTATAGGTTTGAATAATTAGAGAAACACAAGCCGAATAACTTTTCCCTTTCATGGCCACATGCAGGCATCAATACTTAGTCAAACCATGTGAAATACATGTATATTGGAAATTTTAAGGAGATTTGCTAATTTGGCACTCGGTTTGCTTGCAGAGTTTGACAATAAATTCACAACTTGTTTACTTGGTCAAGTTAAAAAGAAGTTGTTATCCATAAAACGTGTAATGCATTCATACTGATACTAAATTGTGTTTGTTGCCTAAAGCCCAATATTCCCGTTATATGGTGGCGGTCTGTCAATAATCGAGCCTGGACCAGACACTCCAGTGATCAACATCATGAGCATCGATCTACGCAATTAATGATGATAAGCACATTAGCGAAGAATATGAAATCCTTGACAGACAAGGGACAGATTAAGTCTAAGCTTATTTGTATCTTTATCACAGGAGAGTACTTGTTGTAGAACTTATCAGTAAAATTCTTCGCTTTGCGTTTTTATCAGCGTTTTCTGAAAGCTTATTTTTCAGGCACATTAGCTTGTTTCCACCTACCCTATCATTGCAATGAGTTTATTGTAGTATCCACAAAGTGATTTGTCTATTATTCTGCTCTGCTCACCCATTCGTGACATGCGTAAGACGTCGTATGCCTTTCATGCTCTAGGTATCAGAGCCATGATGCACATGTACAATAATATAGCTATTACGCCGTCATTATTTTTTTCTGTGTTTCTCATCTCCCGACCGATTCAAATTTTTCCTTCCGACGGAAGAATTTTATTATTATTATTATTTTATAAAATGTCGCCGACAGCAATAATTTCAGCCCGACCAAACGAAAAATGTGCCTGAAAAGTTAACTTTAAAAATATAGTATTTTGAAAAGTCTTTCGCATCTCAATGGGCGATCTTTTTGAATTTATTTTCCCTTCACTAATGCTCGGTGCGGACTAATGAGTCAAAGCTGACTCTATTGCACCTTTCATCATGGAAAGAACAGTTGTTGAGAACGCACTACCTTTAAACTGGCACATATTGTGTTGTTAGGTTAGAACAGCACCATGTGTTAAATAACCGGGACACGAATTGATGCGACGGGACATTACAGGAAAAACGCCAAGAACATGAAATAAATGGTATATTTCCTCGGCTTTTCCTACTTAAAAATTAAGCATAGTCAGACAGGAGTTACATCACTCCGATGAAATGATGTACATGTATACTTTTTTTTCATTAAAAAATCAGCGTTTGTGCTATTTACGACAGTAGATTTTCGTTATTTCTCTGACTTACTTGTGAACATTCAATCGGGTGACTGTGCAAGTGTATGTGTAGATACTGGCCACAACACCGGAATGGACAAATCGGTTTCCAGGATTAAATTATAACATATTCAGAATATTCATGTTTGATCCAAATGCTTGGTGACAGGTATTAATCAAATCCATCAATTGTATTGCAGTTCAAATATGAGTTCTGACAGTCACTTGATTGAATGTTCGGCTAAATATACACATATACAAATAGTTATTACAATGGTGAATGTTGCATAGGTACACTATAAACACGCTTAATTTAATATAAGTGGCGTGATAAAATACAAATATATTATCCATTAACTTGCCGCTGTGGTAGCTTCAGGCTCAAACATAAATATTTACACAGATTATTTAATAACTCATTAAGTAGCAGATAATAATTGATTAAATTTATAGGGAGACGGATTGTTGTTGTACATTTGTGGTAAATAGCAGTTTCTTAGATTGCTATAGCATTCACATATAAGTATGAAGTGAAATTCATCTTCTATTCCTTTATTACATGTGAGGCAAATACGTTGATTAAAATCAACTCCCAACCACCGTCACTCATTAACCTTTAATTTTAAAATATCCGCTCTGATCCTAGTAAGAATATTTCTGTCTTTTTTTATTTGTTGGAAATAGTTAAATAGTTTTTTGGCTCTGAAGGGCGTTTCAATTGTCTGTACAGCATATACCTTGAATTTTGTTCAATTGTAATATTCAGTGACTGTATATACATGTCAACTGCAACTTGTCTAAACATTTGAAGAAACTGGGATTCTTTACCAACACCTTGAAATAACCAAACATGACCAAATCCACATGAAAGCAAGAAATTACGCACAGATGAAACATAGTTATCATAACCAAAATTATCGTAATACATGAGCATATCATAAGCTTTTTTTGAATTCTTTGTTGATGCATATTTACAAGTTTAAGGCAGTATTTTAGGAAACGCCGTTGTGCATTTATATTCATTGGGTAACGTCCACATTCACCATAAACAATTACATTTGGTGTTTGGGGACCAACATTTAAGAACTTCTTACATGCAGTTAAATGTACATTTTCAATCTTATAAAATTTATTAATACCCCATACTTCGGCACCATACAAAAGGATTGGTTGAATTTAAGCATCAAATATTTTGAAAAATACAGAATAGTCAACATTATCCAATTTATATTAGTGGCGTAGTACTTCTAGAAGTGCCCTTTTACCCCGAGATAATAAATCTAATATACATTTATTGAATTTACAAGAAGATGAAAAAGGAATACCTACATATCTATATGAATCAACTGTTAAGAGACGTTCACCTTTATAAAACCATTTCTCATTTCTCGCTCTAGGGACCACCTGTTGTAAAAACAACAATCTGAGTTTTCTCTAGATTAACTACAATCCCAACGTATCTGCATATAAGTTCCAGAATTGCTAATTGTCTTTGTAAACCCGATATAACATCAGAAACTAAAACCACATCCTCAGCACAAAATAATAATAAAATTTCTACCATATCTGGAAATATTTGCACACCAAATTTTCCGTGTTGTGTTATTTCTATAACAATTCATTTATAAAAAACGAGAAGAGGAGCGGACTTAGAATGCATCCTTGCCTTAATCCTGTTGGACATTCTGAAATAATTAGCAATATTCCAGCAAATTACAATATCATTATCCTTTTTCAAAACAGGCTTTAACAGAGCTATAAATACTTTTCACTCCTCTAAGCATCTTTCCACTTATACCAGTTGCATAAAGACATTCCCATAGTTTTTTATGGTCGATCTCATCAAAGGCCTTTCGGAAGTCAACAAAGGAGGCATATAACTTCTTTTTTTTCTTTAGTAAAGTTTTTTGGATGGTAGCATATAGCGAGAAAATGTGATCTGCTGCTGAATATCCTTTTCTAAAGCCAGCCTGGGTTTCTGTAAATTTGTCTCTTAGAGTAGCCCAATTTGTCAATCTTGCGTTAAGTATACATGTATAAATTTCATTCAAAGTACAAAGTATAGATATTCCTCTATAATTGTAGGGATTGTCTTTATTACCCCCAGCCACTGGTCAAACTTCTGGATAGCGGTTGTGCCGTCGACTGCAACGAAAAATGTTGGGTCAATAGGTGGTACATATGTTGCAAATACAGGGACATCTTTATTGTTGCCAACTGTACTTTTATCTAGCTTTATACAGACAACTTTGTCTATATCTACAAGAATGTGTTAGCATTTCCTAGCTAGAGTGTTTTCAACAAAACGATCACTCCGCCGGATAATCTTCCAGCCTTTGCTATTCTATGTGCTTATGATATACATAAACATGTCGTAAGCAGAAATCTCGGTTAATGCAGTTAAATTATCGAGAAATGGTTCCACCAGACAATTGAACTCAAAGTTATGTATATAAGCAATCAAATCTGGGTTATCGACATGTGACAGAACACCCTCTATATTTCACGTTAGGAATTTAAAGTTAATACTGAAACTGGAACGTAATACACCTTATGTATGCTGTAGATCGTCGTTCTGGGCCGGGCCGGCTCCCTAGCTCCCATCCATAGGGATGTTATGGTCAGCAGACGACCTGCCGTCGACAGAGGGGGCGTAGGTCTCCAAGTCGATGCCGTGACTCCTGTACAGGTGTAGGCGAAGACGCAGACACAGACGCTGAAGTCCCTTTTCGAGCAGCATAGGCATATCTGAGCGTCCTGTCCGATCTCGAGTTGTCAGAATGACCTGGTCTCGTGATCAGGTTACCATTCTAAAATGCACTTTCAGGGGAATCCCCTATGCTGAAGCGGTAAATTGACACGCGAGGCGCCTTTACGCTCTATCCGTTTCTGCTATTCACCGTGTTCATGTTCAGTGTATGTGTGCACTGACAGGAAAAGCCTGGTGTATCAACACTTGTACGGCTTGCATACATTTGAAGAAACTTTCCGTTGTTTTAAGGTAATCTAATTTGAATACATTGTTTAGTTGTACTGTTAAATTACATACCTGAATATTAGAACAAGATTTTAGATGATTTGTCTAACCTGTTATTAAATTACAAGTATACAAGTATATTATACGGTCGTGTGCATGTGTATGTGTAGACACTGGCCATGGCCTAAGCGGGCTTGTGGACAAATAGGTTTCCCGGACATAAAACAGGTGATTTGTCTATCATAATATTCAGATTTGATTTAACGGATTGGTGATATGCATTAATGTAGTCTAATAAATTGTGTTGCAGTTCCAATATGAGTCTCAGTGGTTGGTGTCTTTCACTACTAGCTACTCTTCATTTTGATATTCATATTTTATCAAACAGTTTTGAGATTTAAATTCATTAAGCATAAACACTTGTGATTATGATCTAATGGAAAAGGCTGCTGCTAAATCTGCTAGCAGGGTTTCAGGACAATGTGAGGTATCCAACCATTACCCTTATTCCTCTTCGACACGACGGTATGGTCTGTGATCAGCTACGGTGCCTCTGTGTGGGGTAATGGTGATGTGACTACAATCAACGCAGCTCATCACAGAGCTGTTAGATTTTCCTCGGCGTGGGTAAATATGCACCGAATATTGCTATTAATAGGGACACAGGGTGGATACTATGTTCATCAATAGTTATGTATAGTTAGACAGAGGTGTCGTTTTAGAAATATGGCTGATCGTTTATGGAAACATACTGATACTAAATTTAGTTTGTTGTCTAAAGCCCAATATTCCAACTATATGGTGGCGTCTGTCAATAATCGAGCCTGGACCAAACACTCCAATGATCAACATCATGAGCATCGATCTACGCAATTAATGATGATAAGCACATTAGCGAAGAATATGAAATCATTGACACACAAGGGATAGAGTACTTGTTGTAGTACTTGTCAGTAAAATTCTTCTTTTTGCGTTTTTATTAACGTTTTCTGAAAGCTTATTTTTCAGGCATATTAGCTTGTTTCCAGCTACCCTATCATTGCAATGCGTACGGGTTTATTGTAGTATCCGCGAAGAGATTTGTCTATTATTCTCCTCTGCTCACCCATTCGTGACACGCGTAAGACGTCGTATGCCTTTCATGCTCTAGGTATCAGTGTCACGATGCACATGTACAATACTATTAATATTTCAGCCAACTCACATAGAGCATACAGAGGAGCCTGAACATATATGCAACAAGCTCACAATTAGATTGTTTTAAGGTAATCTCATTTGAATTCTTCGTTTAGTTGTTCTGTTTCATTATATAATGGTCGTTATCCAATATTGTCAGTCAATATTACAACGGGTTATAAACTTAGAAGTCTGACATATCTTGGCCCGGTACTGAACGTTAATAATCTTACGCAGGCTGTGTACTGAAACAGACTACACTATACATGTCAGTGTTTGAAGGTTTAAAAGCTGTAGACCGCCTCTGTGGTGTAGTGGTTAGAGCGTCCGCCCGGAGAGCGGAAGGTCGTGGGTTCGATCCCCGACCGCGTCATACCAAAAGACGTTGAAATATGGTACTTGTTGGTCCCTGCCTGGCGCTCGGCATTAATGGGTACAACAAGGACTGGTCGGCTTGGAGTCAGTATAATGTGTCTGAGTGGGGTATTCATGCTTCACTGCGGCATGGTATCTCAGTAGGCTAGCACTATAAAACCAGCTTAAGTCTGGGCTAGTACAAGCAGCCGCACATACATATACACACGCATGCACGTCGTCATATGAGCGAAATATTCTCAAGTACGACGTAAAGCCCAATTTCACCTCACCTCACCTTAAAAGCTGTAAGCTGTAAGATGGTGGGGCATGGTTGGAAGAGCAGCAGTTCCAGTTGGTAAAACCCACGAGCACCAGAAAAGGAGGGAGAAGTGAGTGGACAGACGGACGGACGGACGGATACTACATTTGTGGATATGGGTCAGAATACCGCGAGGGACAAAAATAATTTTCCAGAATTTAAATATTACGTCAGTTCTGGTGACCCTCATTTTAAATCTGTATGTTCTGATGTTGAACACGGGAGGCTTCCACACATCCTGAGACTGAATACGAATGTTCTGTATGACGACACGAGTTCTATAGCTGATCCTGTGATCTGTTATAGAACCGTGTGTTTTCGCCTGGGGGGAAGACTATGCACACCATCATACGATGAATGGTGGTTGATCAATTCAAATTCCAACATTACCGTATTTTCAAACTTTAGAGGCAACTGTAACCTGTCGATTGAAATTAGTCGCTAGAATAACTCTCCACGTAAGGAACAGAAAACACATATGGTTCTCGCCTGCTTCCAACAGAGCCATGTCAGATCTGGAAGCTGGTAGAGGTAGTGTTATGTGGGCAGTCTTCTTCAGTGTATCTTTCCTTGCGCTCCTCCACCATGTACATCGATCTGGACGGTCCAACCTTAAACTGACAGGGAATGTCGCGTGCGAGTGCTAATACAACACTTAGAGACAGGTAACTGGAACATTTGGAAAAGTAGAAACTTACATTTTGTCAGCCACAAATAATCCTTTATTATGTTTAAATACATAATGCAGAGTATTTACTAAGTGTAATGTGTGGTTTTATAAATAGATAATACATTCAGACTACTTTTCACTCCCTGCATTAACAGTATTGTAGGCATCAAATGATTACAATTTACTTACTTGTAGTGTCTGCATGCGCTTTGCCTTGAATATGATAATGATTATGATGGACAAATCGTGATTATAATTTCATTACGCATTGCCTTTCATGATTCCTTATTGAAAACCGATGTTTGAAATTCCCACACGAACAATTAATAACGTACTTTTACTCTGACCAATCGATTTCTGTATACCTCACTGTTATAATGATGTTAGATATCTTTGTAATATATCATGGTACATGTGTACTAGTGCGCTACACATGCATGACGTTTTAGCAGTTTTTATATACATGTATAAGTAAAATAGCTTTGGTTTGGCTGTTTAACGCCACATTCAGCAACATCCCCACTATATGGCGGCGGTCCGAAAATAATCGAGTCTAGACCAGACAATTCATAGACCTGCAGCATGAGCATTGATCTACGCAATTGGCATACCATGACATGCGAGCCTGACCACACGATCCCGTTAGCCGCGCGCCCGTTACGAAAAGCATTGCTTGCTGAAGACCAATTCTAACCCGGATCTTCAAGGGTTATGCGTAAAATAACATATTAAAGAAATACATTTAGACATATCTACATGGAATTATTGTGTGATTATATTTGCATTTACTTCATCATATTTGATTTTAATTTCTTGGGCAGGTTTTCGACATTATACTACTATCTGATAAATAGACCTCATACTGCAGTTGTCTTAAAGTACTGTTAAATGAATAAGAAACGGATGAGTACATTAAGATATGCGATTACTCACAATTATGGACATGTTTTATCAGGGACAGAATGAAATAGGTACATTTTTTTGTTCATCACTGTTTAAATTGTTTGGAAATCGCACAATGTCAAATATTTTGAACAGGGTTTGCTCATATATGAGATAAGATAGCTCGTTGGAATATTTAGAGAAACACGAGCCAAATAACTTTTCCCTTTCATGGCCATATGCAGGCATCAGTACTGAGTCACACCATGTGAAATACATGTATATTGGAAATTTTATGGAGATTTACTCATTTCATTTGAACAGGCACTCGCTTTCCTGAAGAGTTTGTCAATAAATTCACAACTTGTTTACTTGGTCAAGTTAAAAAGAAGTTGTTATCCATAAAACGTGTAATGCATTCATACTGATACTAATTGTTTTTGTCTAAATCCCAATATTCCAATTATATGGTGGCGGTCTGTCAATAATCGAGCCTGGACCAGACACTCCAGTGATCAACATCATGAGCATCGATCTACGCAATTAATGATGATAAGCACATTAGCGAAGAATATGAAATCCTTGACAGACAAGGGACAGATTAAGTCCAAGCTTATTTGTATCTGTATCACAGGAGAGTACTTGTTGTAGAACTTATCAGTAAAATTCTTCTCTTTGCGCTTTTATCAGCGTTTTCTGAAAGCTTATTTTTCAGGCACATTAGCTTGTTTCCACCTACCCTATCATTGCAATGCGTATGAGTTTATTGTAGCATCCGCGAAGAGATTTGTCTACTATTCTCCTCTGCTCACCCATTCGTGATATGCGTGAGACGTCGTATGCCTTTCATGCTCTAGGTATCAGTGCCATGATGCACATGTACAATAATTTAGCTATTAGGCCGTCCGTATTTTTTTCTGTGTTTCTCATCTTCCGACCGATTCAAATTTCCTTCCGACGGAAGAATTTTTTATTATTATTATTTTACAAAATGGGGCCTACAGCAATAATTTCAGCCCGACCAAACGAAAAATGTGTCTGAAAAGTCAACTTTATAAAAATAATATTATTTTGAAAAGTCTCTCGCATCTAAATGGGTGATCTTTTTCAATTTATTTTCCCTCCACAAATGCGCTAGGAGTGGACAGACAGACAGACGGACGTGCATGCATATGTGTAGATACTGGCCACAACGCCGAAGTTAACAAATCGGTTTCCAGAAGTAAAATAGGACATGCTCAGAATATTCATGTTTGATCCAAATGCTTGGTGACATGTATTAATCAAATGCATCAATTGTATTGCAGTTCAAATGAGTTCTGACAGTCACCCGATTGAATGTTCACAAGTTACTCAGAGAAATAAGAAAATCTACTGTCGTAAATAGCACAAACTCTGATTTAATGGAAAAAAGGGATACATCATTTCATCGGAGTGATGTAACTCCTGTTTGACTATGCTTAATTTTAAGTAGGAAAAGCCAAGACAATATACCATTTGTTTCATGGCGTTTTTCCTGTAATGTCCCATCGCATCAATTCGTGTCAAGTTGTGATACGCGCACATCAAGTCGGAAACTATAGGGTCAATTTCAAGCGAGACGTTTTCTAATGCTCAGGCTCTTAACATCGTCAATATGTTTCAACAGTAGAGTCAAGTCAAGTCAAATCTTCTATTTCGTATGAAGGCCTTCAGCCGATATACATATATACAAATAGTTATTACAATGATAATTGTTGCATAGGTACACTATAAACACGCTTAATTTAACATAAGTGGCGTGATGAAATACAAATATATTATCCATTAACCAGCCGCTGTCGTGGCTCAAGGCTCAAACATAAATATTTACAAAGATTATTTAATAACTCATTTGATGTAGCAGATAATAATTGATTAAATTTATAGGTAGACGGATTGTTGTTGTACATTTGTGGTAAAGAGGAGTTTCTTAAATTGTTATAGCATTCACATATAAGTATGAAGTGAAATCTATCTTGTATTCCTTTATTACATATGGGGCAAATACGTTAATTTTAAAACACCCGCTCTGATCTTAAAGTCCTGTCGGAAATGCTAGAAAAATGCTTTTTGACTTCAGAGGTATTACAGTTACTTAAATAACAAATAGCACTTTAAGAAACATCTACCTATTGTAGACCGAGGGAATAAATTTTTGAGACATGCCCTGAAATGCGTTTTTACTTATGAAAATACCAGAAACTTAGAAAAATAAGGGTTAGTGGGACGTTATTTGATACAAACATTAACTGCCAGTGTTACGTCATCAGCACCCACGGTATCGACAGGTGAATTTGACATCTGAACACACGCTCGGGCGAGGGGTCATCTCAATAGATGTTTTCTTCAAAATGTTGGATATGTGTACGTATAGTATACGTATTGGTTATTTATGGGATCATTTGTGTATATGTGTTTGTTGTGAAATAAACATACGAATTACTCTACATTGGAAAGACTTCTATCTTATCGATTGATTGTAGAAATGTGCAACGTTTTAATAAATGTTTTGCATGTCAACAGTATATTTCATTGCAAAAATATGGATGTAATTCGGTCAGTTTAATCTAGTTGTGAACATTGGCCAAAGATTTAACGAAGTCACCGGTGTAGCTTCTTTAGAATATATATATTCTTCTTCTCATAAAGTTTGTAGACCGCCCATCTAAGTACTCCCTTGTCAAAGTTGTCAAGGATGGTTTTACGTCCCGGTTATGCTTTTGAGACGGTCCCTGTCCTGTCTGATTTGTTTACAAGATTGTAAACTTGTTGGTAAGACATAACAACAGCTCTACAAGTTCTGTAATAAACCTTTCTAAACTAATGAAAGGTTTACCTCAGTCCTTTTCAAGCCCCCCCAAAACTTATAAATCTTTGCAACAATCGACTGCAAATCATTAGCCAAAGTGAACGCTGTGATAAAGATGTGTATGCATGACGGGAAACTTCTTTATCAAGACTTAACATTTATATTAACATTTCTTCAAATAAAGAAGCGATAATTAAGTAAAGTAACACAAACATTCAACATTTATTTGTTTAAGAAAAACGTTGATTCATCTTTTTACACCACTTGTATTATTAGCATAAATGTAAAGACTATTTCAGATTTCTGTTGTTGAACTCTGAAAAAATCTTGAGTTGTTGTTTTGGTACCAAATTCTCTCCTGTAAACTGCCCTTTAAATGCACGGGAATGTTAAATCAATTGAAATAAAAAATTAGGTACACTATAGGCGAGTTGATATATTGACAACATAGTCCATTTATCCCCTTTCTAAATATATTAAGGCTAAAAAGCATTTTTCTAGCATTTCCGACAGTACTTTAATACATAGTACAGTGTAGATACCCATAGTACAATGTTGATACCCATAGTACAATGTTGATACCCATAGTACAGTGTTGATACCCATAGTACACTGTTGATACCCATAGTACAGTGTTGATACCCATAGTAGTGTTGATACCCATAGTACAGTGTTGATACCCATAGTACAGTGTTGATACCCATAGTAGTGTTGATACCCATAGTACAGTGTTGATACCCATAGTAGTGTTGATACCCATAGTACAGTGTTCATGCCTATAGTACAGTGTTGATCACCATAGTACAGTGTTGATACCCATAGTAGTGTTGATACCCACAGTACAGTGTTGATACCCATAGTAGTGTTGATACCCATAGTACAGTGTTGATAGCCATAGTAGTGTTGATACCCATAGTACAGGATTGATACCCATAGTACAGTGTAGATACCCATAGTACAGTGTTGATACCCATAGTACAGTGTAGATACCCATAGTACAGTGTTGATACCCATAATACAGTGTTGATACCCATAGTACAGTGTTGATACCCATAGTACAGTGTAGATATCTATAATAGTGTTGATACCATAGTACAGTGTTGTTACCCATAGTACAGTGTTGATACCCATAGTACAGTGTAGATATCTATAGTACAGTGTTCAAACCCATACTACAGTGTAGATACCCAAAGTACAGTGTTGATACCCATAGCACAGTGTTGATACCCATAGTACAGTGTAGATATCTATAGTAGTGTTGATACCATAGTACAGTGTTGATACCATAGTACAGTGTTGATACCCATAGTACAGTGTAGATACCCATAGTACAGTGTTGATACCCATAGTACAGTGTAGATATGTATAGTACAGTGTTGATACCAATATTACAGTGTTGACACCCATAGTACAGTGTAGATATCTATAGTAGTGTTGATACCCATAGTACAGTGTTGATACCCATAGTACAGTGTAGATATCTATAATAGTGTTGATACCATAGTACAGTGTTGTTACCCATAGTACAGTGTTGATACCCATAGTACAGTGTTGATACCCATAGTACAGTGTTGATACCCATAGGACAGTGTTGATACTAAACCTCTTTAAATAGAAATATGATTTTTGTCTTAATTCCGTGTATTTATTGCATGTAATGAAATAATGCACAGCATTTTCGACTGGATGTCCACATGAGCACGAGGGGCTGTCGATGATGTCTATCAAACCTATTAGCATTCAAATCAAATCAGTTTAGATCAAAAATACTAGTTTTGTTATATTGTCTTAATATCGAGTTTTTGAATCGGGATAAAGTATCAATATTTTCAATTTCAGAACTTAGGGATTTCCACAGTTTTATTGCATCGGGTAGAAATGATCTGGCATATGTCGTCGGTAAGATGAAAGACTTGTAGATAATTTCTAAACTTTTACGCGATAATCGATATTTCAAATTTCTTGAGCATTTAATCAGTGGGCTAACTTTCTTTTCATAGAGTTTATGTGGATATCCCAGTAACAGTTATTTTGAAGGGTCATCTGTATACTCTATGTGCTAATCTTCCTTTGGGTCAGTCCATCATGCCAGACAGGTAAATGCCATGTGTTGTTTTAACTAAATGTGGGAATACTTGGGTGTAGGGGTAGTGGCATGTAGGGGTTATGGGGTACAACCCCCATTACCCTACATGCCACTACCCCTACAGCTTACAACAACATAGTTTACGGTCTGTTGCACTGTTAATCCCCTGCCTGTTGGGGCGGTGGGGTAGCCTAGTGGTTAAAGCGTTGGCTCGTCACGCCGAAGACCCGGGTTCGATTCCCCACATGGGCACAATGTGTTAAGCCCATTTCTGGTGTTCCCCGCCGTGATATTGCTAACAGCGGCGTAAAACTAAACTCAGTCAGTCCCCTGCCTGTTACCTATTCCATACAATGGACTAATCCACGTAAGAGACATAACAACACACAGCTAAAAGATTGTGAGAACTCTCTTTTCATAGAGTTTATGTGGATATCCCAGTAACAGTTGTTTTGAAGGGTCATCTGTATACTCTATATACCATGCCATGTGTTGTTTTAACTAAATGTGGGAATACTTGGTCAAAATTAGTTCTCCTACATATGCAGCGTATTTCAAATATCAATAATACAAGGCGTTTAAATACTAATTATATCCGTACAAATATGCAATATTCCATAATGAACAAGTATGGTAAAATGTGTCAAGCACGTTTATGGAAAGATAATGACGTGAATAGTAGAAGTAAGCTCCGCAGCTTGAGACCCTGTAAAGAGTTTTGTACTGTGAACTGTTTCTGAACTGTGACTATAAACTTTAACTCACTGTAAAGATTTTTAATTTTCTGAAAGTAGTCAGGACTTTTATGATCCGTGGTTACCATTCTGCTTTTGTAAAATTTAATTGTGGTATTGCACGTTTAAGACCAGAAGCGTACAGATATATTAATCTAAATGTTGAGGATAGACTTTGCTTTAACTGTAATAAATTAATTGACAACGAAGAGATTGATGATGATTTTTATGGAGAAGCATGTGCAATGTGAATAAACCCCTAAAATTTACGTACAAAGTAAGTGCCCCCCCCTATGTCATGTACAAAATTGATGACCCCCCTAGAAACATGTGTACAAAATTGATGACCCCCCCTACCTCCCCAGAACAAAATGGGTGACCCCCCTTAAAATCATCATCAATCCCCCTGGCCATAAATTATGAACGGTCCCTTATCGTTTGTCAGAGCTCGCCGTTTGACAGAGCACGCTGCACGACGTGCTTGCAAGGATTAGAAGGAGCGTAGTGTTGCAATATACAAGTGCTTAGATGTACTGATACTGAATAATATTTATACATCCAGTTAAATGAGTTTGTCTAAAAAATTCTGGACTGGTTATTGTACCTAGTTGCGCAATAGGACGGAACCCTGTCAACAGTAAACGAGACTTGTGTAATCAATGTTTTGACTTGTTTGCTACAGTGTCCCTTATGTGATGATTTTAGAGTAACTCTTTTGCATGTAATAAATGTTAAGCCACTGCCATTGACTACAAACGTGAAATACTGTTTTACTACCAGAACCTGCTTTTCAATACTATAGGTAGAAAACACATCTTATATGGATATATTGTCACTTATATATAATGTAGAAATGCCTGCTTGTATGTTTTTATTGTCTCACATAACTTAATATGAGTGACGCTGTATCATATTCTTACTGTATCAAGTCGTATGTCTGTATATATATTCTTCTAAAGATGTACATCAGTGACACGTAAATAAAATATATGTCTGCCTGTTACAGATGACGTCCCAGGGTTTGCCGATACAGTGGCCAGAAAGGAGCGAGGGAAATGACCGATCTGACCTGCCCCTCCCGCCAAACAACGTGGCCAGCCTGCGAGTCGCCCACGACGTTACCAGACGCAGCGTCCAGGCGGAAGATAGTGGTCAAGCATCACAGCTGGTAGCGTCATAAAGACTCATAGAACTGATAATCTGGGAATCAGGTTTCCATTTTGTTATGTCGTGTATTATGAAAAATGTAAACATTAATGGAAATAAAAGACTGTTTAAATCACCCGTAAATAAAATATCTGTCTGCCTGTTACAGATGACGTCCCATGGTCTGTCGATACAGTGTCCAGAAAGGAGTGAGGGAAATGACCGATCTGATCTGCCCCTCCCTGTTGTGCTGGATGCACCACCCGACCCGCCAAACACCGTGGCCAGCCTGCGAGAGGCAACTGCAGTCGCCCACGACGTTACCAGACGCAGCGTCCAGGCGGAAGATAGTGGTCAAGCATCACAGCTGGTAGCGTCATAAAGACTCATAGAACTGATAATCTGGGAATCAGGTTTCCATTTTGTTATGTCGTGTATTATGAAAAATGTAAACATTAATGGAAATAAAAGACTGTTTAAATCACCCGTAAATAAAATATCTGTCTGCCTGTTACAGATGACGTCCCATGGTCTGTCGATACAGTGTCCAGAAAGGAGTGAGGGAAATGACCGATCTGACCTGCCCCTCCCTGTTATGCTGGATGCACCACCCGACCCGCCAAACAACGTGGCCAGCCTGCGAGAGGCAACTGCTGTCGCCCACAACGTTACCAGACGCAGCGTCCAGGCGGAAGATAATTGTAAAGCGTCACAGCTGGTTGTGTCATGAAGACTCATCGAACTGATAATCTGTGAATCTTGATAATCTCTGAATCAGTTCAAAGGACTGCAAGAACGTTTGTGATACAAATTACATTTCTAATACTCCTTATTTCTATATATAATGCCTATCCAGAGAATATTTTCTATGTCCACACAGTGCAGATACTTATGTGACTGTTGATTTTGTCTTATATTTATGAATGTACTTGTTGAATGAATGAAGATCTGTCTACACTCCACTGATGTCTATCAAATGTTGTATATCTGTAGTTATTTGAACAATACATATGCATGTAGTAAGTCCCTGTCACCCAGTCCCTGTCACCCAGGAGTGGATCGAGCGTGGTAATCTGGTATAATGTATACATGTAGTAAGTCCCTGTCACCCAGCACAGGGGTGGACCGAGCGTGGTAATCTGGTATAATGTATACATGTAGTAAGTCCCTGTCACCCAGCACAGGAGTGGACCGAGCGTAAGCGCATGGTAAGTCCCCCCCAGCGTTTAAATGTTTTATATGTTCTAACGTATTTGTTAAAACATGTGTTTGTTTTACACATATTTTATTCACAAAAGATGAATGGGATTCTGTACAAGTTCACCAACTTAGGACACTTACTCCCAGATATTTACAACTGGACGACAACGTGTACTACACATGAACAGAACTACAGGAAGGAAATGAATAGGAATGTCACGACTTTGTACGTTATGGCTATAACATGGTTATAGCTGCATGTGTCGGGTACCTCAACATCTTTACAGTCAATACTCTAGAACTCGTGATAATTTAGGATGTTCACATGAAATATTTAGTTAATGCCAAAAGCTGATAAATCCTATCAGTACATTGAGTACCAAGTTCATAAACAAAACTATTTTGGGTCGATTTCCATAGAACAATTGGAAGTTTTGATTCTTTCAAAAACTTCTGCCTTTTCACATCCTCAGTCAATGAAATAGGTTTAATAGTATGGGGACGGGCATAACGTCGAATGCCTCAAATGTTGAGACTAAAAGCTTTTCGCATTTTGGTATCAACCAACCTTTCTTAACTAAATTTCTAATAGAGAACTGTCTATTTATATGAACCATTATTCCATGGGGTAATTGTAAATTTCAAAGTTTTATCACAAATGGAGCGTGATATGTTTGCTTTCACTACCTCTAGCCGACACAGAATGTTTTCTTTCTGCAATATTGACACCAAGTTTAGATTGGCCACAGCAGCTCTAGAAAATGTTTAATGAGTTGATAATAAAATTGATCATTAATAAATAATCCTGTGTAATCTGTTTTTTAAAGTAACAGAACTTTCAGGCATAACCTTGCAGACAATCCGTGTGTAGGCTCTGTTACAAACACCACTTCTCTCAGTTGATACCAGATAGGATTCCATATCATTCAAAAACATTGAAAAGAACATGGGTGATCATTTTCTCCCTCGCGGCCACCAGGGCGACATAGGGAGAGGTCGACTGTTTCATTGTAATTCTTTCCACACGACTCTATGTTACTGTACTTAGTTTTTACGAGTGTAAGAAAGTCGAGAGTGAACAAGTCAGCATGTAATGGTCCCAAAATATAAACAAAATCTGTCATTTTCAATGAGATTTATTTCCTTGTTGATTCATTGGGCTTCGGGGATTTATATGCTCCTCAAGTTCAACAAGGGTAAATCTTTATTAAGAGCAGTGATACAACATTCATGGAAATGCATAATATCATGAAGCAGTTCTGTATCTGTATCCTGTGATGCACTCAGTTCTTTTAAAAAACGAAACCGTAAAATGGTAAATCGTAAAGCGGCGTAAAACGATACTCACTCAGTGACTAAACTTGTCACATTTCATGAGATCTATCCGTGTGGAGCAGCGTTATAAATGGTTCTGTGAGACAAGCAGTGGTAACTTTCTGTCAGTGTAGGTGTACTCACAGATGTGTGAAATACGTCAGATACTGTTCAGAGCGTGAAATTCATTCACTGACTTGTTGTACTTTACAAGACTCACAGCATGCTACTGAAAAACTTTGCCAGAGACCGTCTCAGTCATGTTCAAGTCTTGGAGGTGTATAATCCAGTTTACACAGGTTGCATTCTGACATGCATATGGCGTCGTATGATGCGTGTTCAAACGCAGTTTCAACCAGAGCCTCGTTCCTGCTGCGGTTGTATCGAAGCTCTGTTGTCAAGTTTTGTAAGGGGGTGGTCCAGGCAACATTTGAAGGACGTTTTCTGCTTACAGTTTATCAACCAACATAAACACTCAGAGGTTCTAACAACTTGCTTCGCTTAACAAGGGCATTGAGGCCAAGTTTTGGGAGCAGCTCAATACAAGAAAATGGTCTGCCTTTGAGTTTTCGTCGGGAGCTTTTGACAGCGTCCCCGTTATGTATGAACATAAATTTCGCTATCAGGGGGCGTGGTTTCGGCCTCTTAGTGGCACGAGGGGGTCTTAGCGTCAGATACAAGGTCCGCGTCAAACTCATAAATAAACAAATGAGGGTGTCACTATTATAACCATATGAGACAGAGAATGTTCTAAAAACTTTCTCAGCAAGCGACCAAAGAAACTGTGGAATCTTCGACAAATGTACTCCTCGATAAACTTGACGATATTGGCTGGGCATGTGATCACTCACATGTTCAACATATTTTATGGATGATAAAACAGTATTTGAATTACTATATGCAGAATTGTAAGAAGAAATGGGAAATGAATTGGAAATCAAGCGTAGCAACTGTTGCGTGTCATGTATCTGTATAGGGTATATATGTTATATAAAACCATGGGAAATATTTCAAACATGATTGTACTTACAGTCACTGTGACCATACCAGGTGTTGTGTGAAATCCATGACTCTGTCCCACCATTTACATCTCCAGTCATTGAAAATTAAAATCCCACAGGAAATCCAACCTGTTCTCCACTAAAGCATTGATACCAGGAAAATAAAACTCCCAAACCCTTCAGTATGGCGGCGGATTAGGGTCATGACTATATCGCCCTGAAATATATATGGCAACAGAACGAGAAGGGCACATCGTAGTCCTTGATCCTATCAAATCTTTTGGGTTTAGTTTAAAGGCACCCATCAAATCCAAGCCATAGGTGAAAGATATATCATAACTCGAAGGCATCGACTACTGATCCCGGAGGGAAGTCTGACAAATCAACAGAGCGCTCGGCCTTCTGATTGGCTCAAATTGGAGCATGCGTCAGGTTTGATTGACAGATTGCATTGGTCTATTAGATTTGCGCATTCAGGCGCAGTGATGACCTAGCATTACTGCGACAAGCTAATTTGCATATCACGTGACCGGACTTTTTATTTTGTTTGTAAACAAACCCCCCCAAATAAGAAGAAACTAGCCGAATGCAAGTTTTCCAGTGAGCTCTTCATAATGTTTTACATGCTGACATAGATATTCTTCTACAACTGCGACAGTAAGGTTTATGTCAAAACACAGAGTTAAACATCAAAGTGGCTGCTTCGTTTTTTCTCCGAAGTGCTTCGATGACAGCACGCGGAGTCGTACAGCCAAATAAAACACGTTTTAAGATATTTTCTCAGTGAAACTATGAGGCTGTGGGGTAGCCTAGTGGTTAAAGCAATGAGTCGACACACCGGAGACCCGGGTTCGATCTCCCACATGGGTACAAAATGTGAATCCCCGCGGTGTCCTCCGCGGTGATATTGCTGAATGTTGCTAAATTAAAGGCTGTGTAAAACCATACTCACTCAGTGAAACTAAACCTTTGTATCAAAGATGTTTAGATGTGTACTTGACTCCTAGACTGTCAGTGGCAGTGGTTCTATGCTAGGCGCATGGAACTGTTGGTAGGAGAATGATGGATTTGTCTATTTGCATGGAAACTACTTTTGACCCATGACCTTGTGTTGGCTATAAATAAATCATGGACTTGTGAAGAGATAACCCCTTTCACTGACAATTGCATCATAATGTTTAAGGTCTTATGAATTAATCACAAACAAAAAATAAGGCAATACATATTTTAAATAGTTTATTTTCCAGACCTATTTACAATTGTTTCATTCTGTAATTGTTGCATACTTATGATGAGTATATCTATTGCTCGACGGAGAGCGGGAGCAATACACGAACTGTTATAGAAGTTTCGTAAAATCCGTACCACATATATGCAGGTCACATTCCGGCGCAGTGATGACTCAGCTATTACCGCTGCCGTAGATCACTGGATTGTCTGCTCCAGACTGGATTATGTACAGACCGCCGCCATACAGCTTGAATATTGCTGAGTGAAGTGTTTCACAATAAACAAACAATACCGCTGCCGTAGGAGAATGACATGCGGGTACAATGAGGGTTTAACTATTACGTTGTTCCTAAGATGTGACGCCATTCCCACTTGTCGTCACAAGAACTTTCCAACAAGATCATCAGTCCCGCCCAGAAGACTCAATCGTGTCGTCCAATACTTTTCTGATAACCTTGCATAACACAGAATACGTAAGGAATAAACTCCGAAGACTCGCCAATATTCGCGCGGCTGGCTGAGTCCGAGGCCGTTAGGCCGAGGACCCATCCAGCCACGCGAATATTGGCGAGTCTGAGGAGTTTATTGCGCTTAAACCTAAAATCATACATATTGGCGCCCTAGCTTCGTAACTCTTGCACCCGAACACAGCAATAGTAATATTGGCGTCCTACATCTGGGTAGCACGGTATGCACGATACACACGTTATGAACACACTCTACTGTGCACGTGGCAGCGTATTGGACGGATACAAAACAAGCGAAATATTTTACTGCATCCATTTTACCAGATGTTTTCAATCATGTCAGGCAAATGGGGTTCTTTATGCGATGTCTTTGGCACTCAAAATTTATACATTTTCCGAAACAATTGAATGGAAGTATTTCGAGTGTCAATTTTGATATCATTCTGCAAGGGGACAAAAATCATGTAGATACAGCTGGGAAAAGTTCTTCGGATGAAGAATTGCTGCGTGAGTCGTAAAACCTAGAACGGCAATTTGACCAAATGAATAGTTCAGTAGATGATGAACTGATGCTTGCTTCTCAGCAGATAGAAAAGGAAGCGAACAAACAACTACCAAACGTTTTAGGAAACCTCTCTCAGTTTCTGAATATAAATCTCGCAAAAAATTAAAAAAATTCAGAAAAGAAAAGCAGCGGGCAGTGTGGGTTTTCGATTCCTGGCAACGTGAAAGGGATGGGTTTGAATCCCAGTTAGGCAGCAGATTATTAAGTATTTCTAATAAAGATCTGAATAGGACGCTGAGTCTGTTTTTCAAAACACTAAGGAACCAAAGGAGTGAGTGAGTTTAGTTTTCCGCCGCACTCAGCAATATTCCAGCTATATGGCGGCGGTCTGTAAATAATCGAGTTTGGACCTGACAATCCAGTGATCAACAACATGAGCATCGATCTGCGCAATTGGGAACCGATGACACGTGTCAACCAAGTCAGCGAGCCTGGCCACCCGATCACGTTAGTTGCCTCTTACAACAAGCATGGGTTACTGAAGGCCAATATTCTAACCCGGACCTTCACGGGTAAGGAACCAAAATGGAGGTCAACAAGGGCAACATAGTTCACGAGATTCATATTTTGATGCAGAGATTCTTGCGCCAAAGTGGTCGAGATGTTAACCTAACCACCTACTTTGCTTTTAGGGGTTTAAGACTGACTGACTGAGTTTGGTTTTACGCCGCTTTTAGCAATATTCCAACAACATCACGTCGGGGGACACCAGAAATGGGCTTCACACATTGTACCCATGTGGGGATTCGAACCCGGGTCTTCGGCGTGACGAGCCACCGCTTTAACCACTAGGCTACCCCACCGCCCCCTTAGGGGTTAAGAACCATTTTAGACGCTAAAATGTAATCACTGGCACAGTCTGGTTTTGGCATGCGTAGAAGGCTAGACAAGCTAGCGTCATCACACCACAGGAGGAGGGTGCATTGTGGGAGTCGGGTTTGCTTGGGGTTGACACCCCGGAATAATTGCTTGAAACCGCTTTTTATTTGAATGGGCCGTTGTTCATATAGACTTGACCAAAAGAACATGTCATTGAGGTGAGTGAATAATATGGTGAGTACTTAAAATCTTAAAATTTAAAAAAAAAATGAAATTCATATCTTTTTAAAAAATAGATGTTTAAAAAAAACCATGACGACGGCTACAGTGCAGCCTGTATGCAATGTATGTACAACTTGACTGCACGCCAGTGGGTTGTGATGACTGGGGAATCGAACCCGCACCGCAGGCACTTTAACCACTAGGCTACCTCACCGCCCATAGACGTAATTAATAAGTGAGGTAGCCTAGTGGTTAAAGTGCCTGCAGCGCGGGTTCGATTCCCTGCAAAGGCACAATGTGTAAAGCCCATGCGTCGTGTCCCCCACTGTTATACTGCTGCAATTCAAGTGCTAAAACTGTACACTTCGTTGTGGAACGTAATGGTGCTAAAGTGTTTCTGTATTTCAGTAATGGGGGTATTACTGTTTGGATTCAGCGTAAGGACCGGGGTGCCGTTGTACAAAACGATCTTAGCGCTAAGGTGACCATAACTCCCATACCTTAAAATGGACTTAAGGTTGCCTTAGCGCTAAGGTTGTTTTGTACAACGGCACCCTGGTTAGTAATAGGGCACCAGTATTTGAAAGTAGGGCGCCAATACACGCGATAAAGTCGCCAATACACGAAGCTAGGTCGCCAATAAACGAAAGATACGGGCTTCCCATTCCATCCTTATTGGAGGGATATGTTGTGTAATGGAGGCAATTTTAGGTTTAAAGCTAGTTATACATCGCTACGAACATATCTGACAGAAATGTTTACTCAATCTTGTTTCTTTGCCGCACATTTCATGGCAAAATGAGTATTTGTTACTTACAACCGGTAAACATGTTAAGACCAGCACATAATTGATATTTTGCTCGCTTGTTGGAAGACTGGGCATGTTATCTTGGTTGCGGAACTCTATTCTATTATCTCACATTACCTTGACATGAATGTAAACCTATGTATGTATGCATGCACAGACCTAAATCAAATAATAATTTGTTTGAATAAAGCAATATATTATTTTAATTGATTCACCCGCATACGGGTTTACCGCTCAGCACTCTAGGCCGCCTTGCATTGTACGTGCGGTAGACTCCATTAATCGCTTTCCATAACCACGCACATTCATGGACCAGTTCCCGCTCCACCATATATCGATCTGTTTCCGTACATAAGCGCATGTAACAAGTTTCTGGTGACCAGCTTGCACGATCGCCAGTTTCATACCGACGGCCGAAGGCGAAAGTAGCTTCATACGTGCGATGTACCTGCTTGCATACATTTGAAGAAACTTCCGTTGTTTAAAGGTAATCTCATTTCAATACATTGTTTAGTTGTACTGTTAAATTACATAACTGCATGTTAGAATTAGATTTTAGATGATTTGACTAACCTGTTATTAAATTACTGATGTGGTATACAAGCATTCTAGTTAAACTGACGGAGGATTAAAGGATAGATGGAAGAACGGACGGTCGTGTGTTTAGACACTGGATTAAGTGGGTTTGTGGAGAGATAGGTTACCCGACATAAAATAGGAGGTGTTATGTCTATCATAATATTCAGATTTGATAAGTGATATGCATTAATGTCGTCTAATAAATTGTGTTGCAGTTCAAACATGAGTCTCAGTGGTTGGTGTCTTTCATTACTAGCTACTGTTCATTATGATATTCATATTTTATCAAACCGTTTTGTGATAAAGATTCATTAAGCTTAAACACATGTGACTATAATTTAATGGCAAAGGCTGCAGCTAAATCTGCCAGCAGGGTTTAAGGACTACTTACGTCTAAGTTTAAGACAATACGAGGTATATATTTTTACACTTATTCTTATTCTTATGCCACACTGTCACCCCCTGGAACCACTGCAAAATTTAGATGTGGAATTGTACGTTTAAGAATAGAAGCGGGCAGATATATAAATTTAAATACTGAAGACAGAGTCTTTTTAAATTGTAATGAGTTTACTGAAGACGAAGAGCATATTTCATCACAGTGTCCCCTATTTAATGATTTTAGAATGGCTCTTTTAACATATGTTAGGCTGAAGAGTCTTAATTTTATACTTTGTCAAACTACAAAAAGTTATGTTATATAGTTCCATCTCACTGCCAATGCCTGTTTTTTAATACTGCCGATTAAAACATGTTTTTTATGGATAAACCATCGCTTTTATGCATGTGTAAATGCCTGCTTGTATGTGTTTTAAGCGTCTC
This sequence comes from Haliotis rubra, assembly GCF_003918875.1. Classification (NCBI taxonomy): domain Eukaryota; kingdom Metazoa; phylum Mollusca; class Gastropoda; order Lepetellida; family Haliotidae; genus Haliotis; species Haliotis rubra. The sequence goes on from NW_025767705.1 coordinate 354,793, forward strand.
TCGTAACTTAACATGAGTAGCGATGTATCATATTCTTACTGTACCAAGTCTTGCCTCTGTATATATATTCTTTTAAAGTTGTTCAACGGTGAGACGTATATAAAATATCTGTCTGTCTGCCAATTACAGATGGCATCCCATGGTCTGCCGATACAGTGTACCGAAAATAGTGAGGGAAATGTGCTGGATGCACCACCCGACCCGCCAAACAACGTGGCCGGCCAGCGAGAGGCCACCGCAGTCGCCCACGACGTTACAAGACGCAGCGTCGAGGCGGAAGATAATGGTAAAGTATCACAGCTGGTTGTGTCATCGACGTGATAATCTGTGAATCAGTTTAAAGGACTGGAAGAGCGTTTTCCGTGGTGAAACTTACATTTTTATACATCTTACTTCTATATAATGTCTATCCAGAGAACATATATATGAGAATGTCGATTTTATGTTTTAAATATGACTGTACTTGTTGAATAAATGAAGATCTGTCTACACTACACTGGTTTCTATCAATGTTATATATCTGTAGTTATATGATCAATACATAAGTCCCTGTCACCCAGGAGTGGACCTAGCGTGGTAATCTGGTTGAAAATATTAACATATTGGATATTAAAATGAATTTGTGTTCGCTTTGCTTTGCTTTGGTTAAGGTTTGGGTGCTACAGGATATTTAATATTAAATTTTTAATGTTGTAAAAGTAAATATTTTAATTGTAAATAAATGTACATTAGAATGAGTGTCAATTTTTTTAAGATAAAATACATGCAAGATCATTGCACATATAGCAATACTGATGCTGTCGATCAGTGGATTGTCTGCTCCAGACTGGATATTTACAGACAGCTCCCATACGGCTGGAATATTGCTGAATGTGACAAACAAACAAACATACAAACAAACAAAGCACGTACATTAGTGTTTTGGTGTTTGTACTAGTCTACATTAAAGGTTTCATGGTGCTAGCGGACTGAGATACCATGCCCCTGTTCAACATGAATACCAAACACAGCCACAGTATGTATCTTCCTAGATGGCTAACCTATGTTTTATCTTCTTAATTCTGAATACCATGGGATGAAGGTGGTGGGTGGTGTCGGGGGTTGGGTTGGGTTGGGAGGCTAGTGGTTAAAGCGTTCGCTTGTCACGCGGAAGATCCCGGTTCGATGGGTACACAATGTAAAGCCAGTTACTGGTGTCCCTCGCATGAAACTGCTAAAAGCCACTTAAAACTAAACTCACGAACTCACTCTGAACACCAGGCATGGTGACATCAAGTACCATCTTTTAACATATTTTGGTATACCACATCTAAGGTTTGAACCACTGACTTTCTGCTGTCTGGGCTGACTCAAATATTTTGTGTTATTCGTGACAATAAAGTTATACAGTGAGTCCTCGATATACCACATCTGGGGTTTGTACCACTGACTTTTTACTCTCTGGCCTGATTCTTGAATATTTTGTACCCATGACGGTCCGGGTTAGAACTGGCCTTTAGTTACCCATGCTTGTCGTAAGAGGCAACTAAGGGATTGTCTGGTCCAAACTTGATTATTTATAGACCGCGCCATATAGCTGGAATATTGCTGAGTGCGGTGTAAAATTAAACTAAACTCACTCCCTCGCTTAAATATTTTGTGTTATTGGTGACAATAAAAGTTATGTATTGAGTCCTCAACGTTCTAGAAAAGAGCGTTAAACAGTTAAGCAATGGCTGATGATCAACACATTACATACTAATGGCAGCTGGAATATAACTATCTCACATAACCTTGACATGGATGTACACCCATGTATGTATGCATGCATGCACAAACCTGAATCAAATAATAATTTGTTTGAATAAAGCAATGTATTATTTTAAAACTGAATGTTATATTTTGAAACAAATTGTTGCTATATTCCCTTTTTGGAAAGAAACGTGTTTCTATGTCGGATCTAACTGAATGTATCGATCCATGAGCGTGTGTTACAAAGCCAGGCAGACCATCTAACAAACTAATGTGAGGCCAAAGCAGTGATTGGTTGATATATGTTATGAAAGTTATAAAAAAGTTCGGATAGAGTCAGCTCACCTCTATTCCAGAAACCAATGGTTACCCACATCAAATCCTGGCTAGTGTACAAAAGGGAGCATAGTATCCTGGACTCGCTGTATACTGAAAGGAACCACTTAGTATGATGCCCTCACTTTCTCCATGACATTGAAATGGTTTACAGTTGCTGGATCGTTTGGTGTTTACCGTATGATATTAATTCTCCCCACGTGAAGGGCAGTGGGGTAGCCTAGTGGTTAAGGCGTCCGCTCGTCACGCTGAAGAACCGGGTTCGATTCCCCACGGGGACAAAGCCCATTTTTGGTGTCCCTTGCAATGATATTGCTACAATATTGCTAAAAGCGGCGTAAAACTAAACTCATGGAGTTATCACTACAGTGTTAGAGGTATCAGAGAAGACTGTACGAAATATTTTGCTTTCATTTCAACTCATGGCTTTATGTATGGGTCATCGTATCCTATTTGCGTAGATCGATGCTCATGTGTTTGATCACTGTATTGTATTGACCAGACTCGATTATTTACACACCTCCGCCTTATAGCTGGAATATTGCTGAGCGCGGCGTTAACCATCAACCAAACCAACACCAAATGACGCTACGGCAAGGTAACAGTTCAACTTGGTTCTGTTTTTTCTGTCTATGTCTGAAGTTGTCGCAGTGCACATTGGCTCTATAACCAGGCCACAAGCGAGACGTCTGTCAGCTCAAATTGATATTAACGCTTAACCTCTTTCTATATGTTTGTTATTGAAAGAGAGAACTGACCTTCATCTGAAAAGGAGTCCCAATGAGGTGGGGGATTTGGACCTTGAGATACTACTTCTTTTTTTTAGTAGATCTGCTTCTTCCTCAGCAGGGCATCGTGAGTATGTCAGACGTGAGATGCTTTTTTGGTTTCTCCATTCAATCACACTAACACAGGGTCCATTCAAATGTATTTACAGTAGAGTACATAACTCACTTTTCAGCCACACAAGCTACAGTCTGTTTGAGTCAAAATGATACCGATGAATCACAACTCACGATCAAACATCCATTTCAACGTTACTATACACTCGTAAAACTTCACACGGAAATCAAAACAAAATGAATACAATTTGTTAAGTAACTTTTTCATTTTGGAGACAAACGTTATGATCTTTTTTCCAGAGTTGGTCTGATGGTTTCATTACATTCTGCGTTGAAGTGATTGTTTGATCATGAACCGATTTGGAGTTAGATAGGGATTCAGCGGTATAATTTTGACCCAAATACTGTTACAGTAGTTATCGTCCTGAACTATTACCAGAACTGCGCAGAGCCGCTCAGGGGATTCCCCTTTTCGATCGACCGTACACAACCTGTCGCATGTACTGCATTGCTTTCAATGAACTGGAGAGTTCACACGCGGGTCCAAAAGCAGATGCAATCCCTTCTTCTCTACGACAAAAACGTAATCGGCCGTCAGCATTACGTAGGTGAAGACGTGACTCGTCAGTGACTACCACACCAAGCCATTGTTGTAAAGTTTACTGAAAATTCCTGTTAGCCCATTGCATACGCTTATTACCATGATTACGGTGTCTGTCAGTCAGAATGGGTCCAACGTAAGGACGTCGAGCATGGAGCCCTGTAGTGTGTAGGACTGGCGTCGCGAAATAGTGTCAGCGCTGATGACCCACGTCGACCCAATAGCAGACTAGTGCAGCAGTCCTGAAGTCGGTCAGTGGTGTTTGATCACGAATATGGTCACGGTCAATATGGCGATCCTGACGGAAGGTCGTGACACGTTGTTGCCGGAGTCGTCTATGAAGCCCAACGATGAATTGGAATTTAAGCCAAGTCCAAGTTGTCGAGCAAAGCCACCCTACTGCTGGTGCCAACCTGAATCATACCTGGTGCACGTTCTCTTCCGTGAGGTGTTAACCTCGGCATCTCTGTCCTCGTTTCACAATCGTTAGTGAGAGCAATGAGAATCGTCCACTCTCACACGCAAGCAATGTCACAGTCAGCATGATTTCAGAATGAAATTCGCGCTTTGTCAAAGGTGGCTGCAGGTTGATGCGTTTTGGAATAAAAGTGTCATACTGTGGACAGAGATTTGTTTCTAAAAGCATTTTGTCAACTAAGACATGCCCTTTGACTTCATATTGAGTCATATTCGGTGATCATTGTCATGCTGAAATCCATCTTGATGAAAAAAACATAGACAATTTTAGACTGATGCGTTTTCAATGATGTACAGTATATATTTTCGACAAAATACATCACGACTTCCAAACAGGGGCGGATACGCTTTTTCGAGAACGTTGGGGTGCGCAGTTTAGAAATGGGGTGGGTGTGGGGCACAGTTCATTATCACTTTCCCCCATATTCTCGAGTTTCAATGGTCTTTAGGAAACACACACACACAACCAACCAGAGAAATAACCCTGCCATCCGTCGTTCCCTTACACCAAATACCTGACAAAAAGTCAATCCCGTACGAAGTTAGTCTTACACTGTTTTCATTTATTGATTCATGCATACAGCTTTACCATTCAGCACTCTACGCCACCTCCCATGTTGCATGCGGGCATGTGATCATTGATTCAAGCAAATCTATTGATTAGATACAACAATAGGCTCCTCCCATGTGCTGACAACGGGCACGGAACTAGCGCATGCAATAGGTTAGCCGATCTCCATTTAGCATGTGGTAGGCTATTATCGTGCCGACAGGCGAAGGCAGGAACGATTACTTGATCGTTTGAATGTACCTGCTTGCATACATTTCAAAGAAAGTTCCATTGTTTTTAAAGGTAATCTCATTTCAATACATTGTTTAGTTGTACTGTTAAGAGATTACATAACTGCATGTTCGAGAATTAGATTTTAGATGATTTGACTAACCTGTTATTAAATTACTGATGTGGCATACAAGCATTCTAGTTAAACTGACGGAGGATCAAAGGATAGATGGAAGAACGGACGGTCGTGTGTTTTGACACTGGATTAAGTGGGTTTGTGGAGAGATAGATTACCCGACATAAAATAGGAGGGAAATGGCCAATCTGGCCTGCCTCCCTCCCATGCTGGATGCACCACCCGACCCGCCAAACAACGTGGCCAGCCTGCGAAGAGGCCACCACCACCGTCGCCCACGACGTTCCAAGACGCAGCGTCCAGGCCGAAGATAGTGGTAAAGCGTCACAGCTGGTAGCGTCATAAAGACTCATCGACGTGATAATCTGTGAATCAGTTTAAAGGACTGGAAGAGCGTTTTCCGTGGTGAAACTTACATTTTTATCTTACTTCTATATAATGTCTGTCCAGAGAACATATATATGAGAATGATGATTTTATATTTTAAATATGACTGTACTTGTTGCATAAATGAAGATCTGTCTACACTTTTTTTTTTTTTTTTTGAATAAATTTATTTACACTTGACTCATACACATTTGGACAGCAGCAGCCACTACCCCTAAATTTAAAATCGTTATCACAGTGTTAGGGGCAGTGACTCTAACAATACACAACTAAAGACAGAAACAATAATTGTAAGAAACGTCACAAACAGAAATTATACCCCTAACCACCAATGAAATAATTACATTTTACAGCAAAACATTTTAATACATTTTCTATTCGTAATATAATCAGAAAGTTTATGCACTTATGCGCAAAGGAAGCTACAGATAAATCATATTCTATAATGTAACAATTTATGATATTTACACTAGGTATATATATAATCAAAAATAAAACGATATATAGAACAGTGTACACATTCACAGTATGCACACACATACATATTCCTTTATAAAGATTCATATATACACGCGAATATGTAGATATATTCATACATATATAAATAAGTATATATGCACTTATATACATGGGGAAATAATGGGGGCATCCAAGAATGGTGCTTACTCTATAATGCACATTATCTTCCATGAACTTGAATTCTAACTAGTTTTTACCTATTATTGGGGCGGAATTGGGACATCAACTGGGGCCTATTAAAAAGATGGACATTATACGACCCAGCTAAACACTTATAATAGAAGCGTACTTGGAAATTATACTGAAATTAAAAATTAAAATTCCAGCATACTGTATTGACCGGAGCGAAGAAGCATGGGGACAGCTAGTGTTGGAAAATATGAAGTCTGAATAGACGAAAAGAAGTCGACCCGAATACGAACTTTGAGGAGCGACAAAAACGCAGGACAATATCATTCCCTTTTAACTGTTTGTTAGCAAATGTATTCAAATTACGTATCCACCAAAATGCTGTACTTTGCCAATCATAAAATATACACTGAAACAGCAAATTTCAATAAAATTTAAAGTTTGGGCACAATGCCAAATTTGTCTTCAAAGACTTTTTGAATAAAGGCCCGAGAAAGTTAGCTTAACCAAAGGAAGGTAACACTCCACAAAAACATCAACACAAAGGACCTAGAAACAAGTATGTGTCCTGAAGTTTCAAGTGCAGACTGACAAAGAGAACAGTTAGAGGAGACACCCACGGCTGCCCACGGGTGTGAGAATATAGTTGAGAGGAAGAGCATTAAAGATGAGACGATAATTCTGTTGATTTTGGAGATTTGTCCATGAATGAATGATGAAGGTTAGCCCAAACATGCCTAAAAATCCAATTTGTGGATATAATTTTTTCCCTTTTGTTTCTACAATTTTGTTAATAAGTGAAATGTAAAATTGCTTAGAGTTGAAATTAAGTACATCTACACAGAGGATCCAAATCAGTAGATTCAAAACAGTTTCAAGGCCAAAGGCACTTGTTGATAGAATGGCGATATCGACTCAGAGTGAGGAATGCGTAGGGACAGAAAACTAGGACAGTAACGACGCAAGAGACATGCCCTAACCAATATTTTGCCAAAATAGGTCCGTTTTTTGCTGAACTGCCCTTCAGAGCTTTTGAATGTGTTTCAATTGTAAAGCTTGTAATTTTGATTTGATGTGAATCACCAAGACCCCCCTCAGAAATAAACGCATATAAAATGGAGCGCCAGGGTGGTTCAGGTTTGAGCTTCAAATGGAAACGAAGAAATGTCTCTCTCTGAAAGAGATCAACATAATGATTTGAAACTGGGGCTACTGCTCCACAGACACCCTGGTTCAGCCAGGCCTAAAATATTGCACTGTACTTCTTTGTAAAAATGGAAACAGAACGCCCATGCATTTTCAAGACAGTACGAAATGTTGGGAAATTACTGGATAAAACTGGTCATCATCATTGACTTCTTTGCCGACAATAATTCCAACAATTTTTGACTGGTGAAATCCAAGATATACCGAAAGGGTGGGTCAGACCTTGATTTCCACTTACCAACAAAAATTCGCTTTGGAACATTCATATTCAATTTGAGCCCAGACGCCTTGCCAAACTTATCATAGAGCATCAAAGGTTCTTAATTGTCATTGTCTGAAAATACAAAGCCAGCCTATCAGCATAGTGCGAAATGCTGCTGAATCATCAAGTACCTGAGTGGTTGTACACCTTTTATTGTCTGATTTTGACAGAATTGTATGAAGTAGAGGCTCCAGTGTAAGTACATACAAAGGAGGGAGATAATCCACAACCCTGCCTGACAGACCTCGTGACCGGAAAGATAGAGATATGTTGGTTAAGTTATGAGCTGCACTGGATATATGTGTCAGTATATAAAATTACAGCCCATTTTTGAAATCTGGACCAAAGCCAAATGCGTCCAATATCTTAAACAGAAGTCATGCAGAAACTCCTATAAAAGCCTTCTCTTGATCTAGACTTACTAAAAGCACAAGGGGAGATTTTTGCTCCACATAATCCAACACATTACGTTTGTAGTAAGCGGTATCCAAATGAATCGACCAGGAATGGCATGTTTGATCCTGATGAACCACATCTGTAATAATGTTGCCTAGAAAAAGCAGTGTGCATAACGTTTTTGGGAAATAATTTTTGACATCAACATTTCAATAACGAAATAGGGCGCCAATTGCGGACGTTATTAGAATTGTTAACATCCTTGCATATTAAAATAATATAGGAAGTTTTTTTAGAAGGCTGAGGTAAAACGCCCTTCAGAAAAACACAAATGCACCAAGACGAAAAAGCACATCACCTAAGACATCAAAGAGGAACAAATAAAACTCCTTAGCCAGCCCGTGTGAACCTGGAGACTTGTTATTATCCCATGGCTTTGAAGAGTATTTAAAATTTCCGCTTTGTTATTTCCCTTCCTAGTAAAATGAACGTTCGAATTTAGTTCCAGGATAAACCAGTAAGGAAGTCTTTACATGTTTCTTCATCAATCGTGGCTCAGCCGAAAATAGAGTCGAATAGTAATCTACAAAAGCTTACCCATATTAATGTCTTGGAGGTTTTAACTAATTGGCCAGAAGGAGTCTAAAATAGAAGATATGGATTTCTTTTGACCTCTCTTAGCTTCCTTACGTGAGAAATAACTAGAAGGTTTTCCACCACCATTTTCCAGGTCCTTTGCTTTAAGATCTAATCAAAATGACCGCTAAATTCCATCATTTTCAAATTCATGCTTAACTGCTTGCTGGTCTCCTTTATTTGGTCCAATATATAAACCGGGATTTGTAGATTCTGCATGACACTGAACAATGGTATTGACGTTCCAAAAAGTTTTGGTGGGAGTTGTTTATTTTTCCGACGTGCTTTTTAGAATATCATTTCTAAAATGTTTTGCTAAAATTTTAGAAATCATCCCACCATTCCAAAGTAATATCTTCTATATGAGAACCTTATTTTTGCAAAAATCTGTAAACAACTGTTTCCCAAACTCCAAATCTAAAACAGAATTATTACATTTCAGTATGAATTACCAAAGTCTATCCCTTCAAAATCCTTGAGGCATTACCTGGACATAATCATGGTCTGAGGAAGGAGCATGGGGAAATCGTCGCAGTGTCGACAGCAGGAGAACATTGTGCCAAAGACACCTCCCACCGAATCTGGAAACAAGGAGCAAATATATCCAGTAATAGAAAAGTCAGGGAAAACCCATTGTCCTATTAACATTAGCACCTTGTTGTGTACTATCAATATTTCCACCCACCTTATCAAGCCTTATATTGCAAACTGAATTAAAATCCTCCCACTGGTCAATAACCTATTAGTGACAAAAGAATTGTGATATATTGTGAAAAACACCTCTCTGTCAGCGGGTTTATTCAGAACATAAATGTTAATCAGTCTAATGCGTACTCCGTGAACTCTCCCATCCTAATGTCTATATATCTCCCATCAAATATCCAAACTTGAAAGAATCTAATTCAAAATCAACTGTATGTTTATTATTAAAGCTACACCCCTACTATTATTAGTTCCAAAGAAGCCAAAAACATTCCCCTAAATTTATTCCCCAAAGTTTTGTAATATGAATGTTATAGACATGAGGTTTCACAGAAGGAACAAGAAGAAAGTCAATACATGAATGGAATTTATGGATTAAATTATTAACTTTATCTACAGAATTAAGCAATCCATTACAATTTATAGTAGTGAAAGTAAACATTGGTGGTTTTGTTTGGTTTGTGACATTACAATATGATTTAACACAAATAGACTACACTGAAAATAATAAGCTCCCATAAGAGGGAGAAGTTTGGTTAGAGCCATTCCTGTAATCATAGTCCATGGAGCATATGGACGTTAGCAGTTGGATCGTATCTATCAGATACAATCATCCTGTCTGGGGGCTCCTCTCCCCTCTAGGCTTTTAGGGCAGTCCTTGGGAAGTTCTCTGTTGGTCTGATAAGGTCGCTGTGACCCCCACACCAGTATTGGCAAATGAATGTGTGTCCTTACAGAAGAAGGGGATGGGGACGAACCCTCAGGACCTTACATGCCCCTTGGCGCCTCTCAGTCTTCCCCTTCCTACGAGGGAGCTGTAGCAGTTGGTGGAGGAAAGTCTAGTTCACTCAGACATTTATCCCCCTCCCTGGAAAGAACTGATCCTGAGCCTGAGATCACTCCATGAACCGGAAGGGGGTAGGTAAAATCAATCACAGCCTCCCCTTTCCTCTCTACTTCCCTCACACATATCACCTTCACCTTCTCCCATCTAGAACTGAATCACCTTTCTCACTCATCTTCTCCCAACACTCGACATAACAGAATCATCAATGTCCTGTTGAATAGTCCTTGCCATGTCCGCATAGGACAGCCTAACACCACTATTCAAGGTTTACCAAGGGTTTAGAAGGACAGTCTCCTGAAGGCATGGCCAATTTTATTGCACTTAAAAGCAAATGGGAAGGCGTCCGCTGTAGGATGAGCATTGCCATCTTCTTACCATTTGACGATGTATAGCATGAGTCTGTGTCATGGGACAACTTAACTGGAGTGTTATGTACCTAACACCGGTTCCGATTTTACTATTGTCAGAAATTCAGTCTGTAAACATTACATCAATATATATACTAGAAATGGGATCCAATATATCTCCATAAACCCCACTAAAATTTCACTCAATATCCCAATAAATTTAGCCTAATAAAAAGTATACTTTCTCACATGTATGTGAGGG